>NC_137976.1:37081150-37500279 GCF_963924665.1 Micromys minutus | reverse complement strand
GATACCAGGTACTAAAGTTAAATCAGGACCAGATAAACCATCTAAACAGCCCCATAACCCCTAAGGAAATAGAAGCAGTCATCAAAAAACTCCCAACCAAAAGTCCAGGACCTGATGGGCATTTACCCCAGAGAAGTTCCAACATACAATAGTGCAGAATTCTATCAGACCTTCACAGAAGAACTAATACCAATGCTCTCCAAACTATTCCATAAAATAGAAACAGAGGGAGTACTACCCAACTCATTCTTTGAAGCCACAATTACATGCATTCCTGAACCACACAAAGATCCTACAAAGAAAGAGAACTTTAGACCTATTTCCATCATGAACATTGATGCAAAAATACTCAATAAAATTCTTGCAACCTGAATCCAAGGACACATCAAAGCTATCATTCATCATGATCAGGAAGGCTTCATCCCAAGGATGCAAGAATGGTTCAATATGTGAAAATCCATCAATGTCATCCACTATATAACAAACTCAAAGAAAAAAATCACATGAGTATCTCTCTAGATGTTGAGAAAGCATTTGACAAAGTTCAATACTCCTTCATGTTAAAAGTCTTAGAAAAGTCAGGTATTCAAGGCATTTATTTAAACATAGTAAAAGCAATATACAGCAAGCCAGTAGCCAGCATCAAAGTAAATGGTGAGAAACTTGAAGCAGTCTCACTAAAATCAGGGACTAGACAAGGCTATCCACTCTCTTCCTACCTATTCAATATCGTACTTGAAGTACTAGCCAGAGCAATAAGACAACAAAAAGAGGTCAAAGGGATACAAATCAGAAAGGAAAGAGTCAAAATATCAATATTTGCAGATGATATGATAGTATACTTAAATGACCCTAAAAATTCCACCAGGGAACTTTTACAGCTAATAAACACCTTCAGCAAGGTAGCTGGATATAAAATTAATTCAAGCAAATCAGTAGCTTTCCTCTTCTCAAAGGACAAAGAGGCTGAAAAAGAAATTAGAGATCCCACACCCTTTACAATAGCTACAAAAAATATAAAATACCTTGGTGTGACCCTAACAAAGCAAGTGAAAAATCTGTATTACAAGAACTTCAAACCTTTGAAGAATGAAATTGAAGAAGACCCCAGAAGATGGGAAGATCTCCCATGCTCATGGATTGGAAGGATCAACATTGCAAAAATGGCCATCTAGCTTAAGAAGAAAACTCAGGTGACAGCAGAAGCTGGCAGGGATGTGAAGAAAAAGGAACACTCTTCCACTGTTGGTGGTATTGTAAACTGGTGCAACCACTCTGCAAATCAGTCTGGCGGTTCCTCAGAAAATTCAACATAGTGCTACCTGGGGACCCAGCTATTCCATTCCTGGCCATATACCCAAAAGTAGCTGCAATATCTAACAGGGACACATGCTCCATTATGTTTATAGAAGCCTTATTTATAATAGCCAGAAGCTGTAAAGAACCCAGATGACCTTTAATAGAGGAATGGATTCAGAAATTGTGGTACGTCTACACAATGGAGTATTAAAATTAATCAGCTATTAAAAACAAGGAGTTCATAAAATTCCTAGGCAAATTGAAGGAACTTAAATCTATCATCCTGAGTGAGGTCACCGAGTCACAAAAGAAAACTTATGGCATGTATTCACTAATAAGTGAATACTAGTCCCCCTTCCACCCCCAACAAATAAGAGCTCAGAATACCCACAAAACCATCCACAGAACTTATGAAGCTCAAAAGGAAGGAAGACCAGAATTTGGATGCCTCAATCCTTCTTAGTAAGGAGAATAAAACAGGGGAGGAAATATAAGGTCAAGTAGAGGATTAGGGATTGAAGAAAAGATCTACAGAGACTGCCTCACCTGGAGAACCACTGAATATGCACCCACCAAATCCAAGCACTATTGCTGATGCCAAGAAGTGTTTACTGGAAAGAACCAGACATGAAGGTCTCAGAGGCTCTCCCAGAGTAATATAGATACAGATGAGGATGCTTGCAGCTAAACATCAGACTGAACATGAGAACCCCAGTAAAAGATCTAGAGAAAGGACTAAAAGAGCTGAAAAATTTGCATCCTCATGGGAAGAACAACATAATCATCAGTGAAGGCACTGAGGTTTAGAAAGGGTGGTTGGGAGAGGGAGCACCTTCATGGAATCAAGTTGAGCGGAAGGAGGAAGGAGAGTGAGGGGGAAGTGTATAACATTTGAAATGTAAACACAGAGAGAGTACAATAAATTTTTTTTTAAAAAGACTCAAATCTGACAGGCAGGGGCCTTAAGGTTAGAGAATGGAACTGGAAAAGGGAGCCAGATTTCACTGTGACGCTACCATATGACAGACAGCACAACAGACCCTTTGTGTACATTACCTCCAAAGATGCCTGTCACCCTGAGAAGCTGTTATCATGCCAATTTACAAGCAAAGAAACTGAAATTGAGAGGTTAAGTTACTTGCACGAGGTCTGAAATGTGTAGTAAACTCTACACTCAGACTATGTTTATATGAATCAAAATTCTTAGTCTGCACATTATCAAATAAAAAGCTATTTGAGATATAGTAAACCAACTGTTGGCTGTCAGTCTGTTGCTTCTATGTCAATGAATCTCGACTAGTGGGACAAAATATACAAAGGCTCCAAAGATCTCTAGAGAGACCTCTGAGCATGCTATGTGTCAAACACCCCTACTCCAGGGTACGCAAATCCTCCGATAGCTGGCTTTTCTTTCTTGACCCATACTGACAATTAGAGCCCTACTCCTTGTGGATTCCCTGCCTCATTCAATTTCTAAAATAGCAGGTAAGAAGCATTGCAAAAATCACTGCCAGTCAGATCCAGTCCAATACCAAAGTGACCCTAACATAGAGGCTGGTGACTATGATGACACCTCTCCTTTATAAAACAAAAAGTAAGAGATACAGGACCAGAAAGCTGTGTGACTGGGGAAGCCAGTCTGGAGCAAGAGTGAGTTCGAGATATTTCCAAACTCTGAAAAATCTCATCCTGAGACAGGCAGGAGTAAGACTATTTTCTTCTTTGCTCTGAACCTGAATGTCTCATACATGTAGCCTTAGGACCTCCACATCTGCCACCCTTGAGGTAGTCTTGTAGCTGGTGGCCAGATTACAGGTTAAATTTCCTCCCTTCCGATAAGGACATGTCCAGCAAGCACCTATAATTCCTCTTCATGCAAATGAAACATTCCCAGCATCTCAGCATCAACCAATAACGCACACTCACTCCAAAACCCCTACCCTGTCCCCATGGTTTATACAGCTTTTGATACCCCCCAAAAGGAGGGCTGTTTCACTGAAAACTGTCTCAGGAGAAGGCTGTTTCTCTCACACTCTTGCACGTGTAACCCACCCACTCAGCTAAGGCTGGCCCATACATAACAGTGCCTGGATACCCACAAGGGCAGAAGCAAACCCAGGCCAGCAACAGTCCACACTCCCTTCCAAGACATTTATCTGGTGTAATTTCAGTACATGAAGCAACTCAGACAGATGCAAGACTGACAAGAATTGAACAGTAAAAGTCAAGGAGTTAAAAAAAAAAGCTAAGAAGTTTCTTGAGTTAAAAAAAAAAAGATAGGCTAATGCTTCTCAGCTTACTGTCACACTCATACATGCACACACAACCACATACCCCACACACACTCATACATACTCAAACATATATATTTTTCACACAAATAATTAATATGCACACTCATTTATACACATTTTTGTGTAAAGCAAAAGCAACCAATAAAAAATTTTAATTAGTAACTTTTGCTTTTGCCCAGGTCTGCAAGGGTTGTGAATGCTGAAGATGTGTTGCACAGTAGGTACAGACTAGAAGATGCTAACCCAAAAAAAGTCTGCTTCATTAGCATCCACCTTGCCACAACCCCTCTCCCAGTTCCTTTTCTTCTTCCCACCCACAGCTTCTCTGTGAACATTTTACTTACTGTTAGCAGTCTCCAGCAAGACTCATCTGACAGAAACCTGGCCCACAGCCCACTGGGTAATTAATGTCACCAGACACACAATCTGGTTGTCAGGCCTTTGGCGAAGCTTCCAGGACAGAGTGTTTGTCCATCAGGAAGTAAGACTGAATCAGTTAACAGGCGCTTCTCCCATAAGTGAATAGTAACTACGCTCATGCTAATTTGTTTTTACTCTCACCAAATTGCCTTCGGATTCTGTGACACTGTTGAATCAGCCACTTAGGTGCTGAGCATGTCAATATAAAAGCATGAGGCTCCCATGAAGATGTTACCTACCTTCAGGTTTGCTTCTCTCTTCTGGACCAAGTAACCTACCAAGCCAACCACCTCCCATTCATTCCAACCCAGATAGAGGATAAGTATCTCAGACTACACCCTCTGTATGTATGAAGGCTAAGAAATACCAGAAACTAATCATCATAGTCAGTGATGATGATTCTAGCATTTAGATCTACCAAGAAGACAAGACTAGTAGTTTGCATATGGAATACATCTATACATGGGAGCAGGTGTTATCATAAAAAATTTAGAAAATGACTGATTGATTTATGTGTGTAAATGTGCATGTAACTGTGTGTGTTTGTGCACGTGTGCGCACTCTTGTGCGCACGTGTGAAGGTCAGAAGATCCCCCTGGAGCTGCAGGCAATGCATATTGCCAACAACTGAATAACTTCATAAGGCATTCTAAATGAGTATGAAATTTATGCTAGAAGACAAAACAGCCTCCAAAAACATATTAAGGGAGATTAATTCAACCAAGACAAATGAGTGGGCAGCAGTTCCTATGATCACAAGAGAAACTGCTTCTACCCCATCTCCCTAAGTTCTTCTCAACTCACCTATAGTAAGGAAGCTGTGTGTGACTGTAAAGAATAAATGTTTGTAAACGACACCCGTCAACCAAAGCATGGAAAGTAACTGAAATTATACCAAATGGTGAAGAAAAATTATCATCCTTTTAGCCAGTGATATATCTTGTAAACCTGCCTTTCCAGGCCTTACTACATTCCTTATGAATTATATTTCATAGCCAAGTCTGTCAATAAGTCTCATGATTTAACATCAACAGTAATTGGTAAGGAACTAAAACATAGTTTAAAGAAGTTCAGCCTCTTAAGAGCTGACACTTCCATGGTTACAGTGGGGTTACAGTGTGTACCCCGCTCAGTGACTAAATTCCATGCATGAATCAAGGGCATCTCAAAATCAAACTACCCTTTACTTGACCTCCCTCTATTCCTAACTTTTCAAAATCTACATCACTTAAGAAATTTAGCGGGTGGGGGGGTTCCTCTTAATTTCAGGTAAAATAAGGAAGGCTCTCTAGAGTGGTGTACACATTTTTATTTCCATCCAACATACATTTCATACAAATGAGGAAGGCCATCAAAGTCTCTTCAGAATTGTGTGGAATTTCTACGTGAATAGGACCAGCAGGTAGTCACTGACAGACAGTTACAGGTTTGGAAAATACCATGAGGATATAGGAGAGAGAAACCAGTGGATTGAGGAAATAAGACTGGAAATATGGTAGTTATGAAAGACTGTACCAGTCAGTAGGGATGAAAGGCACCAGGAAAACAATGGTTTCCAGACAAAAAACTGGTTCACATCTAACTCACAGAGACTGTGGCAGCATGACAGGGTCTGCACAGGAGTTCCCGTGCTGAAAGGGGAAATGGACATGAGACCCCCACCCCTGACCTAAAAGTTATCTCCAATTAACAACAGTCCACAGCGGAAAGCACGAGTTTTCTTCAATGATTATCAGTGGATATATGAGCTATACTTGGGCAAGTTCCATGCCCAGCAGTAGATGGTCAGCACAAACCAAACTCAATGGTACTTTTTTGAGGGACTTTTTAGTTTTATTTTGTTTTGGAGTTTTTTGTTGTTGCTACTGTTGGGTTTTGTTTGTTCGTTTGTTTGTTTTTGTCTATAATGCTTTGTTTGATTATTTTGTACCATTTTTGGTCTTTTACTTATATATTTTATTTCAAAATAAACAGAGAAAGGAACGAAGGGAGGGAGGGAGGGAGGGAGGGAGGGAGGGAGGGAGGAAGAAAATAAATACCTAATTTCTGTTAAGTAGAAAACAGCCCACAGTAAGTCGGCTAAGTAGGGCTAAGTAAGGTGGGATGTGGTAAGTGGATGGCATCTAGGTAAGGCCAAAAATAATGATTAGAAGACATCACATTACAAGAACGGTTTGACTTAATTGGATTTGTCTTGTCAACATTCCATTAGAATTTCAGTCTCAAGACTAATAAATACTGTCTTAGTCTGTTTCTCCTTATTATGCCTAGACTTAAATATATTGTAAGAAAGAAAAATGTTTAAAATGTCATGTTCACATTGAAAAAGAAAGCAAGGGAGGAAAGGAGGGAGGGAGGAAGGAAACAAGAAAAGGGGGGGAAGAGGAAGGTAGGGAGATAGGGAGAGAGGAAAGGAAGGAGGGAGGAAGAAAAGGAAGAAGGGAGGGGAGGGAAGCGGGCAGCAAACGTCTGTGATAAGGTAACACGCTCTTGACTCTCCACAGTCAGGGTAACTCCTCAGGCAATGCCATCTCCCTTCTGAGAACCAGTGAGCGAGAAGCCACTTATCAGAAACAGCCTCATTCACGAACCACACCCTATTTTGCATGTCACCTCCTCAAAACGTAATTGCAACACTTTTCATAATTAGAATCACGTAGATTACATCACGTTTCAGTGCATTTTCCACGCTCTAACCTGTCCTTGGCTCCACCTTCTTAGACATGTCCAGAAATACAGAAAACAGTCCTGAGCTCGTAAGAAAGAACTGTAAGCATCTTCATCTCCTCTCACTGTCCCTTTCTCTTGGAAAGGAAAAGAAAATAAAAACAAGCAAACAAATAACAATAAAACCAGGCTAGAGCCTCCTCCACTGCATAATTACCAGAAGAAAACAAATTTCTAAGCACACTATGTGTAGGTTTGTGAATATTGAAGCAATTATTAGATCCTATAAAGGAACTGAGTGAATTGTTCTGCGATGGTAATACTAACTTCCATTCTCCCCACATTCCTTCTGCCCCATCTTATTACCCTATCCAGAGCAGTTGCCACTGGGAGTGTCCCAAGTGTCCCAGGACCATTGGTAGAAAAACAATTTTTACAAAGAGTTACTGACCCTTTCCTTCAGTCTGAATTTCCCCAAAAGTCAAATGTTGATTTCATAATGATAGTGACACTCCATTGTGACATACGAGTTGAAGCTTCAATACAAACAGATTTTCTAGTCAACAAGAATCTAGTAAATTATAAGGAAAACATTCCCATCTCTGCACAGGCAGAGGGACAAAGAATGTCTGGGCTCAGTTGGTGTCAATCTGAGCAAAACTTGTCCTGGCAGGAAAATGTCTAACAAAGATATGAAGAGAATGTCAGGCTGACCTTCAGTGTTGGGGAGGAGTGAATTAGACACACAGCCCAGGACTCAAGGGAAAAGCTGTCAAAGTTATAAAGGGAGAAGGGATAGCCAGGCTCAAATTGCAGAGCCCGGTTCTGGACTGAAGAGCTGCTGTTCAGACAAGGTCCTGTACAGACCCTAACCTCTGATAAGGAACATGTTCTTGATAGTCATCTTCGCCACCACACTAATGGGACGTGACCCTCTTCACTCTCACCATGTACCTTACTGAAATTCAAAGACTCTGAACCTTAGACCTGCTGAGATCATACCTCCTCAGAGTAGCCCTAACTCCCACCTATGACTTTTGAGTCTCATTCATTTGCCTCAGAAGTTTCGTGCTGTCTCTCAGGAAATATTGTGCAGTTGGATATTGTCTTAGCTGAGTTTAGCTTGCTGTAATCCAACAGAAAGGTATCAAATACGGGAAATATTTTTGCTTAAACAATAACAGATAAAATGCTCCTCAGGAGCCAAAGCAAATATCCACAGAGAAAATGGTCTGGCAGTCTCTGTCTTGTTATATACAACATATGACACTGAAGTCAATTATTTGACTTAACCGATTGTGAAAAGACTCCTCCAAGGTGGCTAGGCATAGTGACCTTTTGCCTTAAACATAACTGATTTACTGTTTTGAGGTACCAGACATTGTAGATTTTACCTAAATTGCGAGTGGATTTTTTTTTAATTCTTAGAAATATTATAAATAAGGCGAAGTGACTGAAAATAGATGGATTCTTAAGGAAGTTGCTACTTTATGATTTGCTGGCACGTACTACACAACCCCATCAACTCATGGATTAGGGGCTTTCCAGTAAGACATGGATGGGTAACATCCCTGGCCTTCTATAAATGCCAAGCTCTCTCCTCGGTTCCCTTTGATGTTGTTATCACTGAATAATGAAGACAATTATATATATTTATTTATTTATTCCTCACACACCAGGAGCACAAGATAAGAGGGTAATAGTCATGCTTCCTCATAATGACCAGAGAACAATGCCTTATAAAAAGACCGCACGTTACCTGGTATAACCTCTTCCTCCCCTTATGAAGCCATTAATGTCATTAAGAGGCCCTGCCCTCATGACTTCACCTAACCCTAATCACTTCCTTACAGGACTCACTGCCACATCAGCATACATACAGAGCTGGGAATTAAGTTTCCACTATTTGAATTTGTACAGGGATACATTTACACCTACATCATAACAACCCTCAATCCAGGTATATATGCAGTTTCCTCAAAAGCCGATGCCGATTCCTCCCAGGGTTCCCCTAAGAGATCTAAGTTCACTCCTTTTCTCTCTAAAGCTCTCTCCACTTCAAATGTTCTGTTCTAATTCTAGCCATCTTCATTACCCTTCAAGTTCTTCTCACCAATGTATAGTTTAAGAAATCTGAACTCTACCTGCCCTGAGACTCTTCATCCTTAGATAATCTCTCCAGGCAAAGACCTGGAGCCAGGAGGATTCACATCTCTGTTGTTTCTGGTTTATGAGTTTTCTTCAGTGTTTCAATACCGGGGTTATAGAAACCACTGACATATTTTTAGTTATGTCATATCTAGCTATATTATGTATCTGTAGTAGAAGAAAAATGCTTTAAAATTCAGCCCAGTTTTCACCAATACAAATATTACATAGGCCCAAGTGCTCTTCCACCTAGACCAGCAGGTAACCTGGGGCACAGACCTACTGAGGTTGTGCAGTGAGTACCCAGAGCACAGAGAGCATTTGGAGGTAGTGCTTGTGGCAAAGGTTACTTTCAGGCCCACAGTAAGGTAGTACCCAGATCTGCTGGGAAAGGGTGTACTCCCAGACCAGCCGTCCAGGCCCCTGCCACTTGGGCCAGCAGATAACCTGGGGCACAGGCCTGGAGAGGCTGCTGAGCACACATAACACAGACAGTGCTTGGAGGTGGTGCTTGTGGCAAAAGTTCCAACCCACAGTAAAAGAATATCTGGATCTATCTGTCTGGAAAGGCTTTGCTGGCAGACATGACTCCCAAGAGCTCTTCCACCTAGACCAGCAGGTAACCTGGGGCACAGACCTAGTGAGGTTGTGCAGTGAGTACCCAGAGCACAGAGAGTGCTTGGAGGCAGTGCCCGGGACTGTGTCAGAGAAAATCTTGATCTGCCTGGGAAAGGCAGTTCTGGAATATCAGCTCCACAAGTGCTGCCTGACACAAAGGCCCAAGGAGGACACAATGTGAGTTCGCAGTGAGCAGAGAGTGCTGTACTCACTGGAAAAGGGTCCATTTTGGCCTAGAGAAAGAGCCAGATGCCCACGACTAGTACTCAGGACCAGTGGACAAAGGACCAAGCTCCCAGAGCAACCTCACAAGAGCTTCCTCACCTGAGCCCACAAAGACAACTGAGTACCTGCCACCAGAACTCACTGCTCGCCCACAAAAAGCCAAGCACTCAGAAGCAGTTTTCTTCCTGAGCCCACAGACCCTCAGCTTCATGGGGGAGAGAGGTACCAGTCGCTGACAACAAGACCACATATAATCACAGATGACAAGATGGCAGGAGGAAAATGAAAGAACTTCAGCAATGGAAACCATGATAACCTGGCAATATGAGAATCCAGGCCTCCCAACACAGCAAGTAGTGGATTGCCAAACACACCAGAAAAACAAGATTCAGACTTGGAATCATACTTCACAATGATGGAGATCTTGGAAAAGAGCATGAATAACTCACTTAAACAATTACAGGAGAACACACAGAAATGAATAGAAGTGTTTAAAGAGGAAACACAAAAATCACTCAGATGAAGAAATTGAAAATAGAAATAGAAACAATAAAGAAAATACAAAAAAAGAAAAAGAAAAAGAAAAAAACCAACCCTGAAGATGGAAAAACTAAAAAAGAAATCGGGAGTCACAGATGCAAGCATCTCTAACAGACTTACAAGAGATGAAAGAGAGAATCTCGGGGGCTGAAGAAAACATAGACAAAACAGTCAGAGAAGATGCAAAAACCAAACAGCTCCTAACCCAAAATGTCCAGGAGATCCACGACACAATGAGAAGACCAAACCTAAGGATAATAGGAATAGAAGAGGGCAAAGACTCATGTCCCGCTCTTCCTACTGCACTGTGGAAAGGGACGGGAGTAAAGGAATCTCTGAGAAGATGGAGCCCTGAAGATGGTTGCTATTGTTGCTATGAACTCCCTGAAAATTGAGTAAAAGCCACAGACTAGCTTATAGCCAAGTATAACAATTTAATAAACCATATGCCCTGCCCCCAAATTTATGAATTAGCCCAGAGCATCATCGACTCTTAGTTTGAAGCTCGCGATTTCAAAAGCTTACATAGTCTTACACTCTACAACAGAGATCTAATAACCCATAGACCATATTTTTAAGATTACTAGCATCATTCTGAAATAAAGAATTGCATTGTTAGGGCAATAAGTTTAATTTTTTTTATGAAATCAAAACATGCCTTGTTATGAAAAACAAAGACAAACTAGACACTAAGCGTAGGCAACCGAATCAGAATATTACAGATTTAATAAAAATCATTATTCCTTCAATAAAAAAAAAAAGAAGAGGGCAAAGAATATCAACTAAAAGGCACAGTAAATATCTTCAACAAAATCATAGAAGAATGAGATACCCTTAAGAATGAGATGACCATGAGCATAAAAGAAGCCTACAGAACTCCAAATAGAGTGGATCAGAAAAGAAATTCTTACTAACACATAAGAGTCAAAACACCAAGTGTTCAAAACAAAGAAAGAATACTGAAAGCAGTAAAGAGAAAAGGACATGTAACAAATAAAGTCAGACTAATCAGAATTACACCCGACTTCTCAACAGAGACTATAAAAGCTGGACAGACATCATACAGACCCTAAGAGAACACAATGTCAGTCCAGGTTACTATACCCAGCAAAACTCTCAATCACCATAGATGTAGAGACCAAGATTTTCCAGGACAAAACTAAATTTATACAATATCTGAATACAATCCAGCCCTACAAAGAAAAATAGATGAAAACCCAAAACAAGGAGAGAAACTACACCCTAGAAAAAGCAAGAAAATAACTAAGCAAGAAAAGCAAAAGAAGAAAGTCACACAGACATAATTCTGCCTCTAACAGCAAAAATATCAGGAAACAACAGTCACTTCTCCTTAATATCTGTTAACACAAATGGACTCAATTCCCCAATAAAGAGACATAGACTGTCAGACTGGATACATAAACAGAATCCAGCATTTTGCTCCATACAGGAAACTCATCTCAGAGAAAAAGGCAGACACTACCTTAGAGTTAAAGGCTAGGAAAAATTCTTCCAAGCAAATGGCCCAAGAAACAAGATGGAGTAGCCATTTTAATATCAAATAAAGTAGACTTTCAACAGAAAGTTATTAAAAAAAGATAAGGAAGGACACTTTTTACTCATTAGAGGAAAAATCTATTGGGAGGAATTCTCAATCCTAAACATTTATGCTCCAAATTCAAGAGCACCCATATTCATAAAAGAAATTCTACTAAAGTTCAAAACATACATTGCACCACACACAATAATAGTGGGAGACTTCAACACCCCACTCTCACCAATGGACAGATCATGGAAGCAGAAACTGAACAGAGACACAGGGAAACTAGCAGAGGTTATGAATCAACTGAAATTAAGACATCTGCAGAACACTTCATCCTAAAACAAAAGAATACACCCTCATTTTAGCACCTCATGGCACCTATTGCAAAAATGACCATATAGTCATTCACAAAACAAGCCTCAATATATATAAGAAGATTGAAATACTCCCATGCATCCTATTAGATCACCATGGACTAAGACAACAAAAAGCCCATATACACATGGAAGCTGAACAATGTTCTACTCAACAATAGCATGGTCAAAGAAGAAATAAAGAAAGAAATTAAGGATTTTCTAGAATTTAATAAAGATGAAAGCACAACATAACCAAACTTATGGGATGCAATCAAAGCAGTACTAAGAGGAAAAACTCATAGCTCTAAGTGCCTCCAAAAAGAAAATGAGATAGCATACATTAGCAACTTGACAGAACAGCTGAAAGCTCTAGAACAAAAAGAAGCAGATACATCCATGAGGAATAGATGGCAGAAAATAATCAAACTCAGGGCAGAAATTAACCAATTAGAAACAAAAAAAAAAAAAAAACATTCAAAGAATCAACAAAACCAGAAGCTGGTACTTTGAGAAAATTAACAAGATTGATAAACCTTTAGCTAGACTAACTAGAGGGCAAAGAGAGAGTATCCAAATTAACAAAATAAGAAATGAAAGTGGAGACATAACATCAGAAACAGACGAACTTGAAGAAATCGTCAGATCTTACTACAAAAGCCTATACTCAACAAAACTGGAAAATTTGGAGGAAATGGATAAATTTCTAGACAGAGACCAGATACCAAATTTAACATCTAAACAACCCTATAACACCTAAAGATATAGAAGTAGCCATTAAAAGACTCCCAAACGAAAAAGGCCCAGGACCAAATGGATTCAGTGCAGAATTCTATCAGACATTTATTGATGACATCATACCAATACTCTACAAATTATTCCACAAAATAGAGACAGATAGAAAACTACACAACTCATTCTTCAAAGACACAATAACTCTCATTCCTAAACCACACAAAGACCCTATGAGGAAAGAGAACTTCAGACCAATCGCCCTTATCAACATTGATGCAAAAATACTCAATAAAATTCTCACAAACCAAATCCAAAAACACATCAAAACGATCATTCAAAATGATCAAGTAGGCTTCATCCCTGAGATGCAGGGATGGTTTAATATACAGAAATCCATCAACTTAATCCACCATATAAACACACTTAAAAACAAACAAAACAAAACAAAAAAAAATATGATCATCTCACTAGATGCTGAGAAAGCAGTTGACAAAATTCAACACCGCTTCATGTTAAAGGTCTTGGAAAGAGCAGGAATCAAAGGCCCATACCTAAACATAATAAAAGCAATATACAGCAAAACAATAGCCAAGATCAAACTTAACAGTGAGAAACTTGAAGGAATCCCACAAAAATGAGGGACTAGACAAGGCTGTGCACTCTCTCCCTACCTATTCAACATAGTACTGGAAGTCCTGGCCGGAGCAATTAGACAGCAAAAGAAAATCAAAGGAAAACAAATCAAAAAGGAAGAAGTAAAAATATCACTATTTGCAGATGACATGATAGTGTACTTAAGTGACCCCAAAAAATCCACCAGAAAACTCTTATAGCTGATAAACATCTTCAGCAAAATGGCTGGATATAAAATTAACTCAAAGAAATCAGTAGCCTTCCTCTACTCAAAGGACAAACATTCTAAGAAAGTAAGTAGGGAAAAGATACCCTACACAATAGCCTCAACCAACATGAAATACCTTGGTGTGACCCTAACTAAGCAAGTGAAGAATCTGTATGACAAAAACTTCAAATCTCTGAAGAAGGAAATTGAAGATCTCAGAATATAGAAAGATCTCCCATGCTCATTGATCAGAAAGATCAACATCGTAAAAATGGCCATCTTACCAAAAGTAATCTACAGATTCAATGCAATCCCCATCAAAATTCCAACCCAATTCTTCATAGAGTTGGAAAGAGCAATTTGCAGATCCATCTGGAATAACAATAAAACCTAGAATAGCGAAATCTATTCTCAACAACAAGAAATCTTCAGTGGGACTCACATTCCCTGACTTAAGCTATATTACAAAGCAGTTGTGTTAAAAACCGCATGGTACTGGTACAGAGATAGGCAGGTAGATCAATGGAACAGAATAGAAGATCCAGAAATGAACTCTCACATTGATTTTTGTGACACTTGATTTTTGACAAAGGAGCTGTAAACATTCAGTGGAAAAAGGACAGCCTATTCAACAAATGGTGTTGGCTCAACTGGCACTCAGCATGCAGAAGAATGAAAATAGACCCTTTTCCGGCTGGAACCATGGAGACTGTGCCAAAGAAGAAAAAGGTTGGCCATTGTGTCAGAAACCCTTAAGAAAAAGCAAAGGAATTTCACAGAGTTGAAGGTGAAGCGCCTGAGAAAGAAGTTTTCCCTGAAGACGCTGCAGAAGGCAAAGGAGGAAGCTCATCTGGGAGAAGGCAAAGCACTGTCACAAGGAGTGCAGACAGATGCACTGGACTGAGATTCGGATGCTGGGATGGCAAGGAAGACTGAAACTTCTATGTGCCCACAGAACCAAAATTGGCATTTGTCATCAGAATCTGAGGTATCAATGGAAGAAGCCTAAAGGTGCGCAAGGTATTGCAGCTTCTTTGTCTAGGACAGATCTTTAACAAAGCTTCAGGTAACATGCTGAGGACTGTGGAACCATACATTGCGTGGGGGTATCCCAACCTGACATCATAAATGAGCTCATCTACAAGTGAGGCTATGGTAAAATTATTAAAAATCGATTGCCTTGACAGATAATTTTTTGATTGCTCGATCTCTTGGTAAATTTGGCATTATCTGCATGGAGGATCTAATTCATGAGATCTATACAGTTGGGAAATGCTTCCACGAGGCAAATAATTTCCTGTGGCCCTTGAAATTATCTTTCCTCTCAAGGTGGAATGAAGAAAAAGACAACCCACTTTGTAGAAGGTGGAGATGCTGGCAACGGGGAAGACCAGATACACAGGTTTAATAGATGGATGAACAAAGGTGTTGCCCATGGTATTTTTATAATCTGGTCAGTTAATAAACAGTCACAGCTTGGCAAAAGAAGAAGGAAGAGGAGGAGGAGGAGAAGGTTGAAAATGACTTTCTTAGTGGTCATGATGAGAGCCACTGATCTAGTAGATGGAAGAACAAACCAAAGTTTATCACATCCTCAATCATTGTATGTTCTCCACTTAACCCAGTTTTCCCAAAGCCTGAACACTGCTTATTAGCACTGGGGACACCTAGTAAGCAAAATTTGGGATGGAAGAGGGTGGAAACCACATACTTTAGACATAGGAACCAGAGGTCCCAGAGCTAGAACTGACTTGAAAGCCCTGCTCTCTGAGGACTTGCTTTCATGCTATCAGAAGGCAACCACGCAGGCTTCCAAAGGAGGGAAGCAAGAAATGTAGCCCTACCCAGCTATGACACCTATGAATCACATCAACCACCAGGTTCCACTAACCCTAAGTGTGCAGCACTGGCAGGCATAACTTGATGACAGTGTGCAGCTCTCTAATTGGAATTGAGACTCACTCAACAAGAGTGAAATGATGCTAGAAATGATACTGGTAACCTAGTTACCTACCCAGAGCTAGTGATATCATTGACCTTGAAGGAGAGCCTACAACAGCTACTTTATTAGACCAACACAATCCCAAACTACATTCTACATTGTGTCCTTATTCTCACAGACACATGTTAGCCTTATGTTCTCACCCCTCATGAAGGAAATGGCTGTTCAAAACAGAAGAGACCACTGAAGAAAACCACAACCAACCAAAATGCAGCATTGTAGAGCACAGGCCCAATGGATTCTTCTACAACACAACTCCTGCACCTCAAGCACAGGTACCATTGTAGAAGAAGGGACCCAAAGATAATGATAGTCGGAGGCACAGGAGGTTTGCTGTCGGACTGTGACTTCTAGAAGTGTCAGAAACTTGCACCCATACAGTCACCACAGTATGGCGGACTAAGCCTTAGCTGAGCTAGGATGGTGCCAATGGTCGTGTTAATGTGGACTGGGAGAAATCTCAGAGAGGACTAAGACTGTATGGGAACAGGGAACTAAAGGATGCTGAGAGTGGGGGATGGAGACTTGCCCATAGGAGAGTCTGCCAACTGATGTCCAAACCTAAGGCTTTGCTCTGGGATTATATTCATACAGAAAACATTATACAGAATGAACAAGTTGTATTTATGTTTTTGGAAACACACACAGGTCGCAACAGTCAAAGCAAATAGATACCATGAATTTGAAAGAGAGTTAGGTGGGACAGGGGAGGTATTTGTGTGGATTTGTAGGGAGGAAAGGGAAGAGGAAATGGTACAATTACATGATAATGTCAAAGAAAAGAAAGAAAGAAAGAAAGAAAGAAAGAAAGAAAGAAAGAAAGAAAGAAAGGAAGGAAGGAAGGAAGGAAGAAAGGAAAGTGAAAGAAAGGAAGGAAGGAAGGGAGGAAAGAAGGAAGGAAGGAAGGAAGGAAGGAAGGAAAGAAAGCTGGTGGATACAGAAGCAAAGCTAGATAAATGACTTAAGGCTTCCAAAGACAGAGTAAGCATCTGGCTTTATTTTAAGTGAAGTGAGAAAAGCCTTTGGGAGAGGGGATGGCTACAAAGAAAAAACAGTGACTTTTAGTTCACTACTTGTTTATTTGCCCAATCTGGATGCCTTGTGGTCTTTTTAAGAAACCAGTAGTGAAAGCATCATTTAAATTGGTCTGCTCTACAAAGTCTGTTGCCATCTTCCTGGAATACAGAAATTAAAAGAAAATGTACAGAAATAAATTAAATGTATTTCAGTACTTTGAAATTGAGAAGAATCTATGTAAAAGTTTTTAATCAAGTAAGTATAGACATTTTAGCCCATGGGAGTTCTGGAGGGTTTGGTTGGTTGATAATGTTCTTCCCATGAGGTTGCAAACCCTTCCAGCTCCTTCAGTTCTTTCTCTAGCTCTTTCATTGGGGTCCCCGTGTTCAGTCCGATGGTTAGCTGAAAGCATTCCCAAAGTATGACTCTGACAGAGCCTCTGAGGAGGCATCCGTATCTGGTTCCTGCCTGTAAGCACTACTTAGCATCATCAAGAGTGCTTGAGTTTGGTGGCTGCATATGGGGAGGATCCCCAGGTGAGGCAGTCTCTGGATGATTTTTTCTCCGACCCCTGCTCCTCTATTTGTCCTTGTATTTCCTCCCATGAGTGTTTTGTTCTCCCTACTAAGAACTGAGGCATCCACATTCTGGCTAAACCATCAACCAATGAGTATACTCAGAGAGACTCAGGGCTCCAGTTGCATATGTAGCAGAGGACAGCATTGTCTGGCATCAATGGGAGAAGAGGCCTTTGGTCCAGTGAAGGCACATTTCTCAGTGTAGGGAAATGCTAAGGCACTGAGATGCAGAGGGAACACCTTCATGGAAGCAAGTGGAAGGGGAGGCGGAGGGGAGAGGGGATAACATTTGAAATGTAAATACAAAGAATACCCCCCCCCAAAAAAAAAGAAAGAATAGGCTACAAATGACAAATGGTCTTTAACAAATACTCCATCAAAAGGGGTGGATCAGGCCCCCAAAAGACAATTGTGTAACTGCCCTGGGATCTTAAGGAACACTGAGAGAGATCAATCAGGATAAAGAGGTAGGTGTACCCTGGCATACCTGTCTCTAATTGCCCACACTAGATCTAAAGTTACCACACTCTGGAAAGTGACAACTAATGAAAGTATTTAGTTTTTAAGATTAATAATATACATGGCATACTGTTGATTTCGGAGACTGGAAAGAAGAAATCTTGGATTTAAATTCTGAATTAGCCCCTGTATGATCTTAGAAACCTTACTCTCTGTGTTTTCAAAGTTCAGACCCAGCCTCTAAGGTTAACAAACACAGGAACAGCATGTGTGTCTTTCTGTGAAGTAAACGTCATAGCAAGCACAGTCACACAACTGTTTAGGTCTGAAGCAAACAGTGTAGACAAAGCTCAGCACTGTACACCACTTCACTGCTTTCCTCAGAGTGACCGACAGACAAGCCCACAACCCAGACAAGGAAATAAGCATGAGGCATGTAGGAAGAACCCTCATGTACTGCAGGTGAATTTGGTACTGATTCAGTCACCTGCTCCTAGGGGAAACAGTTCATCCAGTATGTCATGGAAGCAGGAAGGGGAAAACATTCACTCTGCTCTTTGAGAAGTCTATGCCATATGCAGAGAATACCAAAAGTGAGCCCAAAATTCAACACGAGGATGAAGAGACTGGGGGAGTCTAACTTCCATTATACCTGTTTAAAGGGAAGATGTCTCCAAGCCTTTAACTCTAATCCCTTCATCCTTCTTCAGCATCTTCCTTCCCATCACCCTGACCTCCTCTGGGCTATATCTCCAAGGTTCTGCAATGAGAGACTTGGATGGCCCCCTTGTTTTTTCTCCTCGCTAATGTTTTCAACATTGAAATTGCAATGCCTGAGTGCACTAGGTACTATAAAATCTCTCTCTTTTTAGCTTCTTACCTGTCTTCAATATGGCACTACAATTGTTGGTATCATTCTTAATTTGTGAATAGAGGAAAAAATCAAATAAATGGGAGAAAAACTCATGGTGCTGAAGAAAGATAAGTCTTTAAAATAAAATGACATATTAAGAAAAAGAAAAGAGGATGGAATCAGGGAATACACACACACACACACACACACACACACACACACACAAGATCAAAGTGATATGCAACATTTTAGTCTGTTTTCACTAAAAATTAAAATGTAGGAGCTACTGTGTGAGAATGGCTTTTGAAGTATGGAAGAGTAGTTATAAGTTGAGGATCTATTGTCTATATATCTGGAAGCAAAAGGCTTTCTACTTTCCAAAGTTGTTAGATTTAGCAATACTTGTATAGATTTTATATCATCCTTAATCAGAAAAAAAAAATCCAAAATGCTATGGCATCTGAAATTTTTTGGTCATCATATAAGTACTTCAAAATTTTCTAAAAACAAATTATTTTTTCTGATTCTAAGCTAGGGATGGTGGCACATACCTGTAATCCCAGCAGGTAAGAGACTGAGGCAGGGAAGACCATGAGTTAGAAACCAATCTAGGCTATATAGTGATATCCTGACTCAGAGAAAGAAGTTTCAGATTTTAGATTTACAAATTAGAAAATGTTCTGCCCATAATCTCATTATTAAGATATTTAAGTTTACTGTTTCAGTGACACATAAGGAACTAATGTCTTTTGTAAGAGAAATGTTTACCTGAAATTGTGAAATTTTGCTTATCATTAACTTTGCATTTTAATTCATCTACTGAACTTAAATCAAATTCACTCTCCTTGCATTGTTCTTAAACAACTTTTCTCTAGAGAGTTGGGTGTATCTAATCGGTGACTCATTCTGTCTAATCTCTCTCTAACTCTCACTTTGTCTGTCCCTAAATTAGACTTCATTGTTTGGGATTAAAGGTGTGTACTAAGGGCGTGTCTGCATTGCATTCAGATCGCAGAGATCTAAAAGGTCTTTAGATGAGATCAGAATAGACAGGTTGATGGGTTAAACATCCTCTCCAAATGCTCATTAGAGAAAATATATGTTATGATAGACTCTGGGTCAAAGATAGACAGTCCTGGTGCAAAAGAAACAGTGTTGGTTTGGCAACTTATTGCTGATTCGATAGAAGTGGGATAATTTTACTTTCAGGTCATCAGGAATGAATAAAGAAACTTCTTACACAGATTAATTCTCCCATGAAATAAGTACATTGGCTCTGCAGCACAGATTTAACAGAAACATAGCATAAATCAGGGCTGGAACAGTGAGTGCGTGGTCACAGGAAAGAAGCTGCAGGCTCAAAATCACCCTCTGTAAACACCCCAGAAGAGGTCTGGTTTAATTTTATTCATTTATTTATTTAGCTAGGAACTTGAATGGAATTTTCCTCCAGCAGGGCCTATTGGCCTACTTCTAAGTGCTGAGAGAAAGGGTACCAGCCTACTTATAAAAACCCCAGTTGGAAACACAACAGGGAAACTGTATTAATACCATAGTGCTAGTCTGTAGAAAAGTCTGAGGAACTGTGTGGTCTTTTGGATGTGGCAAGGATAACCAACCAAAAGAGACTGAAATCAGGGTCTAACACAATTTTTCTTTGGGAGATCATTTTTCATAGACATAGTATTTTTCTAAAAATCCATTTTCTCTCTATTAAAGAGAAGCATGGAAAATATTGTAACTATTTTCTAGAACCTGTAGAATTTCAGACATGTGGAAAGGTGCAGATAAAGTCACCTTGTTTCTTGTCATGGGGATTATTCCCTTGTTCTAACTTATCACCTTTAAATATTTTTCTCTTGGAAAAAAAAATCCACAAAGGACAGTCATCTCTGCTCAGGACAGTAAGAACATAGCATTTGCCTTTGAACCGTTTTCCACGTAGGGGTCATCTAAGGCACCTCAGAGAAACAGGCTAGTCCAAAATGGTGATGGGTGGTTTGGAAGAAAGGATTCATTGTCTTCCACAGTTTTCCAGAGACAGCTAAGTGTCAAAGTCCATAGTTGGCTCTCTAAAGCCAAGGGTGACCTTACACATGTGTAAGAAATGTGGTTCACAGACCAACATTCTGAGAGGAAGCCATGTACACAAACCCCATTAAACAAGCTTCTCCGGTTCCAGTGTGACCTCGGGGGAAAAAAAAACCAGTCATCATCTGCATGTCACCATCTTTTCTCCGTGACAAGATAATCTTCATGAAGGTCTGTGTGCCTCAACTGTCAGGTTGAAGTGTGTATATTATATATTGTTGAGATCTTTGTTGAAGCAAAGTCAGAATAGTACAATGAAGTCCCGTTTATAACCTTTAATTAAGCTGAAAAGAGATTTGTAGAGAAAATCTGAAAGAATAACACCCAATGATAAAAAGGAGGTTGTGTGCTGGCTCCTCAGCTGCCTGCCCCGCTGGATGTGGTTGCGCACACCTATAAAAGCAGAGCTCAAGAAGCTGAGACAATTGACTTCAGTTGATGAATGACTCACTTGATGTGTGCCATCAGTAATGCAGTACTTTGTGGCAACAGCACTTAGAGGAAAGTACCTATTTGTCGAAAAGAGAGCTCATAGCTCCAATAACCTGATACAAAGGCCTTTTGATATGTATTCAAGCTCAACATTTATTTCATTCCATTTGCTAACTGACTAATTGACAGACAAAGGAATAGTGTATGCAGTTCTCTGGCTGAGATGAATTTGCTCTTGAGAAGCTTTCCGGGTGATCTAGTTCTAGGTACTCCAAAGGATAAAAGAGAGAGTTGTGCTTCTACACCCCAAAATTCAGCAACACACCAGTCATCTCCTAGGTCCCTTTTCAATGCAGACAATCAACCAATTAACACCAACTGCCATTAACTGAGTGTGTACTTTAAATCCAGATACTACAGTGAGTTACGTTCAAACAGGATAAGAAGAAAGGTGTCTGTCTGCAATGAGATTTATTTCATGTGCAAATGTGATGAAAGTTGTTTCTATTCTGGCCTCTTCAAATTTTATCAGTGCAACCCTGGCTCTGGTTATCCTCTTTCCATTGACTAGTTGGTTCTCACAACCACACACTGGGACAATGAAACTTGGCATGATGGGCCTCTGATGCCAAGACTCATGAAGGCAGGTCAAGAGGATTACATGTCTGAAGCTAGCTTAAGTGGGACAGCAAAACCCTACAGCTAAGAAAGGAGGAGGAAGTAGAGAACGAGAAAAAGAGAACAAAGTGGGGAGGAAGAAGGAAAGGGGGGAGGAGGAAGGAGAGCCAGTGTCTCATATACCTAAGACTGTGTAGCCTAATGGTTAGAGCTTGAGGGCCTGTATTAGACTGAGTCTATTCTTACCATTTGTTTACTATGAACTGTGGTCAAGTATTTGAATCTACCTGTGCCTTTGTGGGGCAGCAACGCTCAGGTTTCCTTTTGAGAGGATGGGCTGAACTGAATACTCAGAACACTTGTTAACTGTTAAATAATCAAAAAGAATAGTTAGATGTCTCAAATAGCCATCTGTGGACAATGGACTGTTCCAAAACTACTGGGAGAGAATATATTGCCACCCAAGGAAAAATGACCCTGGTGATCATTCCACAGATTTTTAACAAGAGTCATAATAGCTCAGCATCTTGCCTGAGGTCAGGCATGTGGTCAACAGGCACACCAGAACCAATCTCTCTGCCCCCATGTTATTGAAAGAAGGCACAAGAACTCAAACCTGACCCTCCATTTGCATATACGTCATTCGGATAGATGGTTTTTATTAACAGGGTGTTAAAGATCTGCCTGGCCGTATTAGGTCTATAATGAGATCAGGACAAGGTTCTAACAATCGCACGCCTGTCAAAGATTTCCAAGTGGCCTTTGTTAATGAGAAAATAACGGCCCAGGGTACCAGACCACTAGAAAAGAGCTGGGAGATACCTCTGCAGATGTTCACACTGCCAGGTCCTACTGAGCTAGCTAGCCTCGTCCGCCCCAGCTGCAAGAGGAGAGCATGTTTGACAAGCTTGGAAACCCAGAAATGAATGATTTCACAGAGCCACCACTTGGTACTGGTGTCAGTTCAGCTTACCATGCCTGTATCAATCTATTTCACAAACTCCCCTTCACTGACAACCCAACCTGTCTCAGGCAGGGTGCTTGTTCTTTTAGCAAAAAGCTTACACACACACACACACACACACACACACACACACACACACTTCTCTCATAGATTTGCTCAGTGCTTCAAGGACAGCTCCACTCTTTGCAGCAGTGGCACCTTTGCTATACTTCACTTTGCTCCTAGATGCTCTCTCAGCCCTATGACCCCTTCCCACCACCACCCCTAAAACAAACTGGCAAAAACTCCTTCCCAGAAATGGCAGTGTTTCCATGAAGCCAACAGATAATCAGATGGTCTTCTCTATCATCTGCACTCCAGATGATATCTATATCATACTATATCATATCTATATATCACTATATCTACGACCCCCACCAGTTCCTTGCTGTCCATTCATGAGTCTTTCTTGTTTACTACCTCACATCATGCCTGGCTAGTGAGTGTGCGGAACTGGATAAACCCTGGTTTCTAGGAGGGGGGTCGGAACCCTCCTTGAAGAAACTGATGCAGAGAAGGCAGGAAGGAAGGCGATAAGGAATGAAAAGGCAGCAATGTTACATGCCAGGCTGGCCTAACAACTGACATGTTTTAACTCAGTACGCTAGACCTCGGCAGTGTGCATGATTACTTAGTACTAACACATTATAGAGAAAACTGGGAACAGATGAGGGTGAGTGCTTCACCCAAAATCTACCATGAACCCGTGAGCAAATCGAGACAAGCTAACTATCATTGCCTCTTTGCAATAATGTCCTTCTAACCCGGCATCCCTAAATCCTCTGTAATTGTTCTTCCCTTGTGGACCAAACCATGCTCTAAAAGTAATCATTCTTGCTTTAAGAACCAGAAATTAAAGATCTACTTGAGTCGAATCTTCTCCAAATGGTAAACAACATGCAGCATAACTCTGAACTTCAGTACATGCTCAGAGGAAATCATAGATGTTTCGGAAGGAATGGGCCTTGAGCCATCAGTAGGTCAGCATTTTCCATCACCTCATTGCTAAATCCTGACATATGAAGTAGAGCTTTCTGTCATAGCACACGTAAAATAAACATCGTGGATACTGTTTTTGATGGAACAACATGTTATTTAGGTAATTATAGGATTACAAACACATAGAGCAGTCTATCGCTTATTTAATTATTTTGTTAACAATCTAAAAGGAATTTAGATGACTCTCACTAAGATAGGATATTTGCACTTTCAACTATATTCAGTGTAAGTGAAAGATCTGGCAAGTCCTTTATGTGATTCAAGTTTTAAATAATTTGTCAAACGTTGTTGATTCCGAATACACCAGAGAGTTTTCTGTCATCCATCAAAGTATAGTGGAGAACAGGAGGAGGAGGAGGAGGAGGAGGAGGAGGAGGAGGAGGAGGAGGAGGAGGAGGAGGAGGAGGAGGAGGAGGAGGAGGAGGAGGAGGAGGAGGAATTATTTAACTTAGGGGTGAAGAAAGGTTTACAACAAAACACCAGTCAAAATTTTGCTCCCAAGAAATCTTATACTAGCACTAACCCTCCTCAATTTTAAATAGCAAACCAAATATTTTCCACAAAACAGAAAAGAAAGAAGCCCAATGTCCCTGCAGTCTTTCCGGGGCGTGAGATGTTTTTCTCCCCTTAACAAACAGAAGTCTGGTGAGTAGGGCAAAGGCGCAGGCTAGAGAGACCAGCAGGATGAGAAGGAGGATGTCCCCAAGTTTTCAGAACTTACCCAGCTTGGCCTGTTTACTCACACCTTACTCTCCCCACTTTGTCAGCTAGGATCAGAAGGCAGCTGGGCTTTTCTCGCTGTTTCTGTTCTTTTGATGGCAAAGCCCCATGAAAATTAAACTGTGTTGAATGTGATGTGGCCTCACCTCATATAGGTGGGGGAGAAAAAGATTCAAGCTTGGGTTGCTGATTGCTTCTTGAAGAAAAAGAAATATTTAATTGGTAAGTGGCTAGCAGAAGGCTACGTGGGGGACGTGCCTTGCGGGTGGCAGGCCTGGAAGGGGCCCACAAACTTTCTCAGCACAGCTGTCCAGATGTGTTTCATCTGGTTTCCCGGCGGGGCACTGGCTGTGGCTGCGGTTGGAGGCTAAGCCTCCTCTCTGGTTGCCGATTGGAGGAGCAGCCCGCCACTCCTGTGGGCTCAATCTGTCCCCGCCCACTGGGCCACTCGCATCGTAGAAAGGAACTTAGTTGGGTGCGCTTGGCTGTGCAGTCGCTGATGTGGCACTGCGTGGCAGCGGAGTCTGGGGAGGGATGATTGGAGGGGTCTCTAGAACTCAAAGCTTGTCCCTGCCCTCGCTCCTTGACGGCAGGCCTTGTAAGGAACTAGTTTGTTTAAACAAGAGAATAGCTATCGATTGGGGCATGGAACAGGATCGGTAGCTTAAGGGGGCCGGCATTTCCAAATAGAAGGAGCTGGAGAAGTACATTACCCACGCCTCCAAAAGGGCGGTCCAGCTCCGCCTCAAAGATTTCCTATCCAAGCCCTCTCTGGTGAGAGAAAAGTAATTGTCTGAGAGCACTGTTTGGGGACAGTATTCTAAAGATTCAGGAATAATGAACCTTTTACTAAAACGTGAGCTAACTAGAAATGTGGTCGTTTCCACGGAGACCTGAATGACTTGAAGGTGATGTCACTAATGACTTTATTTAAAGCATGTGATAAAGCTTACACCATTTTTTCTAATTAATTACTATTGTCGCTAAAGCTGCCAACAGGATGCACATGAGTAATGTATCACTTTTAACTTTCTGGAAAGCTCCTCCCAGGAACTAAAGGAAGCTCCGTCTCTAAATGTTCATGTTTATGTGTTTATTTAGTGCATGTGCTTACACATGCCAAGATGCATGTATAGAGGTTAGGGGACAACCTATGGGTGTCAGTTCCCTTGTTCCACCATGTGGGTTCTGGAGATCAAACTCATGCCATTAAGTTTGGCAGCAAGAGCCTGTACCTCCAGCCCTAGTTTCTTTGCCAGAGAGATCATCTCAGCAACCAAAATTACTTGGTTATGTTTGTTAAAACATTTATAGACTTCTTATAATCCCCATTAAGAGAGAGATCACTATGTTGTAGGAAGGGAAAGCAGCTAGTTCCTGGCTCCATTCAAGATCCATAGCCTTCGGGATATGCAGGGTTTTGCTAGAAACTCCAGTGTTACTGACAAGGACTGGGGTCCTTGGAGGATCTTGTATCAGTAGAGAATAGAAACATACACCAGTGTTTCCACTGTGGCCTGCTGGCTCACTAACTGGTAAGCGCTAGGGCTCTAGTTAATTTACAGTAGTTGAGGCCAGTCCTTGTTTATGTGAATGATTTTAGGGTAGCTGATCCCCCTTGTTCTACTTGTCCATGAAACTAGCTGAACGGCATAATTTATAACAAAGTGTGATGGACAAGGTAAAGTAAGACATTCAAAGGTGCTAACATACGCTTTGTATGGGAAGTGTATGCCATCCTCTGCTGCTTGTTGTTTTAATTAGACCTGGATAAATTATAGTGAATTCCGATGAGATGAAAGAGTGTTAGATAGTTACAGCAATTTGAGAGAGCAGTATCAAAACGTTTCTCCTGGAGGGGGAAGCTTCAGGACCTTATTATCTAGGACCATGTCAACTTAGCAAGTCAGACTGCACACCATGGGAGAATTATCCAGCTGGTCTGGTCTGTCGTGAAGGAGAGATGATCATGCCCCACAATGAACAGGGAAGAGCCCTAAACTTCCAGTTTTCATTTCTTTGTTTTAAACAGTCCTCAACCTCTTTCATCTAGGATGTCATCCCGGAGCAGTGAAAAGATGATTTCATTTTGGAGAGGGCATCATCAAGGGACCAAACTGACGGCCTTAGCAGGAAGTGAGGCAGGGACGCAGAAACTTTTTAAACGTTAATCTTTTTATTTTGAGGTAGCTGTAGATGTACAGGTAGTTGGTAGAAAGAAAGAAGATGCGGTGGGTCCATCTCTAGTCTCCTCTGGCCTCACTCTGCCTAACTGCCCAGCACAGCCAAGTTACACAATGTTTTCATTACCATAAACATACCTTCCGATGCCTTTATAGCCACACCCACTTCCTTTCCTCCTTAAACCTGAAGAACAACCACTCACCAGCTCTCGGTTTCACAGATTTATCACTGGAAAAATGTTACTTAAGCATAATCATGCAGCATGTAGAAAATACCTTGACCTTCACATTAACTTTGGAGAGCTTTTTTGGTACACGCCTATCAAAGTTTGAAAGTTCTCCCTTATTCCCATTTCTCTGGAATATTTCTGGTGTTGAGTTTTGCTAAGTGCTTGCCTCTATACACATTTGATATTTTAAGCTTTCATTATTAGACTATTAATAACATGGTATATATATATATCTATATATCTATATATATGTATGTATATATATTATACAATATATATTAATATATAATAATATACCCTATATTTGGTACTGAACAAGAGTTGTTTCCTTCTGAAAACCTGAGGAAAGAATGAATGAAATTCTACCAATAGACAAATTTCAAGTCAGGACTGATTAAAGTGTTTTATTTGGAGGATGGACAGTGAAAGGGGGCAGAATAACACAGGCGTCAATTATTAAAATTCTACCAGGCTGGGATAGCTCTGGTATTCTAATAGTCCAGCCGAAGGAGTTTCTGCCACAAACAGTCAATATCGAATCTAATGGGCTTAAGTCCAAGTTTCCTCATACCTTCTCCTTTATATCTTTCCTATTTGCTTCTGAACCTTTCTGGAAACAGTGGCTCGTTTTTCTACAGATACAAGTCAAAGGATAAAAAGAAAAGCTACTGTTAATAAGAACAGAGTGAACAATGAAAACATAGTAGGTGACCATAGTTAATTGAGAAGTTTTGGAGATGACGAGAGATTCCTGGAGCAGCATCTGGCTTTTAATCACATTAAAAGGATTTGTAATCAGTTTGAGATCTTTATTACCATTTTAATTATGGGTTAGTCAGTGTCCATTCCAACTGGAAAGCCTTAAGCAAAAAGACACAGTAACCATTTAGAAGACTTAGTTTGCTTATTCCTATCCCTCCACCAAAACATTTGGAGTCAATTTATACCACAGCAGTGCTTATGTGCTGTGATGGGAAAGAGATTTTGCACGCAAAGAGAAGGCAGTAAAGAGTCTGGGGGAAAAATCATCATCTTCATTAAGGTTTCAAAGCCAGCAAAACTGGGGATTTGAAGCTATAGAAAATGCTTTTATTTAATTCGATAATTAATAAAGAATCCACCACACTGTTGTCTTAAAACCAAAACTTCAGGCTGTTTGATTGTACCAAATGAAGACCCAGGAGCCGGACCCTGTGGTGAATGCAGTCTAGCTCAGAAAGACCGACAAAGCACCCAGCTGACCTTCCTACTCCACTACCATCCCAGAAGGAAAAAAGTCCTTCTCCTTCCAAACACTGTCTTAAATCCCTTCAACTCAAAGGCCCTTTCTGTTCACTTATGTTCTCTCACTGTTAGCTGATTACTGGCTCTGCCTCTTCACCAAAGGTTGAATTTATTTAGATCTTGGATTAAAGGTATGCACTAGGACTGAGCCACACCGAAAGCACTTATTTGCAATAAACAGAAGGCTCTTGAATAAAAGGTGTGTGTTAGAGCTGAGCCACAACACAGCAAGGTTTTTCTAGTTTACAATCTTGAGGCTCACAGTGTGATCACATATCCTGCAACACCAGAGTCTTTAAACTTGAGAGAGAGATGGTCTTCCACTTTGCTTTTTGAATGAATTAACTTAATGGCTCACACAATGAGAAAGGGCTAATGTTTATGTTAGAAATATAGTTCATGATGAAGTATCTGCCTGTCATACACGATGTCCCTCCTGCCACAGTTCAACCCTTACCACTGTTGAGCCCTGCTCCCCTGGCATAGATGTGGCCATTTTGTTCAGAGCAGGGTCGTGCTGACTACACATACCTTGTTATGTTCTGTATATTATGGGGTTTGTTAATCTCAAGAAAATCCACAACCACAAGGTTCACTTAGGGTGCATCACATTAAAAGTCAGTATGAACTGCTATGTCAAAAACAGCTTGCTTAAGCCAGGCTGACCTCTGGGAAGCACTCCTAGCAACTGTGTATGAGCTTAGTGTGTGTGTGTGTGTGTGTGTGTGTGTGTGTGTGTTTCAGTTTTATCCTTTATAAGCTGTCCCTGAGAAATGTCCAGGGCTGTAGCCTCAGCCCCCAATGTTTGAGGCTATATCCCTGATCCATCCATTTCCAGGTGTGCACACAACAAACCATCTCTATCTGGCTGAGACTGGTGTTTGTGTAGACTCCTGAACCCCAACAACTGCCACAAACAAAACAAAACTGTCCCAACTAGATGTTCAACTAGACACAGTGCAGAGGTCCTGATAATGGAGTCTTAAATTGAGGGATTGATCAGATCAAATTGACCTAGGGACCTGTCTGTGGGGGACTGTTGTGATTGTTCATTGATATAGGAAGGCCCAGTCTACTGTGGGTAGCACCATTCCCTATATTGGTAGTTCTGAGCTGTATAGGAAAGCTAGTTAATCAAGATTCTGGGAATGAACCAGTAAATAGCATTCCTACATGGTTTCTGCTTCCAGATTGTCCTTGAGTAGTTCCTTCCCTGATTTTACTCTGTGGTGACCTATATCCTTATAAACTTGAAATAAACTGCTTCCTCCTCTAAGTGTCTTGGGGGAAGCAGAGTTTATTATCACAATAGAATGGAAAATAGAACCAAAAGAAACAAACAAAACTAACGAAGCAAAAGGCACTAAAGGTTCTTGAAATAGTTGAGATGGATAACAATATCAACTTGTGTAGTATGTATAGATACAATTGTTTAAACGATTTGAAACTGCAAGCTTAATTCATTTCATATTTTTAGGGTAGGCCACTGAAGTTCATCCAGTGTCACTTGGATCCTAGATCTCTTTTCTCATTTAATGATAGGTTAAAAAAAAAATGAAGAAATTACATTTAGCAGAAAATTGCTTGGGGATAAAATTCATGTAAATTTTTAAAGGTTTGTTTTAATTTTATTGTTGTGAGTGAGTATGTATGTGTGGGTATGTGCACCTCTATTTACATACTTATAGAGGACAGAAGAGGATGTTGGTCCTCGGGAGCTGGGGTTGTGGTTTGTTGCGAGCCCCCTGAGTGGGTACTTAGAATCAAAATTGAAACTTCTTCAAGAGCAGAGTATACTCTTATCCTTTAAGCTATCTTTCCAGCCCCTCATTGAAATTTTTAAAGGTTTTAATAAGCACTTGATATAAAAAATAACAAAAAAAATGGAAAAAAATCACAAAAAAGTTTGTATAAAGACGTATTTTTGTACTACATGGGGACTCTCCCTGCATGTCAGCAATAAAACTTCCCGATGTGGGAAAAATAAAATAAAATAAAATAAAAAAAAATAAAACCCTGAAAAGAAAGTGTACAGGAAGTCACCAAATTCTTCTGTCTACTCATTCTGGATTCTGAACACCAGGAATACAAAAGTAAATGAGAAACAAAAGTTTTCATTTAAACTCTTCACTTAAATTAGCATAATTTGTTCCAGCCTTATGGAGAACAGTTTGAAATTTGAAAAATTAAATTCAAGAGTTTAAGAATAAAGCTAGTGTGTGGTCCAACAAACCCAGCCCACATACTCCCAATGAATAAATAAGTTATTCATAAGATAAGTAAGTGAGTCCCTGTGATGCATCATTCCTAATAGCCAAGATAAAGAAACAGTGTGCATTCTACCCATGACTATATGGCTAAAACTAAACAGAAAGCTAGAGATAAATTTAGGAGCTTGTATAACTCTTAAAGCAACCTATTTTTCCCCAAGCTCAGAACTCCCAAGGAGGATACACCAATCTCTCAATATGAGGGGGGCTTTCCTCATAACTCACACCTCGTGTTAGGGCCTCACCTTTTGTTCTAGTACCATCCACAGCACCATGCTCAGGGCCCGGCTTGCAGTGTCTGAGCATCAGTGGGACACGTACCATCAAACCGTAGCAGCTCTCCCCCAATAGCTTTCTTCTTCCTCTAACTATGCCTTTACTTACTATCATTCTAATCCACCAAAATTCTTAGCTTTTTAGTGAATTTTGGGTTTTGCTCTGAACTGTAAGAAGAAAACACTTTATCAAGTTTTCCTTCCTCTCTCTTTTCTACCGCCTTGGGTTTATATGTTGCATACATTTCCTTCGCAGAAACTGTTCTTCTGTCCTTTGTACTCAAACCCCTAACCTTAAAATACATATGTATTATATACACTTAAGGTACACATAATAAAAAACAAGATGCTTATAGAAAGAAAGACAATTACAATGTAGAATAAAATTAACATTTCCTTAATCCTGTTAAAACTTTTTTAAAATTTATTTTGTAGCAAAAGCAAGTAAAGTCTACTCACCCTGAGGAATCCAAATGCAGTAGAATTCTATCATCTCTTTATTGTTTCTTTTTTTAAAACTTTATTGTAAAAAACAAAGATAAAAGAAAAAAATTTTAAACATTTTTGAATAAATATATACAAATAAAATTCTGTCAGTGCTTGACTTTTTTTTCTTTTTTTTTTTAAGATTTGATACTCTGCATTAAGGTCTTACTAGTTACAATGAGCAAAAAGTACATGTAAAACAGGATGTAATTTGGAATTAGTCAACGTTTTCTTGGTGTGTAAGGATTGAGCATGACAGTTTTTTTTTTTTTTTTCTTGAACTTCACACAGTCTGTGAGTTGTTTCTGGGGCAGTCCGAGCCTCAGGGGTTAGCATCCCACTATCACTGACTGCATATTATGTCTATTATTTTGTGACTGGGTTATCTCACTCAGGATGATATTCTCTAGATGCAACCATTTTCTTAAGAATTTGGTTAAGTCATTGTTTCAGATGGCTGAGTAGTACTCCATTGTGTAAATGTACCACAATTTTCGTATCCATTCATCTACTGAAGACCATCTGGGTTCTTTCCAGCTTCTGGCTATTATAAGTAGAACTGCTATGAACATTGTGGTGCATGTATCTTTGTTGTATATTGGAGTGTCTCTGGGATATATGCCTAGAAGTGGAATAGCTGGATCTTCAGGTAGTACTATGTCCAAAGTTCTAAGGAATCGCCAGACTGATTTCCAGAGTTGTTGTATCAATTTATAACCCCACCAACAGTGGAGAAATGTTCCTCTTTCTCTGCAACCTCGCCAGCATCTGCTGTCATCTGAGTTTTGGATCTTGGCCAATCTGACTGAAGTGAGGTGGAATCTCAGGGTTGTTTTGATTTGCATTTCCCTGATGGCTAAGGATGTTGAGCACTTCCTTAGATGTTTCTCTGCCATTCGATATTCCTCAATTGAGAACATTTTGTTTAGCTCTGTACCCCATTTTTAATAGGGTTGTTTGATTCTCTGGTATCTAGCTTTTTGAGTTCTTTGTATACCTTGGATATTAGGCCTCTATCTGATGTGGACTTGGTAAAGACCTTTTCCCATTCTGTTGGTTGCCGTTTTGTTTTCCTGACAATGTCCTTAGCCTTACAGAAACTTTGCAATCTCATTAAGTCCCATTTGTTAATCTTTGACCTTAGAGCTTGAGCCATTGGTGTGTTGCTCACAAAATTTCTCCTGTGCTTATGTGTTCTAAGGTTTTCTGTACTTTCTCTTCTAATAGTTTCAGTGTATCTGGTTTAATGTGGAGATTTTGATCTACATACACTTGAGCTTTGTACAAGAAGATAAAAAAGGGTCTATTTTCATTCTTCTGCATGCTGAGTGCCAGTTGGACCAGCACCACTTGTTGAATAGACTGTCCTTTTTCCATTGAATGTTTATGGCTTTGTCAAAAATCAGGAGACCACATACGTGAGGGCTCATTTCTGGATCTTCTATTCTATTCCATTGATCCAAGTGCCTATTTCTGTACCAGTACCATGCAGTTTTCAGCACAATTGCCTTGTAATATAGCTTGAGGTCAGGGATAGTGATTCCCGCAGATGTTTTCTTGTTGTTGAGGATGGATTTCGCTACTCTAGGTCTTTTGTTATTCCAGATGAAATTGCACATTGATCTTTCCAACTCAATGAAGAACTGGGATGGAATTTGATGGGGATTGCATTGAATCTGTAGATTGCTTTTGGTAGGATGGCCATTTTTAAAATGTTGATCCTTCCAATCCATGAGCATGGGAGATCTTCCATTTTCTGAGATCTTCCTCAATTTCCTTCTTTAGAGGTTTGAAGTTCTTGTCATACAGGTCTTTCACTTGCTTAGTTAGAGTCACACCAAGGTATTTCATAGTTTTTGTGACTATTGTGAAGGGTATCTTTTCCCTAATTTCTTTCTACACATGTTTGTCCTTTGAATATAGGAAGGCTACTGATTTGTTTGAGTTAATTTTGTATGCAGCCACTTTGCTAAACTTGTTTATTAGCTGTAGGAGTTCTCTGGTGGAATTTGTGAAGTCACTTAAGTACACTATCATGTCATCTGCAAAGAGTGATGTTTTTACTTCTTCCTTTCCGATTTGTATCCCCTTAATTTCCTTTTGCTGTCTAACTGCTCTGACCAGGACTTCCAGTACTATGTTGAATATGTAGGGAGAGAGTGGGCAGCCTTGTCGAGTCCCTGATTTTAGTGGGATTGCTTCAAGTTTCCCACTCTTAAGTTTGGTGTTTGCAGTTGGTTTTCTGTATATTTCTTTTATTATGTTTAGGTATGGACCTTGGATTCCTGTTTTTTCCAGGACTTTTAACATGAAGGGGTGTTGAATTTTGTCAAATGCTTTCTCAGCATCTAGTGAGATGACCATGTGATTTTGTTCTTTGAGTTTGTTTATATGGTGGATTACACTGATGAATTTTCTCATATTAAACCATTCCTGAATCCCAGGGATGAAGCCTACTTGGTCATGGTGAATGATCTTTTTGATGTGTTCTTGGATTCGGTTTGCAAGGATTTTGTTGAGTATTTTTGTATCAATGTTCATAAGTGAGATGGGTCTAAAGTTCTCTTTCCTTGTAGGGTGTTTGTATGGTTTAGGAGCGAGGGTTATTGTAACCTCAAAAAATGAGTTAGGTAGTATTCCATCTGATTCTATCTTGTGGAATAGTTTGGAGAGTATTGGTGTTATGTCCACAATAAATGCCTGATAAAATTCTGCACTGAACCCGTCTGGACCTGGGCTTTTCTTGGTTGGAAGGTCTTTGATGACTTCTTCTATTTCTTTAGGTGTTATGGGATTATTTAGATGTTTTACCTGGTCCTGGTTTAACTTTAGGATCGTGTATCTGTCTAGGAATTCGTCCATTTCCTCCAGATTTTCCAACTTTGTGGAGTATAGGCTTTTGTAGTAGGATCTGATGATTTCTTGAATTTCCTCAGTTTCAGTTGTTATGTCTCCACTTCCATTTCTGATTTTGTTAATTTGTACACTCTCTCTTTGCCCTCTAGTTAGTCTGGCTAGGGGTTTATCAATCTTGTTGATTTTCTCAAAGAACCAGCACTTGGTTTTGTTGATTCTTTTGATGGTTCTTTTTGTTTCTATTTGGTCTATTTCTGCCCTAATTTTGATTATTACTTGCCATCTACTCCTTTTGGGTATATCTGCTTCCTTTTGTTCTAGAGCTTTTAGCTGTGCTGTCAGGTGTCTGATGTATGCTCTCTCCAGTTTCTTTTTGGAAGCTCTCAGGGCTATGACTTTTCCTCTCTGTGCTGCTTTCATTGCATCCCATAGGTTTGGGTATGTTGTGTTTTTGTTTTCATTGAATTCTAGAAAATCCTTAATTTCTTTCTTATTTCTTCTTTGACCCTGCTATCGTTAAACAGAGCATTGTTTAGTTTCCATATGTATTTGGGCTTTTTGTTGTCACCAGCCTTAGACCATGGTGATCTGAGAGGATGCATGGGAGTATTTCAATCTTCTTATATCGATTGAGGCTCGTTATGTGTCCAATTATGTGGTCAATTTTTGAGAAGGTGCTATGGGGTGCTGAAAAAAAGGTGTATTCTTTTAATTTAGGATGATATGTTCTGTAGATATCTATTAATTCCAGTTGGTTCATAGTCTCTGCTAGTTTTACAGTGTCCTTGTTCAGTTTCTGTTTCCATGATCTGTCCATTGGTGAGAGTGGGGTATTAAAGTCTCCCACTATTATTGTGTGGGATAAAATGTATTTTTTGAGCTTTATTAAGGTTTCTTTTATGAATGTGGGTGCTTTTGTATTTGGAGCATATATCTTAAGGATTGAGAGTTCCTCCTGACAGATTTCCCCTGTAATGAGTAAAAAGTTTACTTCCTTATCTTTTTTGATAACTTTTGGTTGGAAATTTACTTTATTCGATATTAGAATAGCCACTCCAGCTTGCTTCTTGGGGCTGTTTGCTTGGAAGTTTTTTTCCCACCCTCTTACTCTGAGATAGTGTCTGTCTTTGTCTCTGAGATGAGTTTCCTGTATGCAGCGAAATGCTGGATTTTGTTTATGTATCCAGTCTGATAGCCTATGTCTATCTATTGGGGAGTTGAGTCCATTTATGTTAATAGATATCAAGGAATAGTGGTTTCTGTTTCCTGCTATTATTGCTTTTGTAGGTTGAGTTGTGTCTGTGTCTCTTTCTTCTTTTGGCTTTCTTGCTTAGGAGTTTTCTTGTTTTTACTAGGATGTAGTTCCCCTCATTGTATTGGGTTTTCCACCTATAATTCGTTGTAGTGCTGGGTTTTTGGTCAGATATTGTGTAAATTTTGATTTGTCTTGAAATATCTTCATCTCTCCATCTATGGTGATTGATAGTTTTGCTGGGTATAGCAGCTTTGGCTGGCCCTTGTGCTCTCTTAGGGTGTGCATGATGTCTGTCCAGGTTCTTCTAGCTTTCATAGTCTCTGTTGAGAAATCGGGTGTGATTCTGATTGGTCTACCTTTATATGTTACCTGACCTTTTTCCCTTACTGCTTTTAATATTCTTTCTTTGCTTTGGGCACTTGATGTTTTTACTATTATGTGTCAGGAGAAATTTCTTTTCTGATCCAACCTATTTGGAGTTCTGAAGGCTTTTTTTATGCTCATGGTCATCTCATTCTTAAGGCTTGGGAAGTTTTCTTTTACAATTTTGTTGAAGATATTTACTGTGCATCTTAGTTGATATTCTTCTTCCTCTTCTATTCCTATTATCCTTAGGTTTGTTCTTCTCATTGTGTCCTGGATCTCCTAAACATTTTAGGTTAGGAGCTTTTTGTTTTTTGCATCTTCTCTGGCTGTTTTGTCTACGTTTACAGTGTTGTCTTCGGCCCCCGAGAATCTCTGTTCCATGTCTTGTAGTCTATTGGAAATGCTTGCTTCTGTGACTCCTGATTTCTTTTTTAGGTGTTCTACCACTAGGGTTATCTCTTTTAGTGTTTTCTTTATTGTGTCAATTTCCGTTTTAAATTCCTTCTTCCATTCCTTCACCTCTTTTGTTCTGTTTGCCTCTAGTTCTTTGAGTTCTTTGAGTGTTTTTCTTATTTCCTCTTTAAAAGTTTCCTTTTTTTTTTTCCTCTCGTTCTTGTTTAAGGATCTCTATCATCGTCTTGAGGTATGATTTTAGGTCTGCATCTTCTTTTTCTGGAGTGTTTGGCATTCCAATGTTTGCTGTGATGGGAGAGCTGGATACTGGTGTTGCAAGGTTGTCTTGGTTTCCTTGGGATATGCTCTTTTGCTTTCCTCTTGCCATCTTGTTGTCAGTGATATGTTCTTGCCTTTCCCTTGTACCTAGTCTGTGTCCCTGTATCTCCACTGGTCCAGGTGGCAGATGGTCTGAGCCCTCTTCTGTGCCTCAAAGCCCCAGGGTGGGAACAGAGGTCCCAATGCTGTGTTCCTGATCCCTGGGTCAGGCAGGGCAGGGGCGCGCTTTCTGTGAGCACTTGGCAGAGATCTCTTTGCTTCCTGGCTGCTCAGATCTCCTTCTCTCTCACCATGCCTTAACCTTTGGAAACTGCTGGTCCAGGTGGCAGATGGGCCGAGCCCTCTCTGTATTGTTTCTTGCTTGTTTGTTTTACTTATTCACTTTACATTCTGATCACTGCACTCTCCCTGCCACCCCCTTTCACAATACTTCTCCCATTCCCCCAACCCCTTCTCCTCTGAGCATCTTCTCTCCTGGGTACCTCTACACCCTGGCCTGTTAAGTCTCTGTGAGCCTATGTTCTTCCTCTCCCTCTGAAAACAGACAAGGCAACAGAGCAAAAAGAATATATCCAATGAACAGGCAACAGCATTTGGGATAACCCCCGCTCCAGTTGTTCATGTTCCACATGAAGACCACGCTGTACATCTGCTATATATGTGTGTGAAGGCCTAAGTTGAGCCTCTGTATGTTCTTTGGTAATTCAGTCTCTGAGAGCCCCAAGGGTCCAGCTTGGTTGATTCTGTTGGTCTTCCTGTAGCATTACTATTCCCTTAGGGGCTGCAACATCTTCCATGAATCCTTGAGCTCCATCCACTGTCTCGCTGTGAGTGTCTGCACCTGTCTGAATCAGCTGCTGGGTGGAACCTCTCAGAGGAAAGCCACGCTAGACTCCTGTCTGCAAGCATGACCACATATCATTAACAGTGCTAGGGATTGGTGCTTGACTATGAGATGGGTCTCAATTTGTGTCAGTTATTAGTTGGCCATTCCCTTAGTCTTTTCTTTATCTTCAATCCCTACAATTCTTGTAAAATTGTAGAAGCTTTGGGTCCAAAGTTTTGTGGGTGGCTTGCTGTCCCTATAGCTCCCTTGGGGTTCCTACTTGGCTATAAGGAGGCACACTTCCCAGGATTTATTTCCCCCAATGCTGTTAGTAATAGCTAAGGACACCCTCATTAATTCTTGAGCAGCTTCCGTATCCCAGGTCTCCATCTCTTCCTGGAGATGCCCCCTACCATTCCTCCTTAGTTGAAGATTTTCATTCATTCTCATGACCATCTCTGGCCATACACCTCCCCTTCCCCACACCCCTACTCCCCTCCCAATACTCTCTCCCACTCAGTTCCATTCCTCCATCTGCCCTCAACAACCATTTCATTCCCCCTCCAAGTGAAACACAAACATCCTTGCTTATTTTCTTCTTCCTGTCCAGCATCCTTGGGTCTGTGGAGCGTAGCATGAGCATCTGTATTTTATGGCTAATATCTATTTATATGTAAATATATATTGTGCATGTTCTTTTGGGACTGGATTACCTCACTCAGGATGATATTCTCAAGTTTCATCCATTTGCCTGAAAAATCCATGATGTGTTTATTTTTCCTAGCAGAGTAGTATTCCATTGTGTAAATATCCCACATTTTCTTTATTCATTCTTTCATTGAGGGATATCTGAGTTGTTTCCAGTTTCTGGCTATTATGAATAAAGTTACTATGAACATAGTTGAGCAAAGGTCCTTATGGGATGGTAGAGCATCTCTTAGGTAATTGCACATGGGTGGTATAGCTGGGTCTTGAGCTATTTCTACTTTTCTAAGAAATTGCCAAATTCATTTCCAAAGTGGTTGTACAAGTTTTCATTTCCATCAGCAATGGAAAAATATTCCCCTTGTTCCACATCCTTGTCAGCATGTGCAATCACTTGAGTTTTTTATCTTAGTCATTCTAATGGATATAAATGGAATCTCAGAATTGTTTTTATTATCATTTCCCTAATGACTAAGAACTTTGAACGTTTCTTTAAGTGCTTCTCAGACATTTGAGATTCCTTGGTTGAAAATTCTGTTTAGCTCCGTGCCTCATTTTCTAACTGGGTTATTTGGGTTGTTTGTATTTACCTTCTTGAGTTCTTTATAAATATTGGATATTAACCCTTGGTCAGATGTAGGGTTGGTGAAGATTCTTTCCCAATTTTTCACCATTTCCTGAAAATACTTTTTTTTTTCAACTGCATGGTTTTGGGTGAATTTTTTTTATCTTGATTTAAGTTTGGAAAGTAGCATATGTTTAGAAATTTATTATTTTGTTAAGATTTTCCAGTTTTGTGGAGTACAGACTTTTGAAATAAGACCTAATGAGTCTTTAAATTTCTTCGGTGTCTATTGTTACATCTCCCTTTTCATTTCTGATTTTGTTTATTTTGATACTTTCTCTTTGCCTTTTGCTTTGTTTTACTAAGGGTTTGTCTATCCTATTGATTTTCTCAAAGAACCAGCTCTTAGTCTTATTGATTTTTTATATTGTTGTTATTGTTTCTAACTGATTGATTTCAGATCTGCATTTGATTGTTTCCTGCCTTTTACCCCTCTTTGAAATGCTTTCTCCTTCTTCTCCTCCTCCTCCTCTTTTTTCAGCTTTCAGGTATATTTTAAATTGCTGGGATGAAAACTTTCTGATTTCTTTATGGAATCACTTAGTTCTATGAACTTTCCTCTTAGGGCTGTTTTTATTGTGTTCCATAAATTTGGGTATGTTGTGCCTTTATTTTCATTGAATTCCAGAAAGTTTTTAATTTCTTTCTTTATTTCTTCCATGACCCAGAGATCATCAAGTAGAGAGTTGTTTAATTTCTATGAGTGTGTAGGCTTTCCAGTGTTTCTGTTCTTATTGAAGTCCAACTATAATCCATGGTGGTATGATAAGATACAAAGCATTGTTTCAATTTTCTTCTATTTATTGAGGCTTGCTTTGTGACACACTAAATGATCATTTTTGGAGAAGAATCTATGAGGTACTGAAAGAAGGTATATTCTTTTATGTTTGGGTAAAATATTCTGTAGATGTTTATTAGGTCCATTTGATTCATAATGTCTGATAGTTATGCTATTTGTTTAGTTTTTGTCTGGGATGACTTGTCTATGTCTATTGGTGACAGTAGGGTATTGAAATCTCCCAGTTAATGTGTGGGGTTCAAGGTTCAATGTATGATTTAAGCTTTAGCAATTGTTTTTTTTTTTTTTTTTTTTTTTTTTTTTTTTTTTTTTTTTTTTTTTTTACACATATGGGTGCCTGTGTGTTTAAGGCATAGATGTTCAGAATTGAGAAACCATTTTGGTAGATTTGTTTCCTCTGATGAGTATAAAGTCTTCTTCCCTGTCTCCTTTGATTAATTTTGGTTGAAAGTCTATTTTATTAGATATTAAAATGGCTACTCCAACTTGATTCTTGGGTCCTTTTGCTTAGAAATCTTTTTTCCAACCCTTTTCTCTGAGGTAACATCTATCTTGAGGTGTGTTTCTTGGATGCAACAGAATGACAGAATCCATTTTCATATTCATTCTGTTAGCCTGTGTCTTTTTATTGGGGAATTGAGCCCAATGATGTTGAGAGATATTAATGACCAGTGATTGTTATTTACTGTTATTTTATGGTTGGTTGTATTAGTTCCCCCCCCCCCCCTCTCTCTCTCTCTCTCTCTCTCTCTCTCTCTCTGTGTGTGTGTGTGTGTGTGTGTGTGTGTGTGTGTGTTTCTTGCTTTTGCTCATATGGAATTACTTATTTCCTGTTTTTTTTTCTTGGATGTAGTTATCCTTGTTAGGTTAACATTTTCCATCTAGTATTTTCTGTAGGGCCAGATTCGTGGATCATTATTGTTTGAATTTGGATTTGTCTTGAAATATCTTGCTTTTTCCATATATGGTAATTGAGAGTTTTGCTGGATATAGTGGTCTATGTTGGTATCTGTGGTTTGTTATAGGTTGTGAGATATCTGCCAGGCCTTCTAGCTTTTAGAGTCTCTGTTGAGAAGTTGGATATAATTTTGATAAGTCTGTCTTTGTATGCTACCTGCCACTTTTCCCTTGTTGCTTTTTTTGCCATCATATATTTGTTTATTTCATAAATGAGACAAACCAATTTATAGGAGAACAGTGTAAAATATGTGAAATGTAGCAGTGGGTATTGAAATAATTTACGTTTTACATTCAATACCAAGAATGTTAAACACATGTCTGATAGATAATCGATTTGTGTAAAAAGCAAGTTCAGGCTATTTTTAATTTATATTGAGAGAAAGTAATTTATAGATAAAAACATAAGAACATTAAGCAAAGATGTCATTGGTATAAGTGCAAGTATCACCTGTCAGCTGTTCTGCAAACAAATTATTATTTAAACTAATTTAGATTAATTCAATTTATTTGCAAATATGGAACAGCCATTTGAGAAATGAAAACTATTTTGACTTGCATTACTTATAATTATCATTTGATAACAAGCCAAGAAATTTTAAAGAAACTGCAAGGGCAGAAGTCCTAGATGTGGTTGAATCCAAACCCTAATTGGTTGACCCTCATGGCTTACCTAGAGTGAACTAAAATTTTGAACTTTGGAAAAGCTTCCTTTCAGGAATTATATTAATAAAGAAACACTTCCTACTTTGGTTGCATAAATATCACACCAAAGAACCATCAAGATCTATTGCAAGAAATTTTATGATAATTTGAATATCTTCTTTTCTTATTTCATGTAAAAATCAACACATAATAGACAAGAAAATTATAGGCTATTCTTTACTATTTTTAGGTACATGCTAAGTTCCACACTTTCAGAAAATGGAACTAAATAGTAAAATGAAAAGTCATTTTATTCCTAATACCTGGTTAAACCTTAAATCCCTTTCACATTTATTCTAGGCGAAAGAAACTACTTAAATTCACTGTGTGATCCTGGTGGGTTGTCACAGATTTCTCTTTACTCTGCAATTGTTCTGCTCAAAGCATTTGTGAGATGCTGCTCACCAACTCTGTGCTTCTTATTCTTCCTCTCTCTTCTTATTCAGAGATCCTTTAAATCCCCTTTCTTAGCACAGATTCCCATGACTAAGAAATACAAAGGGAAGAAAAACTAATCTCCGTTTCCCTGCTTTCTTCCCCTCCCCAGTACATTTGTACCATGCAGAAAAACTGCTGCAGGATCAGCACTTGTACTCCATCCCTTCTCCATCAGCACTTACATAAAATGAGCTATAAATGCTTTATCCTAAGTGGACGGTGATGTATTTAGGCTTTATTTAACTACCTCTTTTATATGTTAATCTTTAGAATGGCTCTTTGTCTGAGATACCTTGGTGTTAAAGACATTATTATTTTAAAATATTTTTGTGGCTTTCACAAAAAAAATGTTCATGTGATAAACAAAATTTGAATTGAGTCTGATCACCACAGTATTAGAAAGACTGCAAAGTGAGATCGATTTGTTTATACAGGTGTGTTGTGATTACACCAGCATATATGCACTGTCCAAAACAGAATAAGTGCCTCATAATACTAATACGTTTGTAAGAAATTGCAAAAACACAGTTACAGGATATTACTTCACCAAATTTAAGACCTAATTGTTGAAAAATAACAAAAGTACATTGATTATAACATTGACCATAGAATAAAATGTAAGGAATTTCCTTTCTTAATCAAAATGGATGATTGGTAAATGAGTTTTGGATTTCTATATGAATCTCACAATATTCTGCTTAATTTCAAGTAAAGTATGTAACTATGTGCCCCCCCTGACAGACTGATGTTCCCTCGTGTTCTTACACTGGATTGAGGATGGATGTCAAATATTGTAACTCATACTACAAGTTCACAGATGCTACTTTGATATGAAATCCTCTGTTTATCTTGGGAGGTTCAGATGATTTTAAGATTAAGAACTAACAACCTCCATTTGCCTTCAAAATTTGTGATGTCTTTGTTTTTAATCACTGGATGGTACTACGTTGTGTAGATGTATGGCATATCTTTATTATTCTTCAGTTGAGGGAAATCTAGTTTGTTTCCAGTTTCTGGCTATTATGAATAAACCTGCAATGAACTTAGTTGAGCACGTGTCTTTGTGGGATGTTAAAGAATCTTTTGGGTATATGCCCAGGAGTGGTATAGCTGGGCATTTTTCTTTTCTTTTATTGGATATTTTCTTTATTTACATTTCAAATGTTACCCCCGTTTCTAGTTTACTCTCCTGAAACCCTTTATCCTATTCCACCTCCCCTTACTTCCATGTGGGTGCTCCCCCACCCATCCACCAAATCCGTCCTGCCTCCCTGCCCTGGCATTCCACTACACTTGGGCATCAAGACTTCACATGACCTTCTTATTGATGCCCAACAAGCCCATGTTCTGCTACATATGCAACTAGAGTTGTGGGTTACTTCATGTGTATTCTCTGGTTGGTGGTCTAGTTGCTGAGAACTCGGGGGTGGGGAGTGGTCTGGTAGCTGGGTCTTAAGGTAGAAAGAACTATTTTTAGTTTTCTGAGAAACTGCCAACTTGATTTACAATGTGGTTGTACAACTATGTACTCCCACCAGCAATGAAGGAATATTCCCCTTGCTCCATTCTGATGGGTATAAGATGGAATCTGATAGTTGTTTTGATTTGTATTTCCCTGGTAGCTAAGAATTTTCAACATTTTAAAGTGTTCTTGGCCCCTCAAAATTTGTCTATTGGGAATTCCCCTTTTAGCTCTGTACCATATTTAACTGGGTTATTTAGGTTATTAGTAACTAATTTCTTGAGTTCTTTGTATATTTCAAATATTAGCCCTCTGTCAGATGTAGGGTTGGTGAAGATCCTTTCCCAATCAAAGACATCATGAATTTTGCAGGTAAATGGATGGAACCTAAGAATATCCTCCTGAGTGAGATAACCTAGTCCAAAAAGGACATGCATGGTATGTATTAACTTGTAAGTGGATACTAGTCATAAAATGTAGGTTACCCATGCTATACTCCACAGACACCCCTCCCAAAAAAACCTAAATAAGAAGGAAAGCACAGTAGAGGATGCTTAAATATCACTTAGAATGGGGATAAAACAGTTACAAGAGGCAGACAGAGAGGGGAAATTGGGAGAGAGAGAGGGAATGGAGAAGAGATGGGGAGGTTGAAAATTCTCTGATTAGCTCTGTACCCCATTTAATTGGATTGTTTGTGCTTAACCCAATTGTTACTGGAGGGTTCAGGCTCAGGTGTGGGGAGATACAGGAGAAATGGCCATATGACCATGAGAATGAATGGAGATCTGCAACTGACAGGATTGAGAAGGTTGGGGAGTTAGGCATCTCTAGGAAGAGACAGAGATTTAGGATAAAAAAGGCACCCAAGAATTAATGGGAGTGACCTCATCTAAGACTCACTGCATTTGGAATATTAAACTTTAAGGGGCTACCTTCTGTAACCAGAAAGGAACCCCAATACAGCAATAAGAATACCAACCTACCAGCAAGATGTTGATCCAAAATTTATCTTATGTACAAGGAATACAGGGATGGGTGGTGGACCAGAGACAGAGAGAATGGCCAAGCAATAGCCAGCCTGACTAGAGATTCATCCCATGTTCAAGCACCAATCCCTGACACTATTAATGATACTCTGTTGTGGGGTCTAGCATGGCTTTCCTCTGAGAGGCTCCACCCCTCAGCTGACTCAGATGCAGAGATACCAAGCCAAACAGTGGCTGGAGCTTGAGAAGATTTCCATAATAATAGTAGGAAGAATTATGAGCCTCTAGGAAGATAGTTCCACCACAAGAATACCAACACAATCAATTACAATTAATTAACCTGGTCCCTTAGGGTTCAAATACTGAGCCACCATCCAAAGAGCATTCACAGCCTGACGATCTCCCTGAATATATGTAAGAGATATGGACCTTTGTCTTCTTGTAGGTCCTGAGCAGGGCTATATCAAAAGCTGCTGCCTGTACACGGGGTATGTTTTTCTAGCTTAGCTGCCTTGTGAGAGAAGAATAGCTTAGCCCTGCAAAGACTTGAAGTGCCAGGGAGACACCACCAGTTTAAAGGAGGAGAAGAAGAGAGGAGGGAAAGATTTTGAGAGGAATGAGTGGAAAGTGGTCAGTTAGCAGGATGTAAGCAGTGAGCAGGATGTAATGTGAGTATGTTAAAAAAGAGAAAAAAAATAGAAAGAAAAAAAGAAAAATTTAACAACCTATTAACAATTGAGGAAATATCAGTGTTGTCACTGTGTTAGCTAATTTAAACTTTACAACACTTATAGGCAATAACTGGAACCAAAAAAAAAAAAAATAGTTGGGGTGGGGGATTTAGCTCAGGGGTAGAGCGCTTGCCTAGTGAGCACAAGACCCTGGGTTCCATTCTCAGCTCTAGAAAAAAAAAAGAAAAAAAGATAAAAGAAAAAGTAAATGTTCACTTTGCAAACTATACAGTGAATAAAGAAAAATGAGTAATTTTAATAAAATTATATTTCTATTTTTTCTTACTGCTTTATTTTTAAAACAAGAGGGATACATATATAGTTTTTAAAAGGCATTTTGGCATAACATTATATGAATATTTTTGTCAGTACTTAATTCTTTTAGAGGTTTGATAGCATGCATAGAAATCCCACTAGTTACCATAAGCATGAAGTACATGTAGGACAGAATGTAACATGGAAACAAGTTTCTTGTTGGTTATAGATTAAGCATAATGATCTGTAAATATCAAAAATTGCCACAAAAATTAGCTCTTGGATTATTAATGATTTGAAGTCTAGATGTACCACACAATGAAATGGTGCTATACATTTATTTTTTCCCTAAGAAGAATTGAGGCTTTCTTATTTATTTTTATTTTTTTGACCATTTTTAAACTTTATTTTAAAAAACAAAGATAAAAGAAAAAAATTTAAACATTTTTGCATAAATGTATATAAATACATTTTTGTCAGTGCTTGGCTTTTTTTTTTCTTTTTTTTTTTTAAGGTTTGATACTCTGCATTAAGGTCTTACTAGTTACAATGAGCAAAAAGTACATGTAAAACAGGATGTAACCCGGAATTAGTCAACATTTTCTTGATGTGTAAAGATTGAGCATAATGTTTTTTGTTTGTTTGTTTTCTTTTCTTTTTTTTCTTGAACTCTACACAGTCTGTGAGTCGTTTCTGGGCAGTCCGAGCCTCTGGGGTTAGCATCCCACTATCAGTGACTGCATATTATGTCTGCTCTTTTGTGACTGAGTTATCTCACTCAGGATGATATTCTCTAGATGCAGCCATTTTCTTAAGAATTTGGTTAAGTCATTGTTTCTGATAGCTGAGTAGTACTCCATTGTGTAAATGTACCACAATTTTTGTATCCATGCATCTATTGACCATTGTTTTTCTTGAGCTTCATATAGTCTGTGAGTAGTTTCTGGGGTATCCAGAGCTTTCTGGGGTTAGTATCCAATTATCAGTGACTGCATATTATGTCTGTTCTTTTGTGACTGGGTTACCTCACTCAGGATGATATTCTCTAGATGCATCCATTTTTTTTAGGAATTTCATAAAGTCACTGTTTCTGATTGCTAAGTAGTACCCAATTGTGTAAATACACCACAATTTTTGGATCCATTCATCTACTGAAGGACATCTGGGTTCTTTCCAGCTTCTGGCTATTATAAATAGGGCTTCAGTGAACATTGTGGCACATGCATCTTTGTTGTATGTTGGAGCATCTCTGGGGTATATGCCCAGAAGTGGAGTAATTTGGTCTTCAGGTAGTACTATGTCCAATTTTCTGAGGAATCACCAGACTGATTTCCAGAGTGGTTGTATCAGTTTACAGCCCTCACAAAAGTGGAGAAATGTTCCTCTTTCTCCCCATCCTTGCCAGTATCTGCTATCATATGAATTTTTGGTCTTAGCTCTTCTGGTTGGTGTGAGGTGGAATCTCGGGGTTGTTTTGATTTGCATTTCCCTGATGGCTAATGATGTTGAGCCCTTCCTTAGATGCTTCTCAGTCATTCGATATTCCTAAATTGAGAACTTTTTGTTTAGCTCTGTACCACATTTTTAATAGGATTTTTTGATTCTCTGGTGTCTAACTTCTTGAGTTCTTTGTATACTTTGGATATTAGGCCTCTATCAGATATGGGGTTGGGAAAGATCTTTTCCAAATCTGATGGCTGCCGTTATGTTTTCTTGACAGTGTCCTTATCCTTACAGAAACTTTGCAATATCATTAAGTCTCATTTGTCGATCTTTGACCTTAGAGCACAAGCCATTGGTATTCTGTTCAGGAAAATTTCCCCTGTGCCTATGTGTTCTAAGGTTTTCCCTACTTGCTCTTCTAATAGTTTCAATGTACCTGGTTTAATGTGGAGATCTTTGATCCACTAGCACTTGAGCTTTGTACAAAGAAATAAGAAAGGATCTTTTTCATTCTGCATGCTGAGTGCCAGTTGAACCAACACCATTTGTTGAAGAGGCTGTCCTTTTTCCATTGAATGTTTGTAGCTACTTTGTCAAAAAATCAAGTTACCATATATGTGAGAGTTCATTCTGGATTTTCTATTCTATTCCATTGATCCAAGTGCCTATCTCTGTACCAGTACCATGTAGTTTTTAACACAATTGCCTGGAATATAGCTTGAGGTCAGGGATGGTGATTCCCAAAGATGTTTTCTTGTTGTTGAGGATGGATTTCGCTATTCTAGGTCTTTTGTTATTCCAGATGAAATGGCACATTATTCTTTCCAACTCTATGAAGAACTGGGTTGGAATTTTGATGGAGATTGCATTGAATCTGTAGATTGCTTTTGATAAGATGGCCATTTTTCAATGTTGATCCTTCCAATCCATGAGCATGGGAGATCTTTCTTTCCATATTCTGATATCTTCCTCGATTTCCTTCTTTAGAGATTTGAAGTTGTTCAAATCTCTATACAGGTCCTTCACTTGCTTTGTTAGAGTCACACCAAGGTATTTCATAGTTTTTGTGACTATTGTGAAGGGTATTTTCCCCTAATTTCTTTCTCTGCGTGTTTGTTCTTTGAGTAGAGGAAGGCTACTGATTTGTTTGAGTTAATTTTATATCCAGTCACTTTGCTGAACTTGTTTATCAGCTGTAGAAGTTCTCTAGTGGAATTTTTGAGGTCACTTACATACACTATCATGTCATCTGAAAATAGTGTTATTTTTACATCTTCCATTACAATCTGTATTTCTGTGATTTTCTTTTGCTGTCTAATTGCTCCATCCAGGACTTCCAGTACTATGTTGAATAGGTAGGGGGAGAGTGGGCAGCCTTGTTGAGTCCCTGATTTTAGTAGAATTGCTTCAAGTATCTCACTGTTAAGTTGGATGTTGGCTATTGGTTTGCTGTATATTGCTGTTTTAGGTTGCAAATGGCTTGAGCATTTGGTACACAAGCAAGAGCCTTCCAGGTGGATACAGAGTCACTGCTCCCCTGGACCAATCGGAGGGCCACGCCTACCACGTTCTAGGCCTAACCCTCTCTGTGTCCTGGCTACTCACAATGCAGTCTGGCCAGGCCTGTGTTTCCCGATTTCTGCTGTTCCCAATGGCAAATGGCCTGAGCGTTTGGTCTGCATGCGATAGCTTTCCGGGAGGATACTAAGTCCCTATTCCAGGGTTCCTGCTCCCCTGAACCAATTGGGGGGCCATGCTTTTCCCTGGCCACTTGGGGCACAGTCTCACCAGACCTGCATCCCTGAATCTCAGCTATTCCAGGTGGCAAATGACTTGAGCGTTTGGTCCGCATGCAAGGGCCTTCCGTGTGGACACCGAGTCCCTACAGCAGAATTCCTGCTCCCCTTGACCAACCAGAGGGCCACGTCTACCTAGGCTAGGCTAGCCCTCTCTACGCCCCAGGTACTCATAGCACAGTCTCGCTAGGCCTGTGTCCCTGGATCTGCTGTTCCCAGTGGCAAAAATCCCTTGTTGCTTTTAATATTCTTTCTTTGTTTATTATATTTTGTGTTTTGATTATTATGTGGAAGAAAAATTATCATTTCTGGTCCACTCTAATTGGTGTTCTATAAGCTTCTTGTATGTTTTATAAGCATCTCTTTCTTTAGATTGGCAGTTTTCTTCTATGATTTTGTTGAAAATATTTTCTGGGCTGGGACTCTTCACCTTCTTCCATTTCTATTATTCTTAAGTTAGGTGTTTTCATGGTATCTCAGCTATCCTGGATGTTTTGTGTCAGGAATTTTTTAGATTTAACATTTTCTTTGACTGATGTATCAATTTCTTCTATTGTATCTTCTACACCTGAGATATTCTCTTCCATCTTCTGTATTCTGTTGGTGATGCTTGCATGACTTACTCCCAAGCTTCTGTTTAACTAGCTTTTCTGTACAACATCGGACCCCCTGCATAACAACCAAGAAAATTTCACAAACAAACCCATAAGCCAATCTGATCTAGGCAATCTCTCAACTGAGACTTCCTTACTTAACTCACCTGTGTCAAGTTGACTGTTGAAGCTAACTAGAAGAACAAGTGTTTCAAAATCCAAGCTGTATCTCTAATTTACTTTTGTGTGTTGAGTTCTGCTTGCAGTAATAATCACTATAAAGTAGCTAATTCACTTTAACAATAACAGGTGGTTAGAAAACAGATCCTTGTTAGTTACTTATTACGGAGTAAAAGGACACCTATGGTATTGTATGTGTGAGTCTAAAGGAAAAGAATAGATAAGCAGAATGAGACTATTAGTAAGTATTAGGTTGTTAGATAGAAAGTAGCCAGGAGAACCATAAATGGGTCTGGGAATAATTGAGACAAAGGGGGAAATTGGTGGCTATGTGGAAGTTTCGGTTCTCAGTGGACTAAAAAGGAAAGGTAAGAATATATACCTTGATATCATAAACTAGGTCAACCTCTGGGTTTTGGGAGCTGTAATGGTAAAAAGAATGAATATTGGAAAAAGTAAAGAAAGGAAGAAAAAGCAAGCATAAGGGAGAGAAAGAAGGGGCAGGGATACAGTGGCCTGAACTATATAGATAAAAACTGTCTGTGGGCAGGGTTGGGAGCTGGGAGCACATAGAGGATAATGAAGTTTCTGGCAGATAAGTAATAGCTGTAGGCAAGTAGGAGAGCAGGTTGGGAATATAAAAAAAATGAGACTAAGGGCCTGAGCATTGATGTCCATTCCTTGGCTGATCTGCCTCTTTGCCCCCTGGTCCTGATTTGGACAGTATTCAATGTTGCTCTTAAACAACCAGTTCTCATTTGGGGACCCTAACCTCGCCATGTATAGACTTTTTAAAAACATGCTTTTTCTAAGTACTATGGAGAGCTGAAGCAAACTCTGAGCAGCTGTTTAATGTGTTTTCGCAGGGTTGGGAGCTGCTGGTGGCTGGACAGTGCCTAAAGCACTATTAAGTTTGTGTTTAGTTCCCACAGCTTCAAGCTCTTCTGGGTAAACACTGGTGATGACTTGGACAACACTGGCTGGCAATTCCCTCCACCAAATCCTTACCAGTGCCTTTTTTTTTTTTTTTTTTTTGTCAGCTTCCTAGTTGAAGTCTTTAGCCCAGTTTGCAGTTTGCAGTCATAGCAGCAAGTCCACTGCATAGTAGAGAGAGTGTGTGTGCCTCATGGTAGAAATAGTTCTATCGGTAGTTCCATGATTCTGGGAATGGAGTGACAGAAAATATTCCTCTTCCCTTTTAACTACTAAATTACAGTCAGCTACCCATTCTGAAGTAGCTTCTAGTACTCCATCGTTCCTGAAGTCCTTATTTTTTCTTAAATTGTGTGTTTTTATTGTAAGACATATTGATTATTATTCAACTACAGCCAAAAAAGACCAAATTTCTAGAGATTTCATTTTCAGGGATTCTCTCATCTATAAGCAAGATGAGTCTGAAAACAGGTTGTAAATACATTTCTTCCAATTTGGGGACACAGTCCTCTGTCCTGTCATACTTGAATCTAGGAAGAGGCAAACTTTCCAGATATCTTGGCTAGAATAGGGGGTGATTACTAACCATCTCCTAAGCCAACGTGGTTCATGGAGGTCTCTTCTTTTCTCAGTGAATGACCATCCCTCTCATATCTTTCTACAGGGACCAAAATGGTTGTACAAATTTGAAACTTGATTGGCATGACCGAAAAGTAGCCAAAGCTAGGACAGAAAACAGTAGTTTTCCCTGTGACTAGAATTCAAAGTTCACAGGTAATATACCCTATCATATCCCTTAGTGGTAACACTCATCATATGATAGTTTGATATCATCCATTATTTTACAGATGTGTATGTGCACCTGCACACACCAAAACATAGGGCAGTGTGTTTAGCAGACCATGAAGATACTGAAAGGATGAAATTATAGTTGTATAAAAAACTAAAAGATGTCAAACAGTATGATTAATACTTTTCTCTCACTATCTCTGCCCTGGTTTGCTTTCTTCTGTGCGTTTCCTACGTAATGTCATTATGTTGTATAAGCGACCAAACACAGCATCAGTAACGAATAGCAGACTTGAGAAATTTTCTTTACAAAATAGAGAACCAAGCTGGCCTGAAATCTGAAGATTTATGTCAGAGACAAGAAATAAACAAGAAAGTATCAGCGAGCTGAAGAATCCTCCTAGATGCACACACCCCAGAGAGGAAAACAGAAGTAAAACAGTCTTCTAAATTTCAAGTCCAGACCAAAAAAATGACCTCAGACAATTGTCTACAAATGTAATCAAAGAAATAAGTGACTGGTTTGCCTCACTCCAACCCATCATCTCTGTGCACATCACCTTCATACCAAGTATTGAACTGTTTATAAAGAAGTAGGGAGCCCTGCCTCACGTGAAGTGAATGGGCTCTCCCATATTTCGAATGGGCCCTGGCAGCAACTCTGCCCATGCCAACAAACCACAGGACTTTCCAGACTTTTGTTTCCTAAATAATAGAGTAAAGGGAAGAATAGTTTAGTGGTGGTGACAAATTTGGCATGGTGTGATCATGGCAGAGAAAGGCAGCTCAGTAAGCATTGCTTTGGGGTGAGCCTGTTTCAGAAAGAGATCGGTATTTGAGTCATTAGGCCAAAAGCTAAGAATCTGCTCTCTACATGTGCTGCCTACTTGGCTGAGGGTCCAGACAGAACAAAAACGAAGCAGAAAAGTCAGTTTCCTTACAAAGAGCTAGGGTACTTCTGCCTTCCTTCCCCGAGTTACCATTTTAGCCAAGGATGATTTTGATTAATTTGGATAAAAGTCATGGAAAAGTTAAGCGATGCTCCCTTGTTTTTACCAGACCTGGCTACTGTCCATCTGGTAGTGTTAGCAGCTCAGCCGGTTTTGTTTGAGATTACAATCAAAGGCAGCCGAAACGTAAACACCCAAAGGAGGCTTAATCTAGACTTGTGCAACAGCCCACAGACTCGGTGAGGCTGAGAATGCTAATTCTTATAAAGAAAATGGGGACCTTTTTGTCTGCTGCAAGTGTCTGCATGATCGCTGGCTGTCCTTCTGTAAGCTGCCGCAGACCATGGCCGTGTTATTCATCTGGGTATACCTAAAGCCCTTAGAGGTGGACCTGACCAAGCTTCTGGTAAAGTTCACCCAGCAGATATACCTGGGCAGCAGCGAGGAGCAAACCCAGTACTGCTGAGCGACAGAAGAGCTTTAGCAAGCTGTGGCACAATGGCGCTTGGCCTCCCATCGAGGAAGCACTGGGGCGCACTAGAGACGCTGCTGAAATAATTTTCATTAGATTTGTTCTATTGAACCCAAACTCTCATTTTTCTGAAAATTAGATCTTCTTGACATTTACGTGGAAGGATGCTTTTGGTAACGGGTTTCCTCTTTTGGAGGATCTGTAAAGTTGCCCCTGGGCAGCTTAGGATGTTAACCGAGCTGTGCGTTGTTATTCAACTGTGCTGCCTTAGCTCAGCCAGACTGCTTGCTGCAGAGCAGAACCTGGATAATGATAAAGGTTTGAAAACTGCTACTAAGCAGTAGCAGTTTGCCTGTGATGCCTTTTTACATATCAAAGACATACTTTTATCTGCCTATTGTGGACACCTCTCCATATACTGTGGTAACCCAAGATCTGGAAGTTTTTTGTTTTTGTTTTTTTGTTTGTTTGTTTGTTTTAATATCACAAGAGATAACATGAAAACTGTCATCATAACTAAGCTCGAAAATCAGGCTGCAGATTATTTTGGTGATGCTTTCAAACAGTGTCAGTGCAAAGTGATTCTCTTCAAGGAGGCGACCCCATCCTGGCTGCAAAGCACTGCATCGTGTGCCAACGCTGAGTGCTACCGGTCCATCCTGTCCACGCAGTGGAAGAAGGTTGGGAAAGAGATCCTGACCAGGTTCCGGAACAACTGCAGTGACACGGTGATTGCACAGAAGAGAGAGATGAGCTCCTGAAGGATTTGCAGCAGAGTATTCAGGGAGCCCAGTGTTCTCCCCGCCCCTCCCCTCCTATGCTGAACGTCCTCTGTGCCCACTGCTTTGCTGGAGTGGCTGCTGGCCTAACCCTCCTCTCTTTTCTCTTTGGCTCTTTGATACATTTACCCTTCCCTTTAGACTTTCACACACACACACACACACACACACACACACACACCCTTGTGTTTGTCAGTGCACACGTGTGTGTGTGCGAGTGTGTGTGTGTGTGTGTGTGTGTGTGTGTGTGTGTGTGTGTGTGATTTCATGCACACGAAAGCAGGGGGAAAGTCATAATAAATGAACTCGTTATCCCTCTTTGCTGCAGTTAAGAAGAGGTTCTTGGAAGCACAGTACGTGAGGAGCTGGAGGTTGGCGGTGCTTTCTTAGCAGGTAAGGCTCATGGAGCTAAAAAAGAAGGAACTGTTTCTTATGCCCCCTCTGGGGAGGATTACTATGTGTGGTTGATTTCTGAGCAGGAGAGTCATTCCTCTGCTCCGTAGCTGAGAATAGCACCCCACATGTCTCTGAGATGCTGAGTCTACACTCCTGCACTTGGAATCAGGCTCCCCACTGTAAGTAGGGACAGCACAGTTGTATCCCCACCTCTGTCCCAGACAGCTACCTTTTTCTAGTCAAAACAGAGTAACGTTTTCCCCCATTGAGATTACAGTTTGCAAACATTATGTTGTATATATTTCCCAATTTCATGAACAGGATAAACAACAGACAGACCTCAGTTTGCTACTGGGAATTTTTAAATCGATGGACTGGTGTTTCTAACAACCTTGCCACAGCCCTGCGGCATATCATTTCCGAGACTCATGCAGTTGTTGGTTGACTCATAATGTAGAACAGGGTACAAGCTGGAACAAACCTTTGCAAGAAGAGTTAAAATTGCTGATGTAAATACAGACTTTAGAACTAAATGAGAGAACAAAGAAGGAAAATTGTATTTCTAAAAGAGGATAGCCAGATTTTATTTGTAGTAGGAAGTTTATATATTTTTAATATATATATTATATTATATTATATTATATTATATTATTGTACCAGAGATTTTATATTTCTTTCTGGTTACAAACACTGCTGGTAGTTGGACTGTATTTTTATTACATTCATTTCTTTGGAGGAAAAATTATAAAGAAACAAAAAGATTCCAGATTAAGGTATCCTAGAAATAAAAGTTGAAAGATTCTTACTTTTGAAAGGAAGGAAGGGAGGGAAAAAAGAAAGAAAGAGAGGGGGGAGAGGGAGGAAGGGAAAGAGAAAGAGGGGGGAGAGAGAGGGGGGAGAGGGAGAAAGGAAGAAAGGAAGGGAGGAAGGGAGAGAGAGAGAGAGAAAGAGAGAGAGAGAGAGGAATCTATGCGTGTGTGCATGGGCAGTGCCTCTTGGTGAGTAGCATGTTCCTCTTTGACATAATTGGAGGTATCTATGTCTTTTTAAGTGCTTTAGGGAAGCTATGGATTAGAATCATCTGACACCCATGGCTGAAATTTTTGCTACCAAAGCAAAAGCCCCTGAAACACTTGTGGTTGCCAGGACAGTTACCTAGTATGGCTGTAAGGCATTTGAGGGGCCCTCCCATTAGAAGTCAAGAACTTTCTAGGCAAGGTGAGGCTCTTCCTAATCAAGAGAAAACTTACCAACAGCATCCCTGGTCCTAGGAGTTTTAAAAGTAGCCATGCCACTAGGTTCTTAGTACCATAACCTTCTGTGCCTCCATAACTATGCATGCCAACCCCCCTAGTGAATCTACTCATTTGCATTGCTGATTTGGGATTTGAAAATCCCACAAGCTCATGTTTTATGCTTTGTCCCCAGCTGGTGCTGATGTTTTTAGAGGCGAGGAAAACTGAGAAGTGAGGTCTAGTTGAAAGAAGCAAGTCATTAAGAATGTCCTTGATCACCCCACTTCCCTCTCCATCCCCTCTTCCACCCCATTCCCCCATTCCATCCCTCTCTGATATCTTTTTTATTTCCCCTTCTGAAAAAGATTCAAACATCCTCTCTTGTGTCCTTCTTGTTATTTGGTTTCTTTGGGTCTTTTGATTATAGCATGGTTATCCTGTACCTTGGGGCTAATACCCACTTATAAGTGAGTATATACCTTTTGGGTCTGAGTTACCTAACTCACGATAATATTTTCTAGTTCCATCCATTGGACTGTGAAACTCTGATGTCTTTGTTTTTAATAGCTGAATAGCATTCCATTGTGTACATATACCACATTTCTGTATCCATTTTTCAGTTGAGAGACATCAAGGCTGTTTCCAGTTTCTGGCTATTACAAATAAAGCTGACAGGAACATAGTTGTGAAGCTATGCTTGTGGGATGGTAGAGCACCTTTTGGATAAATGCTCAGGATTGGTAGAGCTGGATCTTGAGGTAGAACTATTCCCAATCTTCTGAGAACCCACAAAATTGATTTCCAGAGTGGTTGAACAAGTTTGCACTCCCACCAACAGTGGAGGAGTGTTTCTCTTGCTCTACAAACTTGCCAGCATCTACTGTACTTTGAGTTTTTTTTTTTTTTTTTTTATCTTAGCCATTCTGATGGGTGTAAGGAAGAATCTCAGGAAGAGACAATGGAGATCAGCTTGGGTTGTGGAAATCTCTAGGAGGTGCCAGAGACCTAGGATAGGGAGAGTCTTCAAAGAGTCTGAGGGGATGACTCTAGCTGAGATTCCTATTAATGGGGTATATGGATCCTGAAGTGGCCACTTCCTGTAGTCAGCCAGGACTCCCAGTAGAAGAACAAGGACAGCAACCACCCACAAAGTCTTTGACCCAAAATGTATACTGCTTACAACATATACAGGGACAGAGATAGAGCAGAGACTGAGGGACTAGCCAATCAATAACTGCCCCAAACTGAGGCCCCTTTCATGGGCAAGAACCAGTCCCTGAATAATGATACTTGGTTTTGCTTGCAGACAGGAAACTAGCATAACTGTCCTCTCTTCAGTGTATTAAGAATTGCTTTAGATAATGTGTTAAATCATTCAGGGTAATACTTGTCATATTAATTAGTAGTTTTTGTTAAGTGATGGTTATTATACAGCTTAATTCCCTGAATAAGGAGGTAAGGTTAGAGACAAGGATGTTTGTTTAGAATAACGTGGGAGGTTAATAAGGAAAAGGAATTAGTGATGACATATTAGAAACCAAATTTTATGATGTCAGGAATTCCTTTATTTTATTCAAATACCTTTTCTTTTTACCCCTGAAGGACATAAACATTGCACACTCAAGTAAGGTGCCAGAGGGAATTGGAGTGTAACACAAGTCATCTTGAGAAGCAGCCATCCCAACTGCCCTCTTTAGTCTCAACATCTGCAAACATCCTTTCCAGATGTTCTGCAGGAAGTTCTGGGTCTCTGGACAACCAGTGACATCTGACATGGCAATGTCAAAACAAAGTGTTATTCGGGCCCCTTTTCAATCAGAGGAGCCATGGGTCCATCTCCGTGTGCTTCCTTCATTGAGCTCCTTCTGTCCTCCACTTTCTTGGAGGATCTCATGTTAGTCTCCAGGCAATGCCTTTCATTCCTCTCCTTCCTCCCCTTGGGTCCCTGAAAGAGCATCAGAAAGGGGTAAAATGCACCAGACGCTAACCAGGTCTCACGCTTGCCCTAACAACAAGACAGGAAGAAAGCTTTGAATTTGTAGCATGTATCACATCTTACTTTCTAGCACACAAATTAACGCCAACCTTATTTAACATCTCAGCGAAGGTTTTAGTCATAGAGAAGAGGTTTTGCTGTAGTGTAACGTAAGAGCCACATGAGCAGTACAGTGTTTAGGAAGGACGCCCAGCTGAATCACCATTCTCCAGTGGATAGGCTGGTATGAGAGTACCTACACTGCTGCTCTAGGAACTATAGAATAGACAGCATTAAATAAACTCTACCTTCTAGACTCCACCTATATGGAGTGAGGCAAAGGATCAATACATAAGCATAAAGTAAAATCAAAACAATGACCGGTGGAGCAATGCCAACTCCAATAGGATTAAATGACAGGGGACTGTTGGGGAGGGGTTTTTAATTTTGACAAGCAGGTGGTGCCTGCCTTTTAGGGGAACTTTTGGAGCAAAACAATGGCATTGATAATTGCCATACCTATGAATATCTGTGCATTTGTGTAACAAACAGAGAATTCCCTCCTCACTTTATTTGAACTAGAAAATGAAAAATCCTAGAGTGACTGTGGAAATCATGCCTCACATCTGTGAGTGGCAGTCATGTGACCCCCTCAGCCCAACTGGGACAAAGTTATGGAGGTGTCCGGTTCAACTGGTTGTTGTCTTGGCTACTCTACAGTGTAAACCAAGGAATTTGTGGTATTTCTATCCATGATGGTACCTTCATTAAGGTCAGAAAGGAAGACAAATAATGAAGCTGAGATAAAAATGAAGAGAAAATTAAAAATCAAACCAGCTAGGAATGTTCTGAGAGATGTTCTTCATTAGGTCCAGCAACTATATTCATGTAATCAAAATGAATATTTAACAGTCATCAATGTCTCTAATACCAGCTTGACATAGAAAGAAAAGATACAGTGATGATCTCCCCCAGATTAGCTTTCCTCCTACTGAGATTATCTGAAAAGCTCTCAATACTGATCTCACAGAGGCTGATTCTAGCCCAAGATTAAGGAGGAAGAACTCATAAAGCTCAAACCCTAGGTGAGGAGCTATTGTTGAGTGATGGTTGCTGGAGAAGGAAGTTTGTTTTCTTCAGGGAAGTAGTTGCTAAGGGGACTGCTGCTGATGTTCCAGAGGTAAATGGTCCTACACTCACATATACACAACCCTCACCGAGGTACACACACACACACACACACACACACATGGGCATCACTAAGTAGACTCAGTGGGTTTCACATAAAAGATGGAAAGAAAGAGCACAGAAAACCGAGAGCAAAAAGTGGTTAGGGATAGAAAAGGAGCTGGGAATGAGAAAATGGGGGAAGGGGATATAGATTTGACCAAATCACATTCTATACATGTAGGAATTTCCAAGCAATAAAAATGCTTTCAAAGTAAACCTAACATGTAATGAAACAATTATCAGCAGATGATGATACAGCTTTGTGGATAGGTCATAACTATTGAGCATATCTTTTACTTAAATGGATACTAGGATATGTGTGTAATATATCAAATTGTCCAACTGAGTTTTAATACCAAAATAGAAGAATTTAGCCAGGCATGTTGGCATATGCCTGAAATTCAAGCACTCTGGAGGCTGAGGGAGGAGAATCAAGAGTTTGAGTCCAGTTTGGGCTATGTAACAAGCTCCAGGATAGCTGGAGCTTCACAGTAAGACCCTATCATCTCAAAACAGAAAGGAAAAGACAGTAGGATAAACAGAAGGAGGGAGAAGGAGGAGGAAGAGGGAGGAGAGACAAGGAAGGAGGAAAGAGGGAAGGTGAGTGAAGGGAGGGAAGAAAGGAATTAACTATAATCTAACATCATTGGTGAAGACTAGATCACAGATGAAGGTGTTAGCTCTTTTCATGCTCAGATTTATAAGAATATTGGATCTACAAGTTATCACAATTTGGTCTTTAAGCAGAAGGTACCAGTAGGCCTTTCTTAACCCTGAGCTCCACATCTGTGAATTCAACCAATAAATTACCAAAAATATTCAGGGAGATTTTTTTCAGGAAAAATTAATTTTTACAATATGTTGTAACAACTTACCCTATAGCTTGTACATTGTATTAAGCATTAAAATTAATCTTGATTTTTGGCAAAGCAACTGCATGGACTGGGGCTGGACCAGTAACTGGCAGTTTGTTTTCTATATCCTGAGCCAAACCCATGTTGGACTTTTCTTTGGGCAAAACTTATATATTTCTAATTTGTTCTAAATACTCTTCAGTCAAGATTGATTCACAAGAAGAAAAAAATCCAGTAATCACACTCCTTTTAAACAGTGTTGTTTGCTCTTAAGCATTTGTGTGTTTAGGCATGTAATGGGAGAGTAACAATAATCCTTTGGGGATTAGAGTTTATTGATCCTATTTTAAGAACATATGAACCTTTCAGTAAATGCTGAACTATGTTATAATCTGTCTTATGTAACCTATAATCTCTGACCTTTTTATGGCTCATGTGTTCTCTTTCTCTGGTTAAATAAAAGGCAAGTAGATACAGAAAGAAAATTTTTAAAGTAATCTTGAGATAGATTACATAGAAATGTGTGTATTCCAATGTTTAATATATATGCTATAAATATTATTGGCAAGTAGCACTATTTAATGTAGTTATCTTAAAACTACTATGTGGATTAAGAAACAGAAAGATGTTTAACAGAATGTACATTCTAAATTTTTCATTTTTCACAGACATTTTTCAATTTGCTCTACTTAGTAATAAATGTTTAAATAGATATTTTAATATTGTTATTATAAAGATGCTCAGTGGTATGTTCCAGTCACTTATCGTATGCTATGAGTGAAGAAGTTAGACTTTCCCTCCTCAACCTGAAGAAGACTTCAGGTTATGGCTTAACTCATAACAGTTCTGTCTGCCACATACCGCAGAAAGAGAGTGCTTGGTTTGAAGGCACAGGTGTTGTTCAAAGGATTCTGAAAATTCCTGCATTTTGGAATGAGCTCTTCTTTGGGATTCTATTGGTTCCCTGAATGATCCATCCACTGAGCATTTTCTGTGATACCGCGTGGGAAGATGGCTTCGGGATCCCTGGTCCTCGTGGGAATGTCTTCTAGGGTGGCAGTCAGATGAAGTAATGCTGGGAAATTCAGGAAACTAGGAATACAGAATTTTTTTTAAGTTTACCTCATAAGGAATATGTATACTAACACAGAGACAGGACACATATAAATTAACAACTAATGAAATCAAATGTTTTAGAAAAATGTTATATTATTTTTCAGTTATAGCTTCCTCCTACCAAGAGGCAGACAACCATTATTGCTTGCTATTCTACCAACATGACAGCGAGGGTCTCCACATCCTGAGTTAAATTGCCAGAATATATTTCTAATATCCTTTAAATTTTTTTTACTTTTTTTTATTATTAATTTTTGTTTATGTGAGTACACTGTTGCTGTCTTCATATATACCAGAAGAGGGCACCAGATCTCATTACAAATGGTTGTGAGCCATCATGTGGTTGCTGGGAATTGAACTCAGGACCTCTGGAAGAGCAGTCAGTCCTCTTAACTTCTGAGCATCTTTCCAGCCTTATTCTCTAAAAATTTTAGTGACACTACACAAGTTTCAGAAATAATGTAAAGATGGATGTTTAATAAAATTTTATTTTAAAAACGGAGGAATTATGAGGAATGATTAACATATATATACCACTAACATCAAAAGCAACATAAATTTAGACAAAAACGTTAAATACCTGTACATTTTTAATGCCTCACTAATACCAAGAATGTACACAACCATATATGAGGGCTTCCAGACATGCAGATCATATAACAACATCAATGCTAAAGTCACAATGAGAAAATAAACAGGGGGCCAGAGGTCAGAGAAGCCAGACATCCTGGAAGAACCACAATGCTCTCTCGGTCTTTCTCACACTCCAGCCCACTTCACTGTAGGCTTGTCCTGAGGACATTTATATCTGTGTTGCCAAATTCTGTAGACTCTTAAGTCTATCTCAGTCACTGCATCTTATCCAAGTTAGCTTCCTGTGGGGCCTTCTGGAAACATTCCTTTCCTCCCTTCCATCAAAGTACATCTTTAACAGTCTTTGATCTTTCTGCCACAGCAACACAGACATTTTTGCTCACTATCTCTTCAGCTCATGAGTGTGGGAGGTCCCAGAGGTTCTAGGTTATACCCTTCTTTTTCTTTCTCTTTACATTCTATACTATCTCCCTACACGTGTCTGGACATCAATTTCTAGTTATAATCCTGATTGATATTATTAACTCTGACCTCCCCCCTGAGGTGCCTATTCAATTCCTGTAGTGTTCCATAGACTCTCAGACTGATATACATAATATAAATTAATAATTATTATATTATTTATATAATAATAAAATATATCATATAGCATATATGGTATATAAGAATGCAGTTATAATTAATAATCAATTAATATATTAAAATATATAACTAATGCCATTGAACTAACAAGCCAGGAGAAATGAGACAGCTAGATCCTAAGCAGGCTAGTTTCAAAGGCCATGCTGATAATGTAAGCACTTGTGTGGTCTTTATGCAATGGTAGAGACCTAAGGTATCTTCTCTTCAACCAAAAAGTCATTTTTCTACCATTTTGTCACCTTATCCCACCTTTTCAGAAAAGAAACTTGAAAATGATCCATCTGATTTGCTTTCCTTTATTTCTGCAGTTTTCATTCTCTCTGCTGTCTTTAAAACCAAACTTCAGTCCATCAGAAAACACGTTACATTCTGTAGAATGCAGCCATGGAACACAACGACGATCCACTATCAATCTCTTCCAAAGAGATGATGCATCAATAGAATAATATTCATGCACCAAACTGTAGGAGCTAAGGGAGCCCAGAAAAGTACATTAGTGCCTGGACTCAGAAGGTAAGAGGAAAGGACACACTGAAAAAGACAAGGAGAATTGTCTGTACCTTTCCTCTTGATCTAAGCAATATAAAGCCTGTAGGCGGGAGAAGGAGGAACTAAAACAAGGCCTTAGACTCAAAATCTGGTATTAGTGAAATCTACTACAGTGAAATCTTGTGTCATGAGACCCATAGCCCCTGTGCCCTGGACAGTGCATACAGATTTAACCTCTGACCCTCCTTACACAGGCAGACAGAACAGCACCACCTCTCCCTTAGTTTCGAGCAGCAGAAAAAGAAGAAAATTGAACACTGTGGAGAAGGACATAAAAGTTCCCTCAAGAATTTGTAGTTCAAGGCCAGGGATTGCTACAATGAAGCTTACACCAGACAGAAACCAAGGTTCTGGACTCAATCTCTTCCTTATATACTAAGCTTCTATATATCCCCTAGCATCTGGTGGAAAACTGTATACATACTTCAGATCTTCATGGCTGTAGGACCCAGACTAAGCTAGCCAGATTAGCATTTGTCTGGAAAGCCAAGGGATCCTACCAACAAAACTACCCACAACTTCAGATAGCACAGCAGGGAACAAGAATGTATTTGCCAAGAGTATGAATGGTGTGAAGACTGCCCTAGAACTCAGTGTCAGACTAGTGACCCCCCACACCTAGGCCACTGCCACAGTCAGAAACTCTGCAACAGTCCTGGTGTCAAAGAGACACATGTCACCCCACCATTCCTATGTGTAGCTGGTTACAGCAGTCTGGACCCATGTGTCTGTCTCAGCAGCTGGCAGTAAGAGCATGTGGCTGCTGCCCTGTCTTAATAGGCTTTGAGCTCATGCTGAGGGCGTTAGCCAGCATATTAGTTTCAGTGATCACACAACTGCTTGTTCCAGTTCTTCCAAAAACGGCATAATATGGAGACAATATTTTCCACTTAGGGAATATAAAAGGAGGCAAGCAACAAGTTTGGAGTGAGAGCCCAAAGCTGGTTCTTCCACATTCAGGAACTGGGCCAATTCCCACAGTCTAACTACAGACAAGGATTATGGACAAACTCTGTCTGGATTTACCTCTGACAAAGAAGAGCACCCTCCCCCCATTAAATTATTTGTTTATTCAGTTTATGTTCCAATTGCAGTACCCCACCTTCCCAGTGCCCCCCCATGCATCCACCAACTTCTTCACCTATTCCCACTCCCCTTTTCCTCTGAGAATGGGGAAGTCCACCCTGAGTACCAACCCACTTTGGCACCTCAAGTTACTGTAGGACTAGGTACATCCTCTCCCACTGAGGCCAGACAAGACAGCCTGGTTAGAGGGATAGGACGGAACCACAGGCAGGCAAGAGTGAGGGACAGCTCCTGCTCCAGCTGTGCGGGACCAGCATGAAGACCAAGGTGCACATCTGCTACATATGTGCTTTAAAGTCCTACTTCATTCGTGCTAAGCAGCATTCCGATTTAGGGTTTGGAACAAAACTGAGCATGAATTTCCTAACAGAGGGACTTTAAACAATTCACTAGTGCCATCTAGTGATAAAATTTGCACAAGTAGTTCCAGGTTGTAGGCAACTATGCAGGCACAAATACTTAACCCTCCAATGTGCATACAGCATTGTGCACCAGTAGGCTCTGCCAGAGACCCGTGGTCTCACCGAGCATTCAAAATATGGTGCCAGAAATTGACATTAGACTATGTAGTAACTCTTAGTGGAAACCTCAAAGCAGATGTTTTAGGAAATCCTTGAAATGACTTCAAAAAAAAAAAAAAAAAAAAAAACCAGAGAGAAATAAATTAATAATCCAATAAAGAAATTTCCCAGAAACATGGGAGCAATTAAAAAAAATCAAACAAAAATCTTTGGGGTAGATAACACATTAAGCAAAGCTTAAAAAATGACAGGCACCAAGAGCAGAATGGAGACTCCGGAAGAAAGAATAAAGGACACAAAGACAGGCAGCTTGAAAATACAGAGAAGCTAAGAAGAAGGAGTAATGGGGAGAGTGTGGAATCTGCTGAGTAACATGGGACAAAGGATGGTCGGCATTATCAAAGAAAATTCCCCAAATATATCGCCCAAATCAGATACCGAAGTCACAGTCAGGCTCAACTCCGACCAGCGTACTGTAACTTAGAGTTAGTTCCCCCAAGAACACCACAAGAGTCAAAATGGATTTTTCAAAGGTTAGAGATAAAACAGAAGACTCCAAAGTCAGAGCAAGTAAAGAAGCAAATAATACATAATGTGCACCTCACAGAAACATAATATGGCTGGAAAGAGTGAATGGGATTTTCATGGGATTTTTCATGGTACTAAGGAAAAACTCAAACTTGCCAACCAAAAACATCGGACCAAGCACAGCACTTCTTTAGAAGTGATGGAGAGATAGAGACCTTCTTATACTTATGAAACCTTAAACTAAGCAAAACAGACAACAATGGGCAAGAAGAAAGCACTAGACAGCATAAACCTTACCAGTAACATTCACAATTCATACCCGTGCTGTACTACTCTAAACATGGTGTGGAACTCATGAGCATGTTCGGTGTGAAGGGACAAAGAAACCAAGGTAGGAGGTGAAGGGGTTTGCAACCACATAGGAAGAACAACAATATCAACCAACCAGATCCCCCAGAGTTCCCAGGGACTAAACCACCAACCAAAGAGTACACACGTAGGGACCCATGTCTCCAGCTGCAAATGTAGCAGAGGATGGCATAGTCTGGCATCAGTAGGAAGGGAGGCCCTTGGTCCTGTGAAGGCTTGATGCCCCAGCATAGGGAAATGCTAGGGCAGTGGGTGGGAGTGGGTGGGTGGGTAGGGAGGCACCCCCATAAAGGCAGGTGGGTGAATAGGGGGGTTTCAGAGGAGAAACTGGGAAAGGGGGTATCATTTGAAATAAAAATAAAGAATATAACAAAAAAAAAACCTTTAAGACAAAAAACAAAGCAAAACAGAGAAAATACGGTTGTTAAGTACACCAATAAGTTAATGAGTACCCCAACATGCTAATAAGTACAGGAATATGCTGATACACACACCAAGGTGCTAATAGGGAGACAGTACACAGATGTGGAAAAGGGCAGCACAAGTGGAACTCTGGGGAAATGGGGAAATGGAGTGAACATGCAGATGTCTTGCATTAGATCATCTTTCTATATCTGTTTCTTGTCTTTACAATAATGGCAATTGTTATCTTTCATAATAATTCACTATAAAGTTTTGTGTTTTATGAATTGGATTGCTGCTGAATTCTAGAACTGGAAATGAAGTCAAACCTCTGCCTTATGATGTCACCTTATTGCTCTTGAACAAGTCTATCATAACTAATCCCCAGTGTCCTTCTGTGTCCCCACATTCAGTAGACGGCAGGACATTCACTTGGTTTGAGGACACTGGGGAACTCCCTCAATACCCAGATGAGCTGTGCAGTCAGCAGATTCCCCTTCTCAAGGGTCTCTCAAGAAAAACCATCTCTTTATTCCGAGTCATCGTTATCATCCTTCATTAGCGCCCAGTATTGATCACTAATGCACACTCCTGGGAGTGCACACCTTGTGCCTGCTCATGCTTTCTTCACTTCCTCCCCCCCTAAAAACCAGGATAGTTAGAACAACAGTGGACTCAGGTATGTCATCTTCTCATTTTGTACCACATCAGCGGAGGGACCTACGTGTTCCTTAAGGAGAGTTCCAGCTCTCCTCTCTTGCCAAGGACCATGCTATGAAGAAGGACTGTCCTCCCCACAGTGATCTCATCTACCACACCGTCATCTCTCTCCATTCCGTAAGGGCTATGGAATAGTGTGGAATACAAACAGAGTGTGAAGGCTTACACCTTTAATCCCAGCACTTTCAAGGCACAGGCATGTGGATCTTTGGGAATTCTAGGACAGCCAGGGTTACCCAGTGAGAGCCCTAACTAAATAAAATGAAATAGAATAAAATAAGAGAATTACTGACATAAAGGTGCCCTCTATCATGCCAACCCCAAACACACTTAGCATTCTGTCTTTTTCTGCTGCCTGAGGATCAAGATGTAGAACTGTAAAGAATAAGTCAATTTTTTCCTAGCCACTTAATTCCCAGAAATAGTGACTCTGAGACTATTTATTTATTAATTAATGTCTAGGCCATAAGCTTCAGCTTGTTCTGACTTGATCTTGACTTATCCCTTTTATTCTAACCTGAGTTCAGCTACGTGCTAGTTTATATTTTTCTTGACCTTTTCCGGAGAGATTCCAGAGAGAATCTCCCAAGTCTCTGACCATTTCCCAAAATTCTCTCTGTCCCTGCTAGATGTCCTACCTCCTATTGTCTGCCTCAGCTCATTGGCCATATGCTTTTAAATTGTTTTTAGATTTATTTATTATATATCAGTATACTTTAGATACACCAGAAGAGGGCATCAGATCTCACGACAGATGCTTGTGAGCCGACATGCAATTGCTGGGATTTGAACTCAGGACCTCTGGAAGAGCAGTCAGTGCTCTTAACCACTGAGCCATCTCTCCTGCCCAAAGTTTTTTATTGACAGGTGATGTTTATAAGAAATTCTTTCTACATAGAGCTCTCAGTTCCTTCTCTAATACCATACCTGCCTTCATTCTGTATGCATCCCACAATGATGATAATGAAATAAACCTCTGAAACTGTAAGCCAGCCCCAATATAATGTTTTCTTTTATAAGAGTTGTTGTGGTCCTGGTGTTCATTCACAGCAATGGAAGCCAAATAATACACTCTTGATTTGGGCAAGGAGGGGGCAGTTTTAATGCTGCTGAAATCCTTGAAGTAGCTCTGTTTGCTGTGGGTCAGACACAGTACCTGGTGCTGGGGGAAAGGTAGGTAGAAATCAGATAGGCTCAGTATTCTCCTCTTCCATCACGGTTTGCTTTCTTAAGAGACAGACATTGTACAAAGAGGGCATATCACTGTATTCTAGCTGAATGCTATAAAATTTGACACCGCAACACAACATCATCTCTGAAGTTCATGCTTGCAATCTTATGATCAAATTACCAAAATGAGAAATTGACAATAAATGTCTCAATGTTTTAGCTAAGTTCAGAGTTTTGTCTTGGGTGTCACGTTATGATTTTTCTCAGCTTCATTCTCAGGACAGAACATGTAGGGAAAAAGAACAAGATATAAATATGATCTCACAAAGCAACAATAAGGTCAACTATTTATATTTACACAGTGCTGGGGATGTGGATTGGAGATGGAGGGAGGTTAATGGCGACTTCTGTGAAAATGTGATGACTAATTTAGCTGGAAGTGGTTCTATGGGGAACACAGACTGCTTTTTACCTGAGGATAAGCTCCACACTTGGGTAGGAGCACTACTTGGGTAGGAGCACTACTTGGGTAGGAGCACTGCCACAAAAGGAGCTTGTTGGTGGGCTAGAGATTAAAGAGGTCTGAGGAGGGAAGAAAAAGTGGAGTGCAGATAAATAATGGGATTCCAGCAGGAACATGGGGCAGGTGGGCAAAAAGCTGTCCAACCTAAAGCATCTAAGGTTTTCTCTGTGCTGTGGAGTATTTCCTTCTCCTTTTGGTGTTCATCAAGGTTTTATGATCTCTAATAATAGTTGAGCATTTATTTGGTGCTTGGTGCTGTGTTGAGTATTTATGTCCCTCATTCACTGTAACTTGTATTGTAGCATTGTAACCCTTGTGAGGGACATACAACTACCATCAGTCCCATTAATGGGAATCTGAACAAAAAGGATGCTAAGGACCTTGTTCAGAGACATGCCGCTGGTGGAAGCAGAAGGCAGCACCAAGAGAACCTTATAAACGCATCATCACATCGGCTTCCCACCATAGCATCCCAGAAAGGAGAGTAAAAGCTCTACGGTAAGAACTTCACTAGAGCCTTTTCCCCCCTTGAATTACAGAATGGTTACCTGTTAAAACTGGATATGAACAAAATGGAAAATATGAGAAATCATTGACTGCCAATAATAAAATATTGCAGTAGCTTTTCTTTCTAGGTTTTTGAGATATAGCTTTGGGGTCTGTCTCCAATCTTTCCTTTCAGTGAACAATTACAGGTGAACCTCTATAAAAATGAGTGTGTGACTACCCTAGAATCATCATGGAGAAACATTAAAAATTTGAAAATTTTACTGCTTTAATTTGAAGATATGTCAAAAGAATATAAAATAGAGAAATGTGATCTGAAGAAATAAAAAGAGAGCATGCTGGATGTGGATGGGTAGAAACTTGTTTGTTCCTACCAAATAACTTTACCAGGACAGTCATACATGATAACCTGGAGCATGAATGAGCTTAAGATTCTTCAGAGATCAGTGCACTCAATCTGTTCTCCAAATGATGTTTTATGCAGTGCAAGCATCCTAGCATGGGGCTCAGATGATAAAGAAGAAGGTTACAAGAATTGTAGTAAGCTGTGAAGATGCATGGGCAATAGAATCCACTAAGCTACTAGAAATACAGTCACACAATGAACAAAATAAATGGTCTACTTCTGTTTTGTATCCCTCTGATGATGGAAAGAGAAGACAGAATGTTTAATAACAGGTTTCATCTTACCTTTTTATTTTCCCACCTATAATAATTGCTTTAAGCTAGATTTCTCCAAGTCATTAAATCAATAACGACAGATTGGATCTGAACAAAGACCTGTCTTCTCTGAGAAGTACTGGCCTTTACCCCCCCGAATGTTCATCTTTTTTTTCTGCCACCTTATACTTTTACTAGACTAAAAGTTTCAAAAGCAGGACTATGCATGCCTTTTTTACTTCACAATCTTCCTGTTTGGCACAATACCTGGGACAAAGTATGTGTTCAGTGAATATGTTAAATGAATAGATGTTTTATTACTCTATTGTTGAATCACAAGATGTATTAATAAAGATGTATTATAAAAACATTCAAAATAGGCAAGAAGGAGGAATCTTTTCCTATTCATTTACTAATACTGGGTCTAGATTATTTGAATTTAGAGAAGGAGGACACTTCAATTAGAGCAGTGGAAAAGAAGGGGGGAAAAAGCTGAGAATGGGAGAATTGAATTTCCTTATTAATCATTTCCATTGAAGTTTAAACTGAAAACCAATAGTGTTCAGAACTTGACAGTACGGACCTGTTGTTAAAGACACTACATACTTGAAGCATAGAACATGGAAACATTCAAGCTGGAATTCACCCTACTACATTCCTACCAACTAGTTTTTACAGTGCTGAAGTTTTCAAGATCCTGAAAAAGAAACACAGTCATTAATCTTACCCAGGTGTGGACCCAGTGAGCTGCTGTTGTACCAGACATGTCCTCTAGTACAGTAGTGGGATAAGTGTCATAGTGTCGCCAGCCACTTTCTGATTGAATGGAAGACCTACTAAACAAGATGAAATTACAACTGACACTATTACCGGGACAAGAACCTATTGCTAGTCTGACCGGAGACCCTAGGAGAGAACCTACTATTACTCACTAACTCCTATTTGTATATCCATTTATTAATGAGCCTCTCAAGCTTCATTAGAGAAGCTTCTCATCTCAGTAGGTGATGATCAATAGAGACCCACAACCAGCCATGGTGTAGAAAATAATTCACTTTAGAATATCCAGCTCTAAATGGAAAATATACACCACAGTTCCTTCTCCAAAAGCTCCAAGGTCATTGTGAAAGAGGAGGTAGAAATAAAATATGAGCTTGAGGGGGTTGGAGAGATGACTCATCAGTTAAGAGCACTAACTGCTCATCCAGAGGTCCTTCAGTTCAATTCCTAGCAACCGTCTGTAATGGGATCTGATGACCTCTTCTTGTGTGTCTCATGACAACGACATTGTACTCACATAAATAAATCTAGTCACAGCAGGGAAACTGCAAATATAAACACAATGATTATGACAATTACATAAGCCTATGAAAGCTCAGGCTAAACTAAGCTCCAGCAGAAAGAGGGGGGGGAAGCTGGGCATACAGTCCCACCCGTATTGGCAATTCTTAGTTGCTGGAAGAGGAAAGGTTACTTTTCTCTAAAAGTATGATCTCTGACAGGCTGACCAAGCTTCAATGGAAGGCTGCACATCCAAGAACATCTGAACAGCATAAACTGCATTTTGGTCTCGATGGGGGATGGGGAAGTGAAGAGACACGAGTGGGAAGGGAGTTGTGGGTAGAACCAGAAGGAGGAATGGGGGGAAGGCAAATATAATCAAAACACATTGTGTGAAATTCTCCAAAAACTAATTTTAAAAGAAAACAGAAAACATCATTGCTCAAAAATAAGAAAACTTCTAGCCCATTTTGATAATAAGACACGTTTGACTCACAAACATAGAACATTATTTATTTCAACAAGAAAGAATTTGAGTGCTTGTTTTCTAGGACCATGGCCCTGTTAACTGTGTCCTCTGATTTGTGTTCTGTTCCTGTATTCTCTTCTCTATCACTCAAATTTTAAATTTTATTTTACATTTTGTCTCTTAAACATAATGCAAGTATGTTGATCTGTTAATTATAAAATAAGTTATTTACATGGAGACTCTAGCCATGTTCAAGAAAAAAAAAAGGTCAAATTAGAGATGAGCAGAAAATATGCTGTATATCCACCATTGAGAAATGCTGTTCATGATAGATCTGTGGTTCCCCAATAGTTCTAGGAAAGAAAAATATTGAAAGTTCAACATGAATTTTCTAAACAGAGTAGATTATATGTGTTTTAAAGTATAAATAAACTGTAGCTTAATCAGGAAATTATATTTTGTAAAGCAGGTTGCCTCCTTTACTGTCACATTTCCTGTGGCACTAGGACGCCATTGCAATGATCAGTAAGTCACAAATTCTCTCATATTGTCTTTGCTTGGTTCCTGAACATGCCTCTAGCTAATTGTACTCCTGGTTCACAGATCCTGAAAATCTCATTAGATCTTGAACATTTGATTGTGCTGAAATAAAATGAGAGCACACCATTCAGGCTTAGTTTTTCGAAAGAGGAAAATGGAAAACTGGAGCTGGGTCTCACTGAGAGCATCCCTTCCAAGCTCATTCTTTACTTAAGGAAACAGAAGTGAAGAAGTACCCATTCATAGGCTAAGGACTTTGTTCTGAAATATTTGTGTCTCACACACAAGGTGTTGATCAATGACAGCAAAAGTAACCTCCTCACACACATCACCAACTCTATGCATTTGAGACCCCAGAGCTGACCTTAAATAGGTTTACCACACAAGCTTACTTGGTTCTAAGGTTCACAAACAATGGGGTTTGGGTAATCAGTCTCTATGGCTTGAAACTCTAAGTGACTAGTGTAAAAGAAAGGTCATCATTATTGCTCTGTACACGGGGAACAGATAACGTGTGGGGAGCCTTCCAGCACTGCAGATGAAGAAGAGACTGTGCTCGCCATCTACAGAAGAGTCCTTGCTTGGCCCAGGCTGCCCACCCCCTCCTAGGTACTTACTTCCCTCTGACATTGTGTTCCCTGCTTCTTGCTGTAATTGGAAAGAACTGAGGACTCTTCTCTCTCTAATAAAAACAATGACAACCAAAGGAAAAGGTGTATCATATTTACCAAAGGCAGTGGTGTGCTGTGTGGAATAACCAGTTCGTTAAAGGACACCATACACATGAGCTAATTTCACTATTTCAAAGAGACAACTGGAAATCACACATTGACCCACAAAACCTCCACAGAAAAACTACAAATTCCTCTCCTTTGACCTAAATGTCATTACTCAGTGGGAGGATTTTTGATTCATCAGGGACTGTGAACTACGTAGTTCAAGATATTGAAAATAAAGAAACCATGTCTTAAAGGGCAACTCAAGTAAGTTTTTTAAAATAAGAATTGATAAAGGCTTGGAAATATTTATTTAAGCCAAAGAACGCCTCAAATATTCTCTAAGCGAACCCCATCCCTGCCACCCCAGCTTCCCTTGACTTGATGGTAACTCACTGGGCAGGGCAGCGAAGCCTTCCTGTAACTTGCTTCTTTTAGTCGGTGGTGGTCCCGGAGTCTTCGCTCATCCTTGTCTCTCCAGCTGTGACCCCAAAAGCTGCTCATCCACTTGGCAAAAGATACATCATCATTATCATCATCATCATCTCTGTGCTCCATGTAAATGTGACTGTAAATATTAAAGCCCTGCCCCTAAAACTCCAGAAATATAACCCAAGATTTGATGAAGCCCACCAAGAACACTAAACGAAACTGGTATTTGAAATGGTCTCTGATAATGGCATCCTTAAAAAAGAAAAATTTACCAAACAACTACTTCATCATCAGGCAGCCTGGAGCACTGTCTATTTATAAACTGTGCAGCCCACACTCCCCTCCCCTTTGTCTCTTTAAATTGAGAGGCTTTCTAATCCTCCTGTTTCCAGGGCTGTGCCTTGCAGCCTAGGGGTAGGCAGCACAGTCCACTGCCTGGTTTTCCCTGCGCCTTTCTGCCAAAGGCATGTGGTGGCATCTCCAGCTGTCAATGGTGATGAAGCATGACCCTCACAATATGCTTGTCAGCTCCAGGCTGGCTCTGAAATAGGGCCATATCTAAGAGATAGACAACTGCAGCTTTCAAGGTAGTGAACTATTGGCATGGCAGATCTAAAGCTAGATGCTTTTCTAATAAATAAAAAAATGATGTAGAAAAAATCTCTAACCAGGTTCAGTTGGATACTTTTTAAAAATGTATCTGTAATACATGGAAGTGATATACATATAGATATACAAATCTTGGGTGTACAACTTAATACACTTTATGTCTGTATATTCCTATGCTACCAGCCACTGTAATTGGCTAACTACTGAACAATTTTCAGAAGCCAAGAAAGCTTCTTTTAACTCCTTCCAATCCATATTTCTTTGAAAAAGTTACTATATCTAGCTTCTGTTCATACAGCCTCTACAAATGTATAATCCCAGAGACTTCCTATTCTAAGTTTAAAAAATGTTACATTAACAGAACACTTACTTTGTAATATATATGAAGATGGATGTTTTACAAATGTGTTTTTCATTACAAAAATGCTATAATTGAGAGCCTTACATCAAACTTTGTAGATGAGGTAATTGAGATTCAAACTGACCATCATTTGTCCAAATTTGAGCTACTATTAAGCACTATGGCCAAGTTTAAACCATGATGAGCTTTTTTATCATCCTCCTGATATTCTAAGAGGTTTGGAAAAATATTGTAGCTTCAAAGAGAGAGATTTCTAATTTTGGTCATATGAAAATCCTTCCTAAAGCTGGAAAAGAAGGTAGGCTTGACATCTATGCCAATATTCCTAGAACGTTGTAAAATGTGACTCTTGGGTGGACCTTTCTTTGATTCTTCCTAAAGTAAATGTTATATGGCAATTACTTGAAAATGAAATGTTGCCTCCCACCCCCAGAAGATGAAAGAGTCTTTCATAAGTCTAAGGAAGTAAACAAAACTTAAAAGTCTCAGGAAGACCATGAAACTTACAAGCCTCAGGAAGTACACGGAAATTACAAGGCTCAAGAAGCACATGAAACTTACAAGGCCCAGGAAGCTGCTCAAAGTTATAAGATTTTCAATGTCCTTGCAGACAGGTTGATAAATCTGTAAAATACAGTTACTAGGCAGAGCAATCTCTGGCTGGCAAGCTGCCTGTAAACTCATGGATGAAGCCATAAATGAGTTCTCCTCCATGCTGGGCTTTTTAGTGGTCTATTGATAGCTATCTATCTTTGATCATCCATGCTTCTATTAATAATTCCTCACTTAAGCTTCTTGTAGGTAACTCTGATAAACACACTGTCCCCTTAAGCCATGCTTGGTATCATCATTTTATTAGACTTACGTCAATGCCTTATCTGAGTTGAGTAGATGTTTACATTTAGGTAAAGACAGAAAAACTAGTACCCAAATGGGGCCTAATTGAACCAAAGATGAGTTGAGAAGAATAGTTGCATGGCTCCTATAACATATTCTGAGACATTCATGTGAGGGTATAACTTCTGTGATTGCCGTTCTTTATATGCTCAGATGTTAAGATGGTGCTCATAGGGAGTGGCACTATTGGGAGATGTGGCCTTGATGTAGAAGGATGGCTTTGTTGGAGAAAGTGGTAACTGGGGCTGGGTTTTGAGTTCTCAGATGCTCAAGCCCCTCTGAGTGTGACAGTCTTTTCCTGATGCCTGTGGATAAAGAAATAGGATTCTTAGCTTTCCCTCTAGTACCATGTCTACCTAACACTACCATGTCTCTTCCCATGACAATAATGGTCTACATCTCTACACTATAAGCCATCTTCAATAAAATGTTTTTAAGTGTTGACATGGTCACAGTATCTCTTCACAGTAATAAAATTCTAACTAAGACATCCATCTTCCTCTATATGGGTTGGAGTGACATGTCCTGCAAGTACAAAAAATGCCCCCAAATTGTTGATAGACTACAGAATATATTGCAATCTTTAAGTAGGAAGGTTGGCATGATATAATAGGAAGGCTGTGATGTAAGTTGAGTGGTCTTTGTTGTAAATGATAAGAATTGCAACTGAGCCCCAGATGCCCTTGCAGAATGAGCTTATACATATAATGAAGGAACTGGGTAAAGACACATGGATGCTCTCTACTACATTAGACTCTGACTTGACAGGAAAAATTAAGGAAAAGGAGACATTTAAATGGATGCTGTATAGCTGGATCTTGTTACTGGAATTTCCAACCCTAATAAGCCCATATAAAAAGCACACAATCCAGATATTGTAATTATAAGCTATATGCCTATATTGGGCAGATCTAGCACTATACTAACTTATTCCCCAGCTATAAGACCCCTTGCTACTTGCTGTTTCTCCTAACCACAGGGTTCCAATCTATCATGGCTTCTCCTCCTCTTCTTCCATCCCCTCTCTGCTGTCCTTCTCTTCCTGCTCCCCACTCTTGAACCTCCAATCCCACGTTTTCCCTCCACTGCCCAGTCACAGACTCTGGTCTTTTATTGACCAGTTAAAATGGGGAGAAGGTTCACATGACATCACGTGAATACATGATGGACTGCTTGTCTGGAACAACCCCTTGTGAGGAACCAGCGTTGACATCAGAACACAGACAGCATCTCGCCAACCCACTACAGTATCTCATGTAATGGAAAGAGAGTGTAAATTAAATCTATGACAAATTAGTGCTTTCTAGCTAAAAACTTGGAGCCAGTGAGAAGAACTGAACAATAGGGGTAGAGAAGAATAGAAGATACCCCTTAGGTCTGATCTTTACAGAAATGGAAGGAAAAATTATGATTCATCATGTAGACAGGGACTGTTCTCATTACTATCCTGTGGTTAGCAATCCTTAGGATAAGAGGAAAATCCTGCTGACCCTGGGGGCTTTCTCTTTAAAAGACACAGTTACCGTAGTAACTCACACTGAAACCCAGGTTGAAATGGAACTACTTTTTAAGCATTATATTGAAATCGTTGGTGAGCCAGCTCTAGCAGCAGGCATGGCAGACAAGAATGCAGCACTGTCCTACCTGACCCTGAGACAAACCAAGTTGGGCTAAATGACCTTGTTGAAACTATTGGGGAATGATTCTGATGCATGTTTGCTCTATGGAAGCTGCAGAAGCCCAGGAAAACAAGGCAGACTAGCTCCTGGAGAATGACCATGAAGTGCGAAGGGCTAGGTGTGTGTATGTGGGGGGGGGAGGGGAGCTCATCCCACTTCCCTCCAAGTTACACTGTAACATGACCCTGATAACAGCATGTTTAACCCTCCTTCAATACAGGGTATTCTCACAACTCTTGTTTTGCTTATTCATCCTCACCCCCTCCTATTTATTCTCTCAAGATGGCCTGTTTCCCACTGCCAACCATTCCTAATCAAAATGAATTTAACCACTCTCCTCATGCTCCTTCAGTACAAATGAATGCCAAACATCCACCACTCACTGACCCTCACTAAATTCATTAACTGTTCAGGTGTTATCAAATATTAAACACTCTGTACAAATCCAACAATCCCAATTACAAGGCATAACGAAACCAAGCCATTTACTCCCCCGCACACACACACACACACACACACACACACACACACACACATATACACACATTCTCATGACCAAAGCCTCATATGGATCAAGGTCACCCAAATAACTTTCTCTCCTAAGCCTCACTGTTCCTTCAGTGCCTTCCACAGTTTTCCTTACATCTTTCTTCAAAGCCCTCCATTGGTTCCAGTCCCTCTGGCCATTGATACCCCAAACGCCAATGCCCAACCCCAACTACTTGACCCCTTGACCATCTAAGCCCCCTTTTGGGAACCAAAGGCAAGTTCTCTCAACCTTTCTCACTGTACTGGCTGTGTTTCTGTCAACTTGACACAAGCTGGAGTTACCACAGACAAAGGAGCCTCAGTTGGGGAAATGCCTCCATGAGATCCAACTGTAAGGCATTTTCTCAACTAGTAATCAAGGGAGGAAGGCCCAGCCATTGTGGGTGGTGCGATCCCTGGGCTGGTAGACCTGGGTTCTATAAGAAAGCAAGATGAGCAAACCAAGGTAAGAAAGCCCGTAAGCAACATCCCTCCCTGGCCTTTGCATCAGCTCCTGCTTCCTGACCTGCTTGAGTTCCCGTCCTGACTTCCTTTGGTGATGAACAGCAATGTGTAAAGTGTAAGCTGAATAAACCCTTTCCTCCCCAACTTGCTTCTTGATCATGATGTTTGTCTTTCTTAAAAAGAGAACAAAACTCTCATGGGAGGAAATGCAAGGTCAAAAAGAAGAACAGGAATTGAAGAAAAGATCACTCAGAAGCCTCCTCAGGTTGGGATCCACCACCACATGTGCAGTTACCAAAACTATAGCTGGTCCCAAAAGTACTTACTGGCAGGAACCACACAGAGATGCCCCCCTCAGGGACTATGCTAGATTCATATAGATACAGCTGAACATGTTTGCAGCTAACCATTGGTCTGAACTGGGGATCCCAATGAGGTTGTTCAAGAGAGGACCTAATGATCTGAAAAAGGTTGCAACCTCATGGGAAGATAACAACATTATCAACCAACCAAATCCTCCAAAACTCCCATGGAGTAAAACACCAACCTTTGAGCACACTTTGAGAGACCTATTGATCCAGTTATGAGACCTATTGATCCAATTGAGCCTATGTAGCTGAAGATAGCAGTGTCTGGCATCATTGTGAGAAGAGCCTTTTGTTCCAGAGAGAACAGGTTGTCCCAATGTAGGGGAATGACAAGGCAATGGGGGTGGAGAGGCAGACCAGAAAGGAGTGCACCTTTGTGGAGGGGGAGGGGACATGGCAGCAGGGAGGGGTAATAAAAAAACGATTGAAAAAATATTAATTAAACAACACTGTAGCATGACTCCTGCCAGTGTTGGGGCTGAAGCAGCTCTACTTTTTCCCAATCAGCTTTTATACCATTCTAGGTACATTCATAGATCAGTTCTTAGCTCCGAGACAAAGACAAAGTGATCGAGCAAGGCAAAAACCAAAGAGATCACATCAGGTAGTAATCAAACAAAGCAATAAACAGAGTTTCCCAGAGTACTGGGTTTGGGGGCTTTTCAGGATTACCAAGGCAAAAGGGAAATCACACATTCCTTAGCTGTATCTACCTTGATCCTGATACTTGCATTAGCCCAAATGTGAAAATTCTTATCTGAGCCTACTTCCTTGAGCCCAGTAACAAGTACATGCCAAATTTCTATAAACAGCACCAAAAGCTCGTCACATACAGGGCTTTTTCAAGCATCTTTAGTTTTAGTTATCATCTTTCTGTCCCATCCTTTTCTTCCTTTTCTTCACTTAAACCTCATTGTTCATTATTTCTCTTTCCTCTTTAATGTGAGACAGATGAGGGGAAAAGTCATCATTCACATCACTTAGCTGTGATGCTGCAAGCTACAATAACAACCAGTTGGGAAGGCAAAATGACCGGGAGGGAAGCAATCACTACCTTAATATGTTCAGAGCTCACTCGGCACGAGGAAACAGCCTCAAACTATAAATTTGGCTAAGAACCTGTACTGGCTGGTTTTGAGTGTCACCTTGACACAAGCTGGAGCTATCAAAGAGAAGGAAATCTTCCTTGTGGAAATGCCTCTCTGAGATCTAGCTGTAAGGCATTTTCTCAATTAGCCAATTAGCGACCAAGGGGGGAGGGCCCAGCCCATTGGGGTGGTGCCATCCCTGGGCTGGTAGACCTGGGTTCTATAAGAAAGCAGGCTGAGTAGGCCAGGGGAAGCAAGCCAGTAAGTAACATCTCTCCATGGCCTCTGTATCAGCTCCTGCTTCCTGACCTGCTTGAATTCCAGTTCTGACTTTATGTTGCTGAACAGCAATGTAGAAAGTGTAAGCTGAATAAACCCTTTCCTCCCCAACTTACTTCTTGGTCATGATGTTTTGTGCAGGAATAGAAATCCCGACTAAGACAGGATTTGGGGGCTCATAGGCACCAGGGATGAGCATGCTATTATTATTTTGCTGAATAGACACAGTATCAGACTACCCTCTCAATTCCTAAATCTATGCCCGTAGATTCATGCAGCATCCAGACTTGATCAGAGAAGTTTCTTTGTATAATGGATAGTGTTTAATACAGAAATTTATAACTAATTAAAGTACAGGTAATAGCTATCTTTGAGGTGCTCAGCCATAAATTGTACATTTATATCACACTGACCCTGGCTTCTATTCTTTGTGACTCTGAATATCAAGGAAGAGGAAGCAGAAAGATTCTCAGAGGCAGAGGCTAGGGAGGACCACAGCAAAGTAGTGTTTTCAGGAGGTAGTATGACTGAGCCCTCCCTAAACTTATATTAGTGGTCATTGCCTCACAGAATCAAGCCATTCCACATTCCAGCAAGAAATAGGGAGGGACTACTCTTAGCTGAGGAGATATTGACAGTTGATTCAATTCTAGGGAGATTTACTTTTTCTAAGGTGTGTCCTTTGGTGTGTCAACCCTGCTCCAGTGGATGATCCCACACCTATGAGAATAAGGGATGTTCGACTCGGTTGCAGTGGAAAAGTTATGGAGAGAGAAACAGGCAGAAACAGAGAGAGAACATAAAATTTGGAGGTGACAGAGGGTTGAGAGCTCAATCTGGAAGAAATTCAGGGGAGTAAAAATGAGCAATATATATTGTATGCATATATGAAATTCTCAAAGAGTTAAAAAAAATATTGTAGTTCTCCACTTCTCCACTGTTGGTGGGGTTGCAAGCTAATACAGCCACTCTGGAAGTCTGTCTGGCAATACCTCAGAAAATTGGATATAGTACTACCTGAAGACCCAGCTATTCCACTTCTGGGCATATACCCCAGAGACACTTCAATACACAACAAAGATATATGCACCACAATGTTCATAGCAGCTCTATTTATAATAGCCAGAAGCTGGAAGGAACCCAGATGTCCTTCAGAAGATGAATGGATACAAAAATTGTGGTACATTTACACAATGGAATACTACTCAGCCACCAGAAACAATGACTTAACCAAATTCTTAAGAAAATGGCTGCATCTAGAGAATATCATCCTGAGTGAGATAACCCAGTCACAAAAGAACAGACATAATATGCAGTCACTGATAGTGGGATGCTAACCCCAGAGGCTTGCACTCCCCCAGAAACAACTCACAGACTGTATGAAGACCAAGAAATAAAGAAAACAAAAAAATATACATATATTTACAAAACAAGAAGACTTTGACTATTTCCATGTTCCGTTTTGTTTTGCATGTACTTTACGCTTATTGTAACTATTAGGTTTTCAATGCATACTGTCAAGCCCTTGAAAAAAATCAAGTTCTGACAAAAAAAATATATTCACATGGTTTCATGTAAAAATTATTTCAATGTCTGAAAAAACATTACTGACAAAAATGTATAATTTTAAGCAAAAAATGTTTAAAATCTGTACATTTATCTTTGTTTTGCAAAATAAAGTCATTTTAAAAAAAAGAAAAAAAATATTGTAGTTCTCAATGGACTCTCTACCCTACCACAAGGACACTTACACAATTGTGTTCATAGCAGCTTTATTCATAATAATCCCAAACTGGGAACAACTTAGATGTCTTTAACTATCTAATGGATAAAAAAATGTGGTACACTTACGCACTGGATTATTAAACAGGTATTTAAAAATGACATCATGAAATCTACAGACAAATGGGTAGAACTAGAAAAATTATCCTGATATAACCCAGATCTACAGAGACTAGCATGATATGTACTCACTTATAAGTGGATATAAGCTCAGAGCTTGCCAGTGACTGGTCCAACTTGAGACCTAGGCCACAAGAGGAAGTTCAAGCCTGATACTGCCTAAAGGACAGGAACTGGAGTTCCTGGTTAGCTCAGAGATTTAGCCTCATAGAGAAGAGCCTGGCATAGCTGTCATTAGAAAACTTTATCCAGCAATTGATAAGAGCAGATGCAAAGACCCTTGGTAAAACACTAGACAGAGCCCAAGGAATGCCATAGAAGAGGGAAGAGAAGGATTGGAGGAATCAGTGGGGTCAAGTATATTACAAGAACATGGCCCACAGAATCAATTAACCAGGGCTCACAGGGGCAAGCAAAGACTGAACCAACAATCAGGTAACCTGAATTGGTCTGGCATAGGTCCTCTGCACATATATCACAGTTGTACAACTTGGTCTTCTTCTTCTTCTTCTTCTTCTTCTTCTTCTTCTTCTTCTTCTTCTTCTTCTTCTTCTTCTTCTTCTTCTTCTTCTTCTTCTTCTTCTTCTTCTTCTTCTTCTTTTGTCCTCTCCTTCTCCTTCTTTTCTTCATCTTTGCCTTTATCTTCATCTTTTTTTTTAATTTTTACTGATTATTTACTTACATTACAAATGTTGTCCCCCTCTTAGTCTCCCCTCCAATCCCCCATTCCATCTCTCCTCCCTCTTTCCTCTAAGAGGGTAATCCTCTGCCCACCCACTCTCTTCACTCCTCTAGCATCCCCCTTTACAGGGGCAAGCCTCCACAGGTCTAAGGGCCTCCACTCCCATTGATGCTAGATACATACATACATAATCCCTTGCTATATATCTAGTGGTAGCCATGGACCCAACCATGTAAACTCATTGACTGGTGGTTTAGTCCCTGGGAGCTCTGAGGAGTCAGGCTAGTTGAAATTGTTGTTCTTCCTATGGGTTTGCAGTTCTCTTTAGCTTCTTCAGTCCTTTCCCTAACTCTTCCATTGGGGTCCCCCGGCTCAGTCCAGTGGTTTTCTGAAAGTAACAGAAGTATTATATAGGCTAACCATGGCTGCTGCAGCCATGGCCCCCAGCCTCTTCCCCATGTAAACAGCCCTCTGCAACAAGAATCATCTCCAACAGGATGAAAGTTTTGCTGACTGTGCTTCTTCCCATCAGTAAAGACAGTCCAATGGTTGGCCTTAGTCAGATGCTGGCAGAGTCTCTCAGCCATACTAGGCACCTGTCTGCAAACACTTCCTGGCATCAGCAATATTGCAGATGGCATAGATCCCAAGGTGGATTGGGGGGCGGGGTGAGGAAGTGGGTAGGAGAGACTGGAGGAGAGGAGGGAGATGAAACTACAGTCAGGTTGGGATATAATACATGAGAGAAATACACACACACATATATATATATATATATATATATATATATATATATATATATATATATATATATATATACACATATCCAAAAAAATATATATATCCAAAGAATCCTGCCAGTTTTTTACCTAAAATCAGATTCTGTCTCAGTAATCAGGGTAGAACCAGGAGTCATCATGTTCAAATCCCTCCTAGAGGACATTTAAGATGAAAGGATCAGGAATCCATTATTTGTATCCAAGGGCAGCTTCATTATTGTGCATTTGGTCCAGAACACACATTTATGCTATCTCAGTTTGTTCTAAAATATATGAACAATGATATTAATAAACTTCTCCTGTACGTCTGAAGACAAGAAAGCATTTACACACATCCTTGCCATATATGGCAGTCACTGCCTAAAGTCAAAAGTTGTTTCTGTCTAAAAACCACTTAGGTTTCCAGGCTAATGCATCATACTAGCTGAGGCAGGAACCAGAGGATCTGTGTGTGGTGTGGTTACAAAGCAGAGTATTGGAGATACCGGACAGACTCTCCTCTGCCCTGTGTCAGAAAGATGTATTTTAGACGTGCTTGCTCCAGTGTGCCGACAGAATGGTAACATTAGGACAGCAGCTGCGGTTCTCCTCGTGGCAGAATGCACACATCAGAAGACTGAAATTGAGAAAGGTTGAAACTCCCAGTCAGAAAGATTTGATAAGGTGTGTGGTCAACAGTGGTCAAGGCTTTGCTCTCTGCTAGAGTAATCCTTCTCTGCCTGGCCACATAATGAAAGCATATAAAAAGCCATAGGCAACCTTCAGAAAAGTCATAAAACATGAATGATGCCTAATTCCCACTCCAGAGTTACTAAATCATAATATCCATGGGTGAGGTCTGAGAGAGACCCACCTCTCATTTGTCCTTTTGTTATAGGACCTGCTTCTAGTTAGTGTCTGGCTCAGCCCTCAGCACACACCTTTAATCCCTCTATAGCTAGGGGACACACACACAAACACACACACACACACACACACACACACACACACACACACCCTTAGTAGTCACCTTCAATCCCAAATTATGAAGGTAAAGTTGTAGAAGGAAGCAGCCAAGTTTGAAAGGGATGTCTAATTGAGTGGCAGAAAAAGTGATGAATCAGAGAACAATTTGACAGGATAGGTAGGATATGCCCAACTCTCACGAGAAGAGAGAGGAAAGGGAAGCTACTTAAGAGAGAGACAGACAGTGCAGAAGGAAGAGTGTCCAGTGTAGGAATACAGGCGAGTTTGTGGATAACAGTACAGTGGAGATGAGAGGAAAAGTAGAGCAACAGAGAGAGAGAGAGAGAGAGAGAGAGAGAGAGAGAGAGAGACAGAGAGAGAGACAGAGAGAGACAGAGAAAGACAGAGAGAGAGACAGAGAGAGACAGAGACAGAGAGACAGAGACAGAGACAGAGACAGAGAAGAGGCAGTTTAATCTGAAGAATATTATAGAGGTGGATTGATGAGAACAAGCTAGACATAGGTAAAGACAGAATGAGCCAGAGAAAGAAAAGGAACCAGAAGATTGGAACACATTGTCATGTGTTAGCATGAGGCCAAGAAGAGCAATTCTGGAGAAGCTGAGATAAGTCAGATTGACTCAGTTAGTGTTCAGAAGGGTTTTGAACCAGAACAGCAGAGTTGAACCAGCCAGCTAGAGTTCAGAAAGAACTAGAAGGGGTGAGCTTATTCAGCAGGAAGTTTTAGCAGCAAGTTTCCAGCAGCTGTAAACATTCTAGGCCTAGTAAGATTGTACAGAGGCTAGAAGTTTCCAGGACTAGGCATAGGTAAGCACCACTCCTCATTCAAAGATAATAATAAAAAGACAAATGCCATGGAGATTATCATGTACTTTGCAATTCTGTCATAATAAAGCCAAGTGTCAAAATATAAATTCATCTAAAATGAATAAGGCACACAAATTACAGTTTATTGGATACCGCCTATCTACCGGTTACACAATGCTCTCAATTCCATGAGAATGACCCCTGACTGTGTCAGGTTAAGTAACTTGATCAATTCACATGAGGCAAGTCTGAGATCTTAACCTTCCATCTCCATCTCTCAACCCTCACTGTATTTCTCTCTTCATGTTTCCTATTCTCCATGCCTTAAAAATGGATATTAACAGCCACAGTGAGAGCAATGAATATTTACCAGATGCCATGTCTGTATCAAACACTTCACTGAGATCTGTACATGCGTTATAAGAGGGAAATGTGATTATACCCTAAAGACAGAAGTACAGAAGTTTGTTTTGTAGAGTTTCTTCTTCTTCTTCTTCTTTTTTTTTTTTTTTTTTTTTTGTCTATTAATCAGTGTTACATGCTGTGAAAACGTCATCACCCGGGGGAGTAAGATATGAAAACTTTAAGAGTACTGGATGATTCAAACACATATTAAAGTAGCAGAAATAGCTCTGTTATTTTCTCTTTTTTCTTTCCTTTTTTTATTGGATATATTTTATTTCCATTTAAAATGGTATCCCCTTTCTTGGATTCCCCTCCATACCTCCTATGCCATCCAGCCTCCCCCTGCTTCTATGAGGGTGTTCACCACCCCTTCCTGACTCCCCACCCTGACATCCCCTACACTGGAGAAGAAACATTGGTAGGACCAAGGGCTTCTCCTCCCATTGATGTCCAACAAGGTTATCCTCTGCTACATGTGAAGTCTGTCCATGTGTACTCTTTAAATAGTAGTTTAGTCCCTGGGAGCTCTGGTTGGTTGGTATTGTTGTTCTTACAGGGTTGCAAACCCCTTTGACTGATTCAATTCTTTCTCTAACTTCTCCATTAAGGATCCCATTCTTTCAGTGGTTGGCTGTGAGCATCCACTGCTGTTTTTGTCATGCTCTGGTAGAGCCTCTCAAGAGACAGCTATGTCAGGTTCCTGTCAGCATGCACTTCTTGGCATCCACAATATTGTCTGGCTTTGGTGACTGAATATGGGCTGATCCCTCTGGGTAGGGCACTCTCTGGATGCCATTTCCTTCAGTCTCTACTCCAAACTTTGTCTCCATATTTTCTCCTGAGAATATTTTGTTCCTGAAGCATCTGCACTTTGGTCTTCCTTCTTCTTCAGCTTCTTGAGCTTTGGTTCGTAAATTGTTTCGTGGGTATTCAAAGCTTTTGGGTTAATATCCACTTATCAGTGAGTGCATACCATGGGTGATTTTTTTTTTTTTTTTTTTTTGTGATTGGGTTACCTCACTTAAGATGATATTATCTAGATGTATCCATTCGCCTAAGAATTTTATGAAATCATTGTTTTTAATAGCTGAGTAGTACTCCATTGTGTAAATGTACTACATTTTCTGTATCCATTCCTCTGTTGAAGGACATCTGGGGTCTTTCCAGCTTCTGGCTACTATAAATATGGCTGCTACAAACATGGTAGAACATTTGTCCTTGTTGTATGTTGGAGTATCTTTTGGGTATATGCACAGGAGTGGTATAGCTGGGTTCTCAGATAGTACTATATTCAATTTTCTAAGGAACCACCAGGCTGATTTCAGAGTGGTTATACCAGCTTACAACCCCACCAAGAGTGGAAGAGTGTTCCTCTTTCTCCACATCCTTGCCCGCCAGCACCTGCTGTCATATGAGTTTTTGATCTTAGCCATTCTGACTGGTGTAAGGTGGAATCTCAGGGTTGTTTTGATTTGCATTTCCCTGATGACTAGGGATGTCGAGCACTTCCTTAGATGCTTCTCAGCCATTTGATATTCCTCAGTTAAGAATTCTTTGTTTATCTCTGTATCCCATTTTTAATTGGGTTACTTGCTTCTCTGGAGTCTAACTTCTTGAGTTCTTTGTATATATTGGCTCTTAGCCCTTTATCAGATGTAGGATTAGTAAACTTTTCTCGTTCTCTTGGTTGCTGTTCTGTCGAAGGGATAATTCTCTTGCGCTTTCTTTTCATTTTTGTATATTATTAACTTTCTGGGGGAGAGAGGTTATCACTAATATGTATATAGGCTTTCTGTGTGCTAAGCCACACAAAGCACCAGAAAAAATAAGTACACAGCACCAGAAAAAATAAGTACACAGTGGACCTCACCTTCTGTTCTGTGGTGGCAGTAATGTGAGAGTGACTCCAGCTTTTCACACCACCACCACTTCTCAGGGTTTCAGTGTCCAAGCTGTGGGCCTCTAATTCCAAATATTCAGACAAGAAATCACAAGAAAAAGTGTAATGAGTTTGGCCACTTGTGTGCTGGAACTAATATCTTGTGACTAATAGAAAAAGGCCTTGTAATCTATTAACTTAGCAGACCCACCACCACAAAAGCTATGCATGTCATCAGATATAATGTTAGGCCAACAGAAAAGCTCCTTCCATCTTGCTGAACCTCTTCTCTGATGTACCCACCAATGTACTTTAAACTTGTCTTGATTTACGACTTCCTTTGGTCTGTGCAACTGTAAAATCCTCATTATGCTGCTTTCAAGTTGGAGCATCTGAGTTTGAATAGCCTACATTTGTGGCCTGGCCTTTGTCACTCATATATGCTCCAGAATAAACTCTATCTTTTATCCCTTTGAGGTGAGAACTGTTCCTTTCAGTGATATCAGGTGGAGGCCAGGACTGAATGGCTAGTTAGTTTGGAGCTAGGAAGGACACTTGTAACTCAATCCAAGCCATGGAGGGCATTAGTAAATCAGTTTTCTAGAAACAAGAGCTCCCTGTGGTTCAAGGAATTCTGTGAAGCCTATCAAGAGTACTGGACTGCCTCTCCCCGAGGAGCCTCATTATCCTCAGGCACATCATGGGACTCTTCCTGTCCATCTTGGCCCTGATGTGGCAACTAGGCCCGGTATTCCCACTCCTCTTGCAAACATGGCACTAAGAAACACTGCCAATGACTTTGGCCCAGATTCCCCTTATTTTGAACAAGTACTAAACCAATGGGCCATGCACCACCATGCCTTTTATGATTAGTATAATCTCCTTAAGGCAGTGCTGTTTTTTTAACTAAGTGTTTGCATGCTGACTTGGCTGAGAATCAGACTAGGATTAACCTTAATGTTTCATTGACATGCGGCCTGGATCGATCGGACTGCATGCTTTAACCAGGTTGCTGACCTTGCCTTAAAGGCCCTTAAGGCCTGCGCCCATTGAGACCCTTCTGCTTACTTTCACAATATTGTCTAACAGTCTAGGGGAGTCCTTCAGACTTCCTGTTCCCTGTGACTGAGGCACTGGGAAGTCGGGTCGATGCTCACACAATGAGAGACATGCTTATCAAGCAGCTTGTATGGGATGGCCATAAGGATTGATGATATCCTTGAATCATCATGAGTTGGACACTGGCACAGGTACCATTGCAAGTCTCCATTGATGCCTTGGTCATGGACCATGTACAAAGGATGTACCCTCCTCCTTGAGGGCTCCCTAATTGCACCTGTTGAGGCTATGGCAAGCCTGGTCACCACAGATGAGACTGCTCCTCACTAGGCCGAAGACAAGATGTCCTGGTTGTAACAAAGGTTTCCACTGGGCTAAGGATTTTTGTTCTCAAAACCAGGAAGACAATATAAACTATAAAATGGGTACCAGTAAGAGGGACCCCTTACTCAGCCAGGAGTCTGCCTGTATTCCACAATTACTCATCTTCTGAGTCGTGGGCCTCTTAAAATTATAACCACCCTGGTAAGTGAAATCAGAGCAGGACATTTTGTGTCTTCTTCTATTACACCCCACCTTATTCCCTTGAGATAGAACCAGTTACTGAGCCAGAAGCTTGCCATTTTGGTTAGGCTGGCTGGCCAGGAAATTCTTAGGATCTGCCTGTCTCTGTTCCAAGGTGTTACAGCTATGCCCTGCTTTTCATATTGGTTCTGGGGATTCTAATTCAGGTCCTTGTTCTTGCAATGCAAAATCTCTTACCCACTGAGCTGCTAAAACACTATGCTATCAGACTACTGTAAAAAAGTAAACTCTCCACCAGGATGATGGAGAAAAGAAAAGATGGAGTCTCTGCTGTCAAGTGGAGGAGAAACTTGTCTCCAAGGAAAATATCCCATACAGTTCTACAAGTTATCAACACACTTTGCAAGACAGATTGGAGACAGAGATAGTCAATGATAGGTCAATGATAGGTGGGATAATACCCTGATGAGGACTGCTTAATTGTGTATACTTTTTCTTTTATTTAAACTTAATCCTCAGTTCACATCATTGAAGAAAACGGACTCTCCCTTTTCCAGATGCCATCAAATGTCAACAAAGCCTCAGCTTGTAATGGGGTTTCATGCCCACCTCCCCACTTCTAGCCTGGGGTTTATCTGGCTTGAGCTTGTGCAGATATTATGCAACTGCCACAACCAGTGTGAGTTCATATGTGCCCTACTGCATCTGGAAAACACAGCTTCCTTGACGTTATCTGCTACCTCTTGCTCTTAACAATCTTTCTGTCTTTTCTTCCATGAAGACTATAAATTTAAGAAAAAAAAAAAAGTGATATGTCTGTCCTTTTTAGTGCTGAGAACTCCACACTTTCTTTCTGCACTTTGAGCAATCTAACATCCCACTGTTAATTACCGACCACCACAAGGAGAAACTTTTCTGATGAAGGCTGAGAGGTGTTCTAATCTATGGGTATAGCATAAGTGATTAGGAGTCATTTTAATAATTTGTCCATTTGGCAGAGTAATAATACTGGGTTCTTCCCTAGGACTTATGACCAATCTTGCTACAGTCTCTCAGCATCTTTAACAATGCCAGACATGGAATATATCATTTGGAGCCGACCTTAGTTCTTACCAGTTACACCCATAATGGCCATGCCACTACTGCTTTAATGGACATAATTGCCCGGCCAGTCCTTGTAGTTAGTTTGCAGGGCTCTCAGCTAAGTAAGACTGATGAATATTTTTCTCCTCCTGTAGTATACTTCTTGCAGCACTATAAAAGCTATCCCATTGGAATGAAGCTTCCAAGTGAATACCAGCTTGGTTTGTCCATGGTCGATGGAGTCAGTATAGGCTATCTCCAGTGACAGGGTCTTTCTTATTGTCTAGTTCTGGGTTGCATTCAAGATTAATTCTTTTTAAAACAGCCATTTTCCCTCCCTGATAAGATAAAGGATTCAGCAGAGTTTTGAATAATTTCTTTTCTAAAACCTAACCCAGTGAGACCAGAAAGAGCTGTTGACAATATAAGCCCTGCCCTGCCCTTCCATTCAGAATTCCTGTGCTTTGACTGGTGTTAGACTAAATACCTGACAGTGTCTTTCATAGTCAGGTCATTAATGTAGGTACAGTGAAAACAGCCTCGAGCTGCTCCACCCAGGTGAGCAACAGGCCCAAATGCTTGGATACTCCCTTGTTCCCAAATTACCTTTCTAGCGTAGGTGTGGACACTGTCGTCCTGACTAACGTCAACTTGTCCTCAAGTGACTCTGATATAAAAAGCAGTCAGATCAAAGCACTGGTAAGGCAAAACCCAGTTACTGAGTAATCTTATGTGTTCTGCTGATGCTGGTACTTGTTCTAGTCACCCCATGTTCCTCCAGCATGTTAGTACTTACACAAATCTTTTACTCTTCTTCATGGACGTTGCAGCTCTCTGATGTAAACACCCTCCACTTTCCTCTGTGGTGTATCTCACATCTTCCACTATGTAGACACCTATTTTAGTAAATTTGAATTCAAGTCTCAATACATTTCCTGGGCTCATGGAGTTCTATGTAATGGTGACTTGACTAACTAGTGGAAATGGGGAAGACCTTAGGGCTTTGAAGACATAAAAATCACAATGGTTCACTCTGGCTGAAAACAGTGGCTGTGACCTCTGCTAAGATTATGACTCACCACCACCAGTAAAGACCCAGGGACCCCTTTGCTGCTATCTGTTTGAAGCCTAGATCATAGATATTTTCATACACTATATGTTTAGAATGTTGTACTATGTTCACATATAGCTTACTGATGCTCTTCGTTCTTTTAGGTAAAGCCTTCCTGAAGGCTCAGAAGCATCTGACACTTTAGAACCAATCTACTGCCATTCTTCTTCCCAGCCTACTTCAGGTGGGTAGCCAGTGTTCAGGGACAGGCCACACCAGTCTAAGATGCAGGAGATGCTGATCAGAAAAACACGAACAACTGCAGACAACACCATTCAGAAGAACAGAAGCAGACCACGCCAGTCTGAAGAACAGGTATAAACCTCACCAGCCAGAAAAACAGACCACACCAGCCAGAACAGATAGGTTAACTCAGGTAAGCCTCCATGCTAAACCAGATAGTATACTGGTTTCCAGAACTCTAGATAGGTGGCCCACATGCAGACAGCCTTCACTTTCTCTGTTCCCTCCCCACACCATCCCCAATCCCCCTCAACGCTACCAATCACCCTGTCACAACTTCACACACACCCCTCAATCCAAGAGACCTGCTTCTGGACCAAAGGCAACACTAGTCTCCAGAAGTTCAGCTTCCAACAAAGACAGAGACTCCCTGGTAGACTAGAAATCATACAAGTCACCAGAAATCCGGGTCTCAAAAAAAAAAAAAAAAAAAAAAAAAAAAAGACTAAAGAGAAAATAAAAACCAAGGAACAAAACAACCATCCAGCAAAGACAAACTCAGAAATTGGCACCTAGATCTATAATCACTTCAAACCCAGGTGCCTAAATTCCTGTAAGAACACAATGAACAACAGCCAATACAATACAATATGCCACCACAAGAGCCCAGCTATCCCACTACAGCAAGCCCTGAATATCCCTACACAGATGAAGTACAAGAAAACCACCTTAAAACCTACTTTATGAAGATGATACAAGTCCTTAAAGAGGAAATGAATAAATCCCTTAAAGAAATCCAGGGAAATGCAAACAATTGAAGGAAGTAAATAAATCTTTTCAGAAAGGCAAGAAAAAAAAAAAAACCGAATAGTTAAAGAACATGAATAAAACTGTTTAAGATCTGGAAATGGAAATAAAAGCAATCACAGAACAAACTGAAGGGATTCTGGAAATAGAAAATCTAGATAAGCAAACAGGAGCTAGAGATGCAAGCTTCACAAATGAATACAAGAGAGAGAACAACAGGCATTGAAGACTCAATAAAAGAAATAGACACATTCTAGAGGAACGGCAAAGCTGCCTGTGCATAAACACCTGGAGACCCGCATTCTCAAAGGCAGCTTCTGCAGGAGGACCTGACTGAGAACTGAGAGCTGACTCGGAGAATGCCTGGCAATCGGGAACTGCTGTTTAGAAAAGATGCTTTCTTGGGACCAGTAGGGCCTGTGTGGAGGGTATTAAATGAGCTTGCAGCAGCATTCAGACAAGCTTACTGTGGTGTTTGTCCCTGTTCCCAGAGTCTGTGCCGTTGACCCTGTACAATCTCACCTCCAACTCCCAAGGGCAAGTAGGACCTGGCAGCAGGTACTCCAGAGCACAGGCAGCGTCTGGTGCCCAATGTGGTCTATGGACTATTTCATCATCCTCATTTTGGGGGACTGCTTGCGAACCTCCTTCCCGGGGGCTCATTTTTTACCTGTTGCTACAAGGACTGCGCTCATGATTCTGGTCTCCTTCTGGAGGAGCTACAGTTGTGCCCACTTCAGTTGTTTCTTCGGTGAGTTGGCTGCATGGTGTTTTATGATGTGGGTCCCTTGAGGTTTTGTCTGTTCTTCCCAATGACGGTCATATTCTCACTTTTGGACTCAGTTCGAGAGTGACCTTGTAGCATCCATCTTTTCTTTCTTCTTTGTCTGGTTGAGCATGCAGAGGCCATTTTTTCTTCTTTGTCTTTGTCTGCTTATCCTGGCAACCTACGTGTTTTCACTTTCGGTCTCGAGGGGCAGCCATCTTTTCTGTCTTCTTTGTCTTTGTCTGCTCTTCCCTACAAGTTACTTAGTTTCACTTTCAGCTTAGATTCACCCCCCCAACCGCCCCCACCCTGTACCTGACAAAGAAGCTGGTCTCCCTGTAACGGTACAGGGAATCGGCTCCCAAATGCGTTTTCGATCCCAGGAACAACATGCAGGCTTACTGCATTTGAGCTACACCAGAGGGAGGCAGTGGAAAGGCAGGTCAATGCTGGCACTACCAGAAACAGATTTAGACCCTGGTTTGGGTCCCATTGCAGCCTTGACTGCTTCCATTGGTGTCTTGGTCATGGAGCATGTACCGAGGATGTGTCCTCTTCGTGAAGGGTCCCCTGATCACACCTGTTGGGGGTCTGGCAAGCCTGGTCACCTTAGACATGACTGCCCCCAAGCTAGGCCCAAGATCAGAGGTCCTCAGTATAACGAAGGTTTCCATTGGACTAAAGATTTTTGTTCTAAAAATCAGAAAGAAGTTTTAAACTTCAAAGTGGGTACCTCTTATCCTTACCAGTAAGAGGGATCCGTGCTCAGCCAGGAACCTGTTGGACCTTGTCTGTGTTTCCCACTTCCAAATGATGACTGTAAATTTAGACCATTGGTAGACACAGGGGCAGATGTCACTATAATAACAAAAGATGACTTTTTGAGGTTTCCCCCATTGGGATTCGCATCTGGTCCCTCCACTATGAGAGTTGGAGGTCACCAGAATGATTACCCAACATGTCTGTTGGCAGGACTTGAACAGCCATCAGGGATCTTTTACACCTGTTGTGGCTGATGTTCCCTGCGACCCTTGGGGAAGAGATATTCTAGGAGACATGGGTGCCCTCCTTACTATGGACAGTTGTGCCTTTCTTGGTGATGTTACGCAAAATGACCAACTGGACTGCACAGGTCACAACGTCATGGATCACCCTCAATTCTAATAGTCACTGCCCACCCAGTGCCAATTGACACCAAAGTACCTGACCCTATAGCATTGGCCTAGCTGTCTGAAACTGATATTTGTCTGGGTGGACCAGTGGCCCATTTTGAAATCTAAGCTTTTTGCTCTCCATGAACTGGACTGGACCACCAGACATAATACTTCCATTTTTGTCCTTAAAAAGAAGTCAGGCTTCTACAGGATCTGAGAGCAACTAATGAACACATGGAAAAAATGGGGACCACTCAAGCAGGACTGCCTCATCCTAGTGCTATCCTACCCAAGTACCATGTAGTGATCCTAGACAATAAGGATTGCTTTTACCAGATTTCTGTGGCTCCCCACAATAGTTGCCATTTTGCCTTCACAGTATGGAAGCCTAATATAAATAGATCAGTTAAAAGATATATGTGGATAGTCCTGCCTTAGGGTATGATAAATAGCCTGATCATTTGTCAGCTACATGTGGCTGAAGGCATACAGTGAGTCCCCAGTGATGTCCTTGTAGTCCATTACATGGATGATATTATGATTGCACTCACTAGCCTGCCCAATCATGAAAGGGTGTCCTCTCAATTTTGCTTAACTTGGAAAAACTCAACTTTAAGGTTGCTCCCGAAAAGATTCGGAAAGCTCCCCCATATGCCATCCTGGTATTTTTGATTTCTGACAATATTAAATTGCTCCTGGAACTACAATTGCTAAGTGACTCAAACCTTTCCTACATACTCTGGACCTAGAGGTGAGGCACCTCTTCTTCCTCTTGGAGGGGCTTAGTAGCATCCCCACTAGGGTTCAAGTAGCACTTGAAGTTAGCAACCTACTACTCCCTGCCTGAAGCATCTAGCAGTCCTAGACCAGCAAAAACAAAAGAACAAACGTGTGCATACGTGCATCTAACAAAAATAGACCTTAACCTCAGAGTAAAGGGTTAGAGAAAGGTTTTCCAAGCAAATGAACTCAAGAAGCATGGAGGTATAGCTATTCCAATATCTAACAAAATAGACTTCCAACCAATTAATCAAAAGAAATCGGGAAGGACACTTCATGCTCAACAATGGAGAAATCCACCAAAATGGTGTTTCAGTTCTTAGCATCTATTTCCCAAATGCAAGGACACCCACATTTGTATAAGAAGCATTACAAAAGCTTAAGCCACACACCAGACCTCATATATTAGTAGTAGACACCTAAAGAAATAAAAGCAGTCATTAAAAGTCTTCCAACCAACTTAAAAAAAAAAAGACAGAAAAAAAGAAAGCTTAAGGCCAAGTGGTTTTGGTTTTATCACAGAATTCTACCAGACTTTCAAAGAATAACTAATGCAAAACTTTTCAAATTATCACACAAAATTGAAACAGAAGAAAAATTAACAAATTTATTTTACAAGGCCACAGTCAACCTGATACCTTAACCACAAAGAATTCAACAAAGAAAGAGAATTACAGACCAATTTCTCTCACAAACATCGATGCAAAAATACTCAATAAAATACTTGAATCTAAACTGAATCTAAGAACACATCAAAAAATTATCCTCCATGATCAAGTAGGCTTCATCTTAGAGATATAGGGATGATCAACATATGAAAATCTGTCAAAGCAATCTACCATATAAATAAACTGAAAGAAAAAAAAGATCTTCTTATTAGACGTTGAAAAGGCCTTTGACAAAATCAACACCCCTTCATGATAATAACTGGAGAGACCAGGGGCACAAAAGACATAGGTAAACACAATAAAGGCAATTTACAGCAAGCCTATAACCAACATCAAATTAAACAGAGAGAAACTCAAAGCAATTTCACCAAAATCAGAAATAAAACAAGGCAGTCCTCTCTCCCTATATCTATTCAATGTAGTTCCTTAAGTTCTAGAGAAATAAAATAACTAAGGAAATCAAGGGAATACAAATTAGAAAGGAAGAAGTCAAATTATCACTATTCACATATGATATTATAGTTTGCATAAGCTATCCCCAAATTTTTTTTATCAGAAAACTCTTCCAGTTGATAAACACCTTCAGTGAGTTGGCTGGATACAAGAATAACTCCAAAAAAATCAATAGTCCTTCTATAAAGAAATGAAAAATTGACCAGGAAAGAAATCAAGACAACAATATCCTTTACAAGAGTCATGAATAATATAAAATGTTTTGGTGTAACTCTAACCAAGCATACAAAACTCACAGAATACAAATAAGTAGTCATGTAGCAGAGTAGAAAAACAGAAATTATGAATACCTGGAAAGATAACTTGGGAGATGTGGAGAGATTATTGGATCAGTTTGTTTCACTGAGAGGGGCAGGAAACTTTAGATGCCACTGAGAAAACCTAAACAGCCCACAGAAACAAAGTATGTGCTCCAGAAAGCTTAGCAAAGACAATAAATAAACTCTATTTCCCTGGGTCCACATCACTAAAGAAAGACATCTCAAAGATATCAAGTACAGCAAATAACTGTGCTTACTTAAATCCAAATGATGTAGAACCTTGCATTTCTAGCACTTCCTTTGCCTAAAGCTAAATGATAATCTTTGCACATCCACCTTACAGCTTTTTATACCAGAGAAAATAACTCCAGTGTTAAAAAAATTGGTGGGGGGGGGGGAGATTCCTTTTTTGCCAAGATGACACCGAAGTCGAAGAAGGAAGCTCCTGCCCCTCCAAAAGCTGAAGCTAAAGCAAAGGCCTTGAAAGCTAAGAAGGTAGTGCTGAAAGGCGTCCACAGCCATGAAAAGAAGAAGATCTGAATATCACCCACTTTCCAGCCTAAGACCCTGTTGCTCCGGAGGCAGCCAAAATATCCTCGAAAGAGTGCACCCAGGAGAAACAAAATAAACCACTATGCTACCATCAAATTCCCTCTGATCACCGAATCAGCCATGAAAAAAATAGAGCACAACAACAAATTTGTGTTCATTGTGGATGTCAAGGCCAACAAGCACCAGATTAAACAGGCCGTTAAGAAACTCTGACATTGATGTGGCCAAAGTCAATACCCTGATAAAGCCTGATGGAGAGAAGAAGGCATTTGTCCACTTGACTCCTGATTATGATGCTGTAGATGTTTCCAGCAAGACTGGGATCACCTAAACTGAGTCCAGATGGATAATTCTAAATATACACCTTTTATTTACCATTAAAAAAAATGGATTCTGAGAGAAGTTGGGTAGGGGAAAACCATGATCAGAATTGTATGAAAAACTATTTTAATAAAAAGAAAGAATACATGAGATATTTCTTAGTAACCTTTACAGATATAACTTGATGAGTCACCAAAACTCAATATTGCAAAGGTGTATTTTAAAAGTGTTTCTCCCTTTGAGAAGTTCACCCCCACACTTGGGTATTTAGTATTATCACTTTAGTATCCCTAGCCTTTAATTTTTTTTAATCATGTGAAAAACATGCTTTAATAAACCTCTGTTTCTTATTGATGCACCCTGAAGTTAATTTTCTCAGCAAAACCATGAATTCCTTGGGTTCCCATCCTGTCTACTGCTGACATCTTAATGCCTCATTTGGATCCATCTGAAGCCTTGCTGGTTAGCTTGTCTGCCTGTTTCTTAGCTAATATGTTTTCTGCTGGGCATTGTTTGCATATTATCTTGTTTGGTTTTGTTTTTGCTTCTGTCAAAATACATCCATAGTGTTTAATAAATATCATTGGTTGGTAGCTTAGTCCCTTGGGAGCATTGGGGAGTCTGGTTAATTAGTATTTTTCTTCCTATAGGGTTGCAAATCCCTTCAACTCCTTCAGTCCTTGAACTAACTTCTCTGTTGAGTCTTGCACTGTCCAATGTTTGGCTGTGTTCATCAACATATATTGGTAAGGCTCTAGCAGAGCCTCTCAGGGAACAGCTATACAAGGCTACAATCATCTATTGGTTTTGTGTCTGTATATAGGATGAATCCCTAGGTGGGGCAGTCTCTGGATTTGCTTTTATTCAATCTCTGCTCCACACTTTGTGAATCTCAAATGGCTAAGAAACACTTTATAAATGTTCAACAACATTAGTCATCAAGAAAATGCAAATCAAGAAGACTCTGAGATTCCATTCTTACACCAGGCAGAATGACTAAGATAAAAAACTCAGGTGACAGCAGAAGCTGGCAAGAATGTGGAAAAAGAGAAACACTCCTCCACTGTTGGTGGGATTGCAAACTGGTACAATCACTCTGGAAATCAGTCTGGTAGTTCCTCAGAAAATTGGACCCAGCTATATCACTCCTGAGCATATACCCCAAAGATGCTCCAACATATAAATAACAAGGACACACGCTCCACCATGTTCATAGCAGCCTTATTTATAATAGCCAGAAGCTGGAATGAATCCAGATGTCCTTCAACAGAGGAATAGATACAGAACATGTGCTACATTTACACAGTTACTGCTCCACTATTAAAAACAATACTTCATGAAATTCCTAGGCAAATAGATGGAACTAGAAAATCTCTTTCTAAGGGAGGTAACACAGTCACAAAAGAACATACATGGTATGTACTCACTGAGAAGTGGATATTAGCCAAAAAAAAAAAAAAAAAAAAAAAAAAAAAAAAAAAAAGCTCAGAATACCCATGATACAACTCACAGGCTATATGAAACCCAAAAAGAAAGAAGACCACACCAAAGTGTGGATGCTACAGTGTTACGCAGAAGGGGGAAGAAAATAATCTTTGAAAGTAGAGGGAGAGAGGAATTTGGGATGTAAAGAGAAGGGGGAGACAAAAGAGGTGTCTGGTTCAGATATGAGAGGAGTACAGAGGCTCAGGATTTTGAAAGGAGGTAAGTAGCAGTGGGGATGGGGGAACTGGGAGTAGCCACTAGAAAGTCCCAGATGCCAGGGACCCAAGAGGTTCCCAGGACCCAACAGGGAGGACATTAACTGAAATACCCAACAGAGTTTAGCTAGAACCTGTAGAGACCATGTCCAGTGGATAGGCACAACCCCTGGTTGAGAGATAGGACCACCCACCTCAAAAATATTAATCCAGAATTCCTTCAATCAAACAGTTGTTGAGTAAATAAATTGTTCAAAAAGAGCAAAAGAAAACAAAACAGAAACAAAATGAAGCCTAGCCTTATGTAAGTGGTCTGCAAGATCATCACAATCCTATGCTATTTCTTCTGCTTCATCATCTTTCAGGAGCACAGCTTCTAAAAAATAGAACGTCCTCAGTTTCCACTGAACCAAACTAAAGCAAGTGAAAATTATCTTTTGTCATACAACATGTAACATAAAACCTGAGACAATATGCATCTATAATGCAACAAAGTCCAGATTATGTATAACAGAGAGGGAAAATCATTTCTGTTACTTGTAGAAGTGCATGAAAATGTGTATATTTTAGATTGTGATATAAAGGAACTGAAGTTAAGATGTAGCTTTCAAATGTATCTTAGTCTGGTGACTAATTAAAGTCATCAGGAGATAATTATCTTAATTTCTATACCAAGTAGGGAACTATAAGGGCAGTGGCAAACCTAAATAAAATTGAGGTCAGTGGAACTTTACCATCAAAAGCACATTGACTTATATATAGCTAGAGGAAGCCTTCCACTGAACTCACTACTGTTCTAAGGGGTGGATCTCAATTGGAGCTCTATGTAAATTTTGGGTTGAATTTCAGTCCTTCTTTGACCTTTCAACAGCATGCTTCTATGCAGTGCCCATCATCAGGTGCTGATGATGGCTTCAGAGAAAGCCTGATGTAGTAGTGCATGTCCCAGCACTCAATAGATTGAGGCAAGAAGATCTCTGTGAGTGAGAGCCTATCCTGATCTACAAGGTAGGTTCTAGGACAGCCACATAACAAGACCTTCTCTTCATTTTTGTTTAATTCAGAAGTACCCTCTACTCTTTGATTGTCTTCATAATTTAAAAGAAACTTGGGAAGTTTGAAGGAAGTATGCATTTTAATTTTTAATGCTGGAAGATCTTCAGTTTTCTCTTTCTTAAACATCAGAAGTCTCCACTTCTCTCTTGTGAGAAAGGGTACTAATTAAGGATTACATAAGGCTTTTCCTGTGAATTGTTTTCACAAGGACATGCAACTGCGTAGAAATAAATAATGAATAATAAATGAATAAATGCATAGCATCATGAAACTAGATTAGATAAAGCAAATCATCAAAAACCATTTACCTTTAAGGAGAAAGTTTGCAAGGCCCTGCATCTTCAGTTTCTGTCTCCCTTCTAAAGTTCATTCCATCCTTGCCAAAACATCATGGCCTCACTGTTCTCTGAGTCCACTAAAATTTCCACAGAGACTCCATTCAATCTGTTGCCCTAGCTCCAGCTGGAATACGAACTAATTGTGGTGCATAACAGTGTCTCAGAACACTTTTAATCTATGACATTTGAAAAAATCTACAAGCTTATTTCACTCACTTATAAGTAAAGATTAAGTCTTCAGGTACTTCCAATTAGCACCAATTTCTCCAAAAAAAAAAAAAAAAAAAAAAAAAAAAAAAAAAAAAGTGAACAACAAATCAAAATAAAACAAAAAAAAAAAAAAAAAAAAAAAAAACAAAGAAAATGAAATAATATCAGCAACCTGCTCAAAATCATTTTCCTTGATTAAAACTATCCCTGTGTTTCAGGTATCTTCAACACTTCAAGTATTATCTTCATGAAAGGTCAATTCATACTATACAACAAGTTAAATTCTTGGGAGCATATTTAAAGACCACTTACAGTTTCTACATTGTACAACTTCAATGCATGAGATATGTAAAAGATTAGATCGTTGGTTGGTTCATTTTATTCTTAAAGACAGATGTAGACATTTTTAATCCTAGAAAGATTATTGCAAGTTAATCGTTATCTAGTTTTTACTGATTTCCTGTTCCATGTCTCTGTGATGTATCTGCTCCTGCTTTAAGCCACCAAGTTCAGGCACATTCAAATGCATTTGCATATTACTCTTGTAGCTCTAGACTTTACACATGCATGAATGAATTTCTTCAATAATGTCTATGATAATAAAAAAGAAGTGAAAATGACTGCTAGTTACTAGCAAATTCCCTGAACTGAGGTTAGGTTATATATGTGTTTTTAATTCCCGTATGTTTTCTTAAATTAATAGGTGAAAATACAGAGCTGATACAGTAGGTAAAAATCTAATATAAGTGGCACATGCCTGAAATTTATGTATCTCTATTTTGCTCTTCGAAAATGAGAGACAAGAAGCACTGCTTGGAACACCTGGATATAAGTGAGGTTTCTCTAAGAGTAAAAGAGTTCTGGGGAAAAAGCATACTTAAATATGAGATACCATAAATACATAATAATATTTCTAAACAGATACATCTTACCTGTGAGATGCCATAGTCAAAATTGAGGCATGGGTCTGATGGAGCAATTTTTAAACCATTGCTGTGGAAATCTGTGAAGTGCAGCTTCATCTTTCAGAGACTGTAGAAGTTATCCCATATCTGAGGCTACCCAGCAAAGAAAATGAAAACATAGCTCACATGGACATGTTATTTGTGATTAAAATAAAACCACAACGCCAAAAGATCTGGTGTATTGGCAAGGAGGAGAAGAATCATAGAAGCTCACAAAGATGATATAGGCAGGTAATGTATACATATCAAGTAGAAGGAGTTGTCTGATTGAAATCTAGGATGACATGACATGGGGTATGGACTGTGTGGGGAAGGATTGAAAAGTAAAAGCAGGGTCTCTGGTTTATAAAAGTGGAAGTACACAGCTGGTTCACCAGGACTCTGAACAGTTTTGAAACAAGAACATACAGTCATTGTGGGAAAAATCTGCTAATTAATGCTGAATGTGTCATGACTCTGGTCTGGGGAAGTCAAAACCTCCACACATATACCTTTACCCGAGGAATGTCACGTAGCCTCAATTAGATTTCCTTTCTCTTTGTATAACTGGTTCAACCAGCACTTGAGAGTCCTGAAATGCTCCCTCATGATAATGAAGCATTTCAGTGCCCTAAGCCCTCAATCAATGACCTTTGTCTATCCTGGATGGTTCTACCCTCAGTCTCCAAAGCGTTATAAGCCTTGAATCACCCAAAGTAAAATTGATCTGCCTCCTGATAGCTGTTCTTGGTGGGGTCATTCACTATGCATACTCACATGGTTTGATGATCTCTGCTCCCTTTGCCCTTGTGGAGCATATGAGCTGATGGTCCACAAGAGCAGGGAGACCCCCAAGTTGTCTTTTGTCTCTGGAGGGAGCTGATATAAACTATAGTTTGGCATTGTGCCTAAAGATTGCCAAACCCCTAAGGAAAACAGACTAGATTTCATCTAAGATCACTAGAAGGGGGAGGAGCCATCAATAGTCCTATCTAGCTATAAACACAACTATTGTCAGCCAGCAAGACACAAGTATTACTACAGTGGTAACATATTTTACCTTAGGGGTAACCAGTAGTTCTGTAATGGGACTTAAGACTCACAATGTATATCCTTCAAAACCTACTGGTACTATATTCATGCCTGATACTTCCAGCTACCCATGGCTAGAGAAATCACAAGACCATAGAGGAAACTCTATTTAAGCCATTTTCCTAAATCAACATAACTTCTAACAGGAATATAAATTTCTACCCTTATACCCTCAGATAAAGTTCTCACATCTCAACAAAGAAGCCTCTTTTTGAAACAGATGGAGACTATTACAGAGATCAACAACTGGTCAAGAAGTGAAGAATGAATGACCATGGGATATCCAACCCCAACTGACACATCTTCAGTACAATCTCTACACATAAGACACAGAAGAAATCATGGAAGATAAAACAGAAAGACTAAGAGTAGCCTTCCTCTACTCAAGGAACAAACATGTGGAGAAAGAAATTAGGGAAAAGATACCCTTCACAATAGTCACAAACAATATTATATTCCTTTCTGTGACCCTAACTAAGCAAGTGAAGGACCTGTATGACAAGAACTTCACATCTCTGAAGAAGGAAATCGAGAAAGATCTCAGAAAATGGAAAAATCTCCCATGCTCATGGATTGGAAGGATCAACATTATAAAAATGGCCATCTTACCCAAAGCAATCTACGGATTCAGTGCAATCCCCATAAAAATTCCAACCCAATTCTTCATAGATTTGGAAAGAGCAATGTACAATTTCATCTGGAAAAACAAAAGACGTAGAATAGCGAAATCCATCCTCAACAACAAGAAAACATCTGTGGGAGTCACCATCCTTGACCTCAAGCTATATTACAAGGCAATTGTGTTAAAAACTGCATGGTACTGGTACAGAGATAGGCACATGGATCAATGAAATAGAATAGAAGATCCAGAAATGAGCCCTTACATATATGGTCACTTGATTTTTGACAAAGGATATGTAAACCTTCAATGTAAAAGGGAAGCCTCTTCAACAAATGGTGTTGGTCCAACTGGCACTCAGCATGCAGAAGAATGAAAATAGCCCCTTTCTTATCTCTTTGTACAAAGCTCAAGTGCAAGTGAATCAAAGATTTTCACATTAAACCAGGTACACTTAAAATATTAGAAGAGAAAGTATGGAAAACCTTAGAACACATAGGCACAGGAGAAAACTTCCTGGACAGATTACCAGTGGCTCATGTTCTAAGACAAAATATCAACAAATGGGACTTAATGAGATTGCAAAGTTTCTGTAAGGCTAAGGACACTGTCAAGAAAACAAAAAGTCAGCCAATAGATTGGGAAAAGATCTTTACCAGCCTCATATCTGATAGAAGCCTAATATCTGAGGTATACAAAGAACTCAAGAAGTTAGACACCAGAGAATCAAACAACCCTATCAAAAAATGGGGTACAGAGCAAAACAAAAAGTTCTCAATTGAGGAATATCAAATGGCTGAGAAGCATCTAAGGAAGTGCACAACATACTTAGTCATCAGGAAATTGCAAATCAAAACAACCCTGAGATTCCACCTCATACCAGTCAGAATGGCTAAGATAAAAAATTCAGATGACAGCAGATGCTGGTGAGGATGTGGAGAAAGAGGAACACTTCTCCACTGTTGGTGGGGTTGTAAACTGGTACAACCACTCTGGAAATCAGTCTGGTGATTCCTCAGAAAATTGGACATAGTACTACCCAGTTATTCCACTTCTGGGCATATACCCCAGAGAAGCTCCAACATACAACAAAGTCATGCACCACAATGTTCATAGCAGCCCTATTTATAATAGCCAGAAGCTGGAAAGAACCCAGATGTCCTTCAGCAGATGAATGGATATAAAAATTGTGGTATATTTACACAATGGAGTACTACTCAGCTATCAGAATCAATGACTTAATGAAATTCTTTAAGAAAATGGATGCATCTAGAGAATATCAGCCTGAGTGAAATAACCCAGTCACAAAAAAAAGAACAGATATAATATGCAGTCACTGATAATTGGATACTAACCCCAGAAAGCTCTGAACACCTCAGAAATAACTCACAGACTATATGAAGTTCAAGAAAAAAAGAAAACATTAGGCTTAATCTTTACACACCAAGAAAACTTTGACTATTTCCAGGTTACATCTTGTTTTACATGTACTTTATGCTTATTGTAACTAGTAAGATTTTAGTGCATACTATCACACCTTAATAAAAATCAAGTACTGACAAAAATGTATTCATATGCTTTTATTCAAAAGTGCTTTTAAAATCTGTACACTTATCTTTGTTTTTTAAAATAAAGTTTTTCAATTAAAAAAAGAAAAAAAAAGTGTAAAAGCTCTTTATTCAATTTTAAAAAAGCAAGAAATTAATCATTTCTCAGCAAACCAAAAAGAACAGAAACACACAAACATAATTCCACCTCTAATAACAAAAAAACCAGGAAGCAGCAATCATTGGTCTATAATATTGTTCAACATCAATGGACTCCATTCTTCAATAAAAAGACATCGGCTAACCAACTAGATAAGGAAACAGGACCAAGCATTTTCCTCCTTCTAGGAAACACACCTCAGTGACAAAGACAAACTCTACCTGAGATTAAAAGGCTGCAAAAATTTTTCAAAAAATAGTTCCAAGGAACAAGCAGGAGTAGCCATTCTAATAGAAAATAAAATCAACTTTCAACCAAAAGTTATAAAAAAAATATGGGGAAGGATACTTCATACACATCAAAGGAAAAATCCACCAAGGGGAACTCTCAATTCTGCACATCTGTACCCCAAATGCAAAGGTACCCACATTTGTAAAAGAGGCGTTACTGAAGCTCAAAGCACACATTTAACCTCACACAAAAATAATAGTACATTTCAACACCCCACTATCATCATGGAAACTGAAACTAAGCAGAGACACAGTGAAACTAAAAGAAGTTATGAACCAAACACATATCTATAGAACCTTTTACCCTAAAACAAAAGAATATATCCTCTCAGAGCCTCATGGTATCTTGTCAAAAATCAGTAATGTAATTGGACACAAACCAAACATCAACTGATACAAGAACATTAAATTAATTCCATGTAGTCAATCAAACTATCAAGGACTAAGGCTGGTCTTCAATAACAACACAAACAACAGAAAACCTTCATACTTGTGGAAACTGAACAACTATCTACTCGATGACAACTTGTAAGTGAACATATAAAGAAAGAAATTAAAGACTTTTTAGAATTTAATGAAAATAAGGACACAACATATCCAAACTTATGGAACACAATGAAAGCAGGACTAAGAGGAAAACTCATAGCTCTGACTGCCCTCATTTAAAAAAAAAAAAAAAAAAAAAAAAAGAGGAGAGAGCATACACTAGCAGCTTAGTAGTAAATTCACAAGCTCTAGAACAAAGAAGAAGCAAAAACACCCAAGAGGAGTTCACAGCAGGAAATAATCAAACTCAGGGCTGAAATCAACCAAGTGGAAACACAAAGAAGTATACAAAGAATCGATAAAATCAGGAGCTGGTTCTTTGAGAAGAACAGCAAGATAGATAAACCCTTAGCAAGACCAAATAGAGGGCACAGAGACAGTATACAAATTGACAAGATCAGAAAAGAAAAGAGAATGATAACAACAGAAATTGAGAAAATTCAAATAATAAATTAGATCCTACTGCAAAAGTCTATATTTAACAAAACTGGAAAATCTACACAAATTGAATGATTTTCTAGGCAGATAACAGGTTCCAAAGTTAAATCAGGATCAGATAAACCTTTTAAACAGTCTCATAACCCCCAAGGAAGTAGAAGCAGTTATTAAAAGTCTCCAAACCAAAAAAAGGGGGGGGGCAGATAGTTTTAGTACACAATTCTATCATACTTTCAAAGAAAAACTAATGCCCATACTTCTCAAATTATTCCACAAAAAAAAAAAAAAAAAAAAATAGAAGCAGAAAGAACACTACCCTAATATTTTTATGAAGCCACTGTTATACTGATACCTAAACCATTAAATAACACAACAAAGAAAGAGAAATTCAGACTAATCTCCCTTATGAATACTGACGCAAAAATACTCAATAAGATTCTCACAAACTGATTCCAAGAACACATTAAAATGATCATTTACCATGATCAATATGCTTCATCCCAGGAATGCAGGGACAGTTCAATATATGAAAATCCATCAATGTAATCAACCATATAAACAAAGTCAAAGCAAAAAAAAGCCAAAAAACAAAAACCCACCTGATCATTTCATTAGATGCTTTAAAAGCCTTTGAAAAATACAACAACCTTTTGTGTTAAAAGACATTAAAGAGATCAGAAAACCAAGGTTTATACTTAAATATAATAAAAGCAATATACAACAAACCAATAGGCATCGTCAAAATAAATAAAAAGAAACTTGATGCAATCCCATTAAATCAGGGACAAGAAAAAACTGCCTACTTTTCCCGACCTATTCAATATAGTACTCAAAGTCCTAGCCAGAGCAATTAGACAACAATTGGAGGTCAAGGGGATACAAATTGCAGATGATATGATAACATACTTAAGTGACCCCAAAAATTCTACAAGAGAAGTCCTACAGCTGATAAACAACTTCAGCAAAGCCTTCCTCTACTCAAAGGATAAACTTGCTGAGAAAGAAATTAGGGAAACAACATCCTTCACAATAGTCACAAATAATATAAAACAATAAAATGCCTTGATGTGACTTTAACCATGGAAGTGAAAGATCTGTAGGACAAGAACTTCAAGTTTCTGAGAAAGATATTGAAGATCTCAAAAGATGGAAAGATCTCCCATGCTCGTGGATTGGATCAATATAGTAAAAATGGCCATCTTGCAGAAAGCAATCTACAGATTCAATGCAATCCTCATCAAAATTCCAACTCATTTCTTCACAAAGTTAGAAAGAGCAATTTTTAAATTCATTTAGAATAACAAAACAAAATCCAGAATTGCAAAAACTACTCTAAACAACAAAAGAATTTCTGGAGAAATTACCATCCCTGACCTCAAGATGTACAATAGAGTAATAGTGATAAAAGCTGCATGGTTTTGGTATAGATAGATATGGGCAAGTAAATTAATAGAATAGATTGAAGACTCAGAATTAAGCCTACACATCTCTGGTCACCTGATCTTTGACAAAGAAGCCAAAACCATACAATGAAAAAAAGACTTTTTTTTTAAACATATATGCTGGTTCAACTGGAGGTCAGCATGTTCAATAATGCAAATCAGTTCATTATTATCTCCTTGTACTAAGTTCAAGTCCAAGTGAATCAAAGACCTCCACATAAAAGGAAATACATTGATTCTAATAGTAGTGGGGAATAGCCTCAAACACAAGGGCACAGGGGAAGATTTCCTGAACAGAACACCAATAGCCCAGGCTCAAAAATGAACTACAGACTAATGGAATCTTATAAAACTGAAATGTTTCTGTAAGGCAAAAGACACTGTCATCAGGACAAAATGACAACCTACAGATTGGAAAAAGATCTCTACCAATTCTACATCTGATAGAGGGATAATATCCAATATTTACAAAGAACTCAAGAAGTTATATTCCAGAGAATCAAGTATCCCTATTAACAAATGATACAGAGCTAAACAAAGAATTCTCGACTGAGGAATATCAAATGACTGAGAAGCACCTAAAGAAATATTCAACATCCCTAGTCATCAGGAAAATGAAAATCAAAACAACCCTCAGATTCCACCTCACACCAGTTAGAATGGCTAAGATCAAAAACTTAGGTGACAGCAGATGCTGGCAAGGATGTGGAGAAAGAGGAACAGTCTTCCACTATTGGTGGGTTGTAAGCTGTTACAACCACTCTGGAAATCAATCTGGTAGTTCTTTAGAAAATTGGACATAGTACTTCCGGAGGACCCAACTATACCACTCCATACCCAAAAGATGCTCCAACCTATAACAAGGGCACATGCTCCATTATGCTCATAGCAGCCTTATTGATAATAATCAGAAGCTGTAAAGAACCCAGGTATCTCTCAACAGAGGAATGGATACAGAAAATATGGTACATTTACACAATGAAGTACTACTGAGCTATTAAAAACAATGACTTGATAAAATTCACAGGCAAACAGATAGAACTAGAAAATATTATCCTGAGTGAGGTAACCCAGTCACAAGAGAACATACATGGTATGTACTCACTGAGAAGTGGATATTATTTCAAAAGCTCAGAATATCCATGATAAAACTCACAGACCATATGAAGCTCAAGAAGAAGGAAGACCAAAGTGTAGATTTCTAGTCCTACTTAGAATAGTGAGCAAAATAATCACAGAAAGTGGGGGTGGTGGGTGGGTACTTGGGTGAGAAAGAGGAGGGAGAGGGGAAATAAAGGGGCACAGGATCAGGTGTTGGAGGAGACAGGGGATACAGGGGGTCAGGATACAGAGAGTCAGAAGATTGAACAGAGGTATGTAGCAGTGGGGAAGAGGGATCTGGGAATGGCCACAAGAAATTTCCAGATGTCAAAAAAGCAAAAGGCTCCCAGGACCCAACAGGGAGGATATTAGCTGAAATACCCAACAAAGGGGAAAGAGAAACTGGTAGAGACCATCTCCAGAGGTTAGGCAGGCATGGCTCCTGGTTGAGAGATGGGGTCACCCATCCACCTCAAAATTATTAATTCAAAATTCTTCCTCTCTAAAGGAAATACAAGGACAAATCATGGAGTAGAGACTGAAGGAAAGTCCATCCAGAGAGTGTCCCACCTGGGGATCCATCCCATATGTAGCCATCAAACCCAGATACTATTGTTGATGCAAAGAAGTACTTGTTGACAGGAGCCTGATAGAGCTGTCTGCCAGAGCCCGACCAATACAGAGACAGATGCTTGTAACCAACCAGAGGACTAAGTATTGGGACCCCAATGGAAAAGTTAGAGAAAGGACTGAAGGAGCTGAAGAAGTGATTTACAACATCATAGGAATAACAACAATGCCAACAAACCGGCCCCCCAAGAACTCCCAAGGATTAAACCACCATCCAAAGAATACACATGGAGGGACCCACAGCTCCAGCTACATATGTAGAAGAAGATGGCCTTATCTGGTATCAACTGGAGGGGAGATACTTGGTCATGTGAAGGCTCAATGCCCCAATGTAAGGGAATGCTAGTGCAGTTAGGTAGGAGTGGGTGTGTAGGTGAGGAGTACGCTTATAGAAGCAGGGAAAGGGGGAATGTGATGAGAGTTTGTGGAGGGGAAACCAGGAAGGGAGAAAAATACAATCAAGCAATATTTAGTTAATTGTTTGGGTCGAGGTATTTGTTACCTACTGTAGCATAACAAATTAAATTTAAAATTATAGCTTAAAAAAAGATAGGGATATCTTTAAACTTTTTTCTTTCTTTCTTTTTGTCTTTTTTGTCTTTTGGTGCTGGGGAAGTCTCTCAGCTAGCTTCTTACTTAACCCAAAATCTGTGCCATTACAGCCCTGCCCTAAGGGCTGGATATGGCTTCCTCTTTATCTCAGTTCATTCTGCCTTATCTATACTGTCCCAGATCCAGCCACCAGCTGTTTATTTAACAAGAGCCACATCCCATTCTCATGCAAAAAAATCTAGTAGCATAGTGGGAGAGTTTTCACAGCTTACTCACTCAGAGCTGATTGATCAACAGGACAACACCCAGTCCAAACTTTAGTGATGCCTTTTAGCCAAAACGCAACTTAACCTTCCATGAATGCCTCTGTGGCAGCCAGATTTTTATCTTTTATGGTGCAGCTAAGATAGTAACAAACATTTATATATAGAAAGCAGGTAATGGGTCACAAAAATGACAATACAAAATACACTGCCAGCAAGCAGCACTGCAGACACAGCAATTAAGAATTTAGAATACAGGGGTATCCATACCTACATAGCCATTTGATACAGTATGTGTGGGTTTAGTCATTCCAACAAGCAAGAATTATAACTTTTAGTTTAAAAATATGAACACTTTTTTTTTTGTCAAGAGAGACAGTTGTATAGATTAGACAGAGATGTTTTAGCCCAATGGAAAATATCTTCAAGTCGATATTTAAAACGCAGCCAGAGAAAACCTAAAAAATCTTGAGCTTGTGAATAAGTAGCAAGCAGTCAGTGGTCTATCAAACTCAGAACTTTTGACATTTCAGTGTAATAATGGCATAGAAAGGGAAATTCATATGAAACACTTAAAGTCTTCATATTCTCAAATGTTTATATAATCTCAGAACAAAAATTTTTACCCAATCATTTATCAAAGACATGAATAGTTATTAAGAGCAGTCACTGTAAAAAAAAAAATGTTCATTTAGTGGAAAGTTACAACTAAAACCAGTTTATCCGTTAATATGAAGCCTGTAAGAAAGGCAAACTTGTTTGTCCTCTTAAGAGACCTAGTAGCCTTAACTAACTAACAAACTGACTAATGAACAAACAGGGAGGTTGGTTATCTTAGGGTTAGGAGCCAGCTGTCTGTTGTTCCTTAGCTAAGAAAGCAATAGTTAGCTTATCCCCTAGTCCTATCAGGGACCCAAAAAGGATGAATGTTATCTGAAAAAGCTGGAAGTACAGACCAAGCATCATCCAAATTCATTAAAATGACAGAGACTTGCCTGCTTCCTGGATGCTAGGTTCCTCTGTGGTTGGTGCATGGTTGGCATCAATCTTCGGCCACTATGCCCAGGAGATCCAATAGACTTTCCTATAGAGCAGGAACTTAAAGAGACTGTTCAACTTAGTCTAGGGAAAGCAGGACAACCAATTTCCCAGTGTCCATCTTGTCCATAGTTTGGACAGTGTACTGTCAGCTGTTGCGGTAATGGACAGTTTTGGCCAAGTATCCAGTTTGCAATATTTATAGCAAGCTCTAGATGGAGGTTCTTCTGTGCCATCAGCTTCTTTTGGAGGCAATTAGGGGTGCTGCCAGGAGCTGACTTATCTATTATAAAAAGCTTTAATTAAAATGCTTTGAATGCCATATTCTGCAGCTCACTGAAGAAATTTGGCTGTCAACAAGGCATGTTCTTGTATATGAATCTTTTATATGAATATAAACCTGTTTTTTAAGACAGGACAGAAATGTTGTAGTTGCCCTTAGTGAAAATGTGGGTGAAGCTATACTACTTTTGCCATTTCTAACCCATGGACTGCTGTCAGCCATGTATCTGCCCTGAGTCAAGATGGTAGCAAAGGCAATAGAACTTCTCAGAGTTTCATGCTATCTCTGCAGAAGCTACAACAAAAGGAAGTATTTTCAATGTAGAGCAATGGTCTTCAATAAAATACAGAGAGAAACTGTAAGTAAAGTAAATGGCCTTCCCTGGAGGCCATTACTCTCCTGTCGGAATCAGAGCCCCCCACAGACAAACGAGATTTGCCAAGAGAATCCAGTGTCAGAACACAGTCCGGGAATGGAGTGTTGTGGTAATTTTGAGTGCTTGTGAGAAAACCCAGACAAGTTCTTGTGACCTCCCTTTCTTCAAAACACTTAGTAGTTCCTGAACTATGTTTCCACGCTCCTGCCAGGTGCACCAGATAGAGATGAGCAGTTGTTATTCATATCCCTCTACGGGAAAGCATGCTTTTGCCATGTGTGGCTTGTCCTTGGTTTTGAATGGCTTGTTCCTGTGAGTCTTCTTGACCCTCAGTGTATAAATCGTCTGATGCTCTGAATAAAGTTGGCTATTGCATAAGATTTTAGTCTGCCTCATTTTTCAGTACCTGCTTTTCCAGGTTCACCATGGCAACTAGAGGAATAAACTTTCTAAAGGTACATCATTTATTGTGAAGACGTCAATGGAGGTAACCAGGAACGTCAAAAAGTTCTCAAGTCTCCATAGTTTTTCTCCAGTGATGTCCACATTTGCCAGTCCTAAGTGTGATTGTACAAAACCTAATACAGAAGGAAAATACTTGTTCTTTTCACTGAAAGAAAAAGTTCAAACCACTGATTCTTCTTTCTGCCCACAGAATTTTATACAACACAGGCAACAGCAGCAACAACTGAAAGTCTACTTCTCCCCACAAGATTGGATCTATAAATTGTTGGAGTCATCTCTATACTAAAAAAATGTGATCTCTGCATTTTAACCATCCTCTTCTCTTCTCCAACCTCTACTATATCTTCTAACCCACCATAGTATTGTCAATTCAGTAGATTCCAAATCAAGCATTATTTACGTAGAATTAAGAATAATGCAATTATATATAAGCCTATAATAAAACTATACAAAAGAATTATCTGAAGCCTTAGGGAATAAAAAGAAGCAAATGCATACATGAATACTTGATATGTGTGATTGTGTTACCTGGATGTTCCCAAAATGTAGTGAATATTTGCTTTTATTTTCTCCTCCACATTAGCATATCTCCTAATATCACCATTGTTCTGGTATTGTTTAGGCAGTTTTTTCTAGAAGAGACAACAGCAGACTTCTTGGTTTTATGGCTCTCATGATCTTTCACCCCCCCTTTCCACCATGTTCTCTGAGACATAGATGCAGGAGCTGTGATATAGATATATTTGTTGTGCATGAACTCCCCCACAATTTGTAAGGCATTCTGTCCAGACTGTCCTGAAGTGCAAACTTCTAATTGTTTGGAAAGTTAGTTATGCCCAATGATGTTTCCCTGGAACATACAGGTGAAAGAATGTCTTGCTAAAACGAACACATGAAAGAATGTTTTCCCGAAGCAGACACAGTGAGAGGATGTTTGGATATAACAAACAGGTAAATGTGTACTTGATAAAGAGTATAAATATGACCCCACAGAAGGTGGGAGAATGAGCACTGTGCACTGGGTTGGTTTGCTTCACCTCACTATTCTTTGCCGGAGACACACATGTATTGGTTTGCTACTGTTGAACTCATGTCCTGGTAATGCTGCCATTGGGAGAAACCCATCCAAGAACTGCTGGTGAGGTTCCTGCTGCAGCCCGACACTTCCACAGCATCGTCTGAGGCTGTTTGGTGAGCGTGGCAGTTTCTTCAGGATTGAACTACAGCTGCAGGTCGGTGCCTGGTGTCTGCCTGCCTACAGACTGCTGTGCAGCCACTGAATCGTATTTGGTACTTACCATACTGCCCAAGAAGATTGCGCTCACCCCCAAAACACTATTGCTGAACAGGCCACCCCCACCATATCCTAATAACTTTGTTTTCTACTACCTCTGCTGGGTGGTGGGCTAGAGAATAGGTTGAACCCTTATTAAAAGTAGGGTGCAAAAAAATTATGCCTACACTGTTGTATGGGGGTAAGTCTTCCAAATAAAAGAAAAAATAGTAGCAGCAAATAGTTATAACATCATCAAATCAGGCACATATGATCACCAGGCAGAGGCAGTCAGCTGGAGGTCCTGATTGAGCTGTTTCTTTATGCATGAGCTTCACTTGGCTGAACTTCCCAATTTTTACACCTAATGTAGGCATTTATATATCGTGGAATAAACATTAGTAACATGTGTTATAAATAGTTTACCTTCTAATTGTTCAAAAGGACACAGTATTTTGTTTTGTTTTTTTATTGGACAGTCTATATTTACATTTCAAATGATATCCCTGTTCCCCCCACACACACACTCCTATTCCCCCTCCTTCTTCACTTGCATTCATGAAGCTGTTCCCTCTCCCAACAGCCCTCTCCCACCTCAGTGATTTGGCTTTCCCTATACTGGGAAAATGAGCTTTCACTGGACCACAGGAATCTTCTGCCATTGATGCCAATAATGCTATCTTCTGCAACATATGAAACTGGAGCTATGGGTCACTTCATTGGTTAGTGTTTTAGTCCCTGGGAGTTTAAAAGGGTTTGGTTGGTTGATAAGGTTGTTCTTCCCATGAGATTACAATTTTAGCTACTTCAGTCATTTCTCTAGCTCTTTTATTGGGGTCCCAGTATTTAGTCCAATGGTTAGCTGCAAGCATGCTCAGCTGCATCTGTATGACAATGGCAGAGCCAGTTCATATTTGCCAGTAAGCACTTCTTGGCATCAGCAATGGTGCTTGGTGGCTGCATATGGGGTGGATCCCAAAGTGAGGCAGTCTCTGAATGATTTTTTCTTCAATCCCTGCTCCTCTATTTGTCCTATATGTCCTCTTGTGAGTATTTTGTTCTCCCTTTCAAGGACTGGGGCATCTACACACTGGCCTGCCTCCTTTTTGAGCTTCATAAGATCTGTGAATTGATTCTTGGGTATTCAGAGCTTTGGGGAGGGGGGTTAGTATCCAGCTATCAGTGACTGCATACCAGGTGTGTTCTTTTGGGACTGGGTTACCTCACTCTGGATGACAGCTTCAAGTTCCATCCATTTGCCTAGGAACTTCATGAAGTCATTGTTTCTAATAGCTGAGTAGTACTCTATTGTGTAAATGTACAATTTCTGTATCCTTTCCTCTACTGAAGGACATCTGGTTTTTTTCCAGCTTTTGGCTATTATAAATAAGGCTGCTATGAACATGGTGGAACATGTGTCCTTGTTATAAGTTGGATCATTTTTTGTGTATATGCCCAGTAATGGAATAACTGGGTCTTTAGGTAGTACTATGTCCAATTTTCTGAGGAAACAACTAACTGATTTCCAGAGTAGTTGTACCAGCTTACAATCCCACCAACAATGGAGGAGTGTTCTTCTTTTTCCACATCCTCAACAATATCTGTTGTCACCTGAGTTTTTGATCTTAACCATTCTGACTGGTGTGAAGTAGAATCTCAGGGTTGTTTTGATTTGCATTTCCCTGATGACTAAGGATGTTGAACATTTCTTTAGATGGTTCTCAAAAAATTCAGTATTCCTTACTTTAGAATTCTTTGTTTAGCTATGTACTCCATTTTTAAATAGGATTATTTGATTCTCTAGAGTATAACTTCTTGAGTTGTTTGTATATATTAGATATTAGCCCTCTATCAGATGTAGGATTGGTAAAGATCTTTTCCCAATCTGTTGGCTGCTGTTTTGTTCTCCTGACAGTGTCCTTAGCCTTACAGAAACTTTGCAATTTCATGAGGTCCCATTTGTCGATTCTTGAACTTAAGAGCATAAGCCATTGGTGCACTGCTGTTCCATTCAGGAAAATTTCCCCTGTGCCTATGTGTTCTAAGTGCTTCCCCAAATTTATCTTCTATTAGTGTACCTGGTTTTATGTGGAGATCTTTGATTCACTATGCTTGAGCTTTTTACAAGAAAATAAGAATAGATGGATTTGCATTCTTCTGCATGCTGACTGCCAGTTGAATGAGCACCATTTGTTGAAGAGGCTGTCCTTTTTCCATTTAGCTCCTTTGTCACAGATGAAGAAACCATATAAGTGAGTGGGCTCATCTTTGGGTCCTCAATTCAGTTCCATTGATCTACCTGCCTATCTGTGTACAAATACCATGTGTTTTTGTTTTGTTTTGTTTTGTTTTTAAATCGGGATTGATCTGTAATACAGCATGAGGTTAGGGATGATGGATCTTCCAGAAGTTCTTTTATTGTTGAGAATAGTTTTAGCCATTCTAGGTTTCATTTTTTTGTTTTCAAATAAATTTGCAAATTGCTCTTTATAACTCTATGAAGAAATGAGTTGGGATTTTGATGGGGATTGCATTGAATCAGGAGATTGCTTTCAGCAAGATGGCCATTTTTACTATGTTGATCCTTCCAGTCCATGTGAATGGCGGATTTTTTTTACCGTTTTGAATTTTCTTAAATTTTCTTCTTTAGAGACTTGACATTCTTGTCAAACAGATCTTTCACTTGCTTGATTAGGAGGATCACATCGAGTATTTTATACTGTTTGCGACTATTGTAAAGGGTGGCCTTTTCCTAATTTCCTTCTCAGCCTTTTTATCCTTTGAGTAAAGGATGGCTACTGAAGCATTTGAGTTATTTTATACCCAGCCTCATTGCTGAAGTTGTTTATCAGGTTTAGGAGTTTTCTGGTGGAATTTTTGGGGTCACTTAAGTATGCTATTATATGATCTGCAAATACTGATATTCTGACTTCTTTTTTTCCAATTTGTATTTTTTTTAACTTCCTTTTGCTGTCTAATTGCTCTGTCTAGGATTTCCAGTACTGTATTGAATAGGTAGGGGGAGAGTGGGCACTCTTGTTTAGTCCCTGATTTTAGTTAGATTGATTCAAGTTTCGCATCATTTAGTTTAATGCTGGATACTGTTTTGCTATATATTCCTTTATTACTTTTAGGTATGTGCCTTAAATTCCTGATCTTTCCAAGACTTTCAACATTAAAGGGTGTTGAATTTTGTCAAATGCTTTCTCAGGATGTAATAAGATGATCATGTATTTTTTTTTTTTTGAGTCTGTTTTATATAGTTGATTATGTTGCTGGATTTCTGCATATTGAACCATCCCTGAATCCCTGGAATGAAGACTAGTTGATCATGGTGAATAATTGTTTTGATATATTCTTGAATTCGATTTTCAGGATTTTTATTAAGTATTTTTGCATGATGTTCATGAGGGAAATTGGTCTGAAGTATTCTTTCTTTATAGGGTCTTTGTGTGGTTTAGGTGTGAGCATAACTGTGGCTTTGAACAATGAGATGGGTGGTGTTCCTGTTTTGTGGAATAGTTTCGAGAGTGTTGGTATTAGGACTTCTATAAAGGTCCGATAGAATTCTTCACTGAACCTATTTTTTTTTTTTTTTTTTTTTTTGGTTGGGAGGCTTTTATTGACTTAAAATAAAAAGTTTTTATTTCTTAAAGTGTTCTGGGTTTGTTTAGATAATTTGGTTGATCCTGATTTAACTTTGGTACCTGGTATCTGTCTCCAAAGATGACTATTCCCTCTAGTTTTTCTGGTTTTCTTGAGTATAGGCTTTTGTAGTATGATCTGATAATTTCTTTATTTTTTATTTTTATTATTATCTTTATTATTATTTTGGATTTTCTTTTTATTACTTTATTTTAAAAAACAAAGATAAATGTACAAATTTTCAGCATTTTTGCATAAAAGTATATGACTACATTTTTTTAAGGTTGTAATTAAGTATCTGTGGGTACATATACATACACACATATATATATGTATATGTATATATATATAAGAAACAATAATATAGGAAAAGAGGCTATTAATTTGTGGGTATAGGAGAGAAACTAGGAGGGGCTATAGGGAGTAAAGGGAGATGTGATATGGTTCTGTTTTAATTAAAATATATTCTTTTGGGTTTTTTTTTGTTTGTTTTTGTTGAACTTCACATAGTCGTAAGTTGTTTCTGGGGTGTTCAGAGCTTCCTGGGGTTAGTATCCAATTATCAGTGACTGCATATTATGTCTGTTCTTTTGTGACTGGGTTATCTCACTCAGGATGATATTCTCTAGGTGCATCCATTTTCTTGAGAATTTTGATAGGCCATTGTTTCTGATAGCTGAGTAGTACTCCATTGTGTAAATGTACCACAATTTTTGCATCCATTCATCTACTGAAGGACATCTGGGTTCTTTCCAGCTTCTGGCTATTATAAATACAGTTGCAATGAACATTGTGGTGCATGTATCTTTGTTGTATGTGGGAGTGTTTCTGGGATAAATGCCCAGAAGTAGAATAACTAGGTCTTCAGGTAGTACGATGTCCACTTTTCTGTGGAACCGCCAGACTGATTTCCAGAGTGGTTGTATCAGTTTACAACCTCACCAGCAGTGGAGAAGTGTTCCTCTTTCTCCACATCCTTGCCAGCATCTGTTGTCATCTGAGTTTTGGGTCTTGGCCAATCTGACTAGTGTGAGGTGGAATCTTAGGGTTGTTTTGATTTGCATTTCCCTGATGGCTAAGGATGTTGAGCACTTCTTTAGATGTTTCTCAACCATTCGATATTCCTCGATTGAGAACTTTTGTTTAAGACTGTACGCCATTTTTTAATAGGGTTGTTTAATTCTCTGGTGTCTAGCTCATTGAGTTCTTTGTATAACTTGGATATTAGGCCTCTAACTGATGTGGGGTTGGTAAAGATGTTTTCCCAATCTGTAGACTGCGGTTTTGTTTTCTTGACAATGTCTTTAGCCTTACAGAAACTTTGCAACCTAATTAAGTCCGATTTGTCAATCTTTGACCTTAGAGCTAGAGCCGTTAGTGTTCTGTTCAGGAAATTTTCTCCTGTGCCTATGTGTTCTAAGGTTTTCCCTACTTTCTCATCTAATAGTTTCAGTGTACATGGTTTAATGTGGAGATCTTTGATCCATTTACACTTGAGCTTTGTACAAGGAGATAAGAAAGGGTCTATTTTCATTCTTTTGCATGCTGAGTGCCAGTTGGACCAGCACCATTTGTTGAATAGGCTGTCCTTTTTACATTGAATGTTTACAGCTCCTTTGTCAAAAACCAGGTGACCATATACTTGAGGGCTCATTTCTGGATCTTCTGGTCTAGTCCATTCATCCACGTGCCTATTTCTGTACCAGTACCATGCAGTTTTTAGCACAATTGCCTTGTAATATAGCTTGAGGTCAGGGATAGTGATTCCCGCAGATGTTTTCTTGTTGTTGAGGATGGATTTAGCTATTCTAGGTCTTTTGTTATTCCATATGAAATTGCACATTGATCTTTCCAATTCCATGAAGAACTGGGTTGGCATTTTGATGGGGATTTCATTGAATTTATAGATTGCTTTTGGTAAGATGGCCATTTTTATAATGTTGATCCTCCCAATCCATCAGCATGGGAGATCTTTTCATTTTCTGAGATCTTCCTCGATTTCCTTCTTTAAAGGTTTGAAGTTCTTGTCATACAGGTCCTTCACTTGCTTAGTTAGAGTAACACCAAGGTATTTCATAGTTTTTGTGACTATTGTAAAGGGTATCTTTTCCCTAATTTCTTTCTCCACATGTTTGTCCTTTGAATATAGGAAGGCTACTGATTTTTTTGAGTTAATTTTGTATCCAGCCACTTTGCTGAACTTGTTTATCAGCTGTAGGAGTTCTCTGGTGGAATTTGTGGGATCACTTAAGTACACTGTCATGTCATCTGCAAAGAGTGATGTTTTTACTTCTTCCTTTTGGATTTGTATCCCCTTGATCTCCTTTTGCTGTCTAATTGCTCCAGCCAGGACTTCCAGTACTATGTTGAATAGGTAGGGGGAGAGTGGGCAGCCTTGTCGAGTTTCTGATTTTAGTGGGATTGCTTCACATTTTCCACACTTAAGTTTGATGTTGGCTGTTGGTATGCTGTATATTGCTTTTATTATGTTTAGGTATGGGCCTTGGATTCCTGTTCTTTCCAGGACTTTTAACATGAAGTGGTGTTTGATTTTGTTAAATGCTTTCTCAGCATCTAGTGAGATGACCATGTGGTTTTTTCTTTGAGTTTGTTTATATGGTGGATTACATTGATGGATTTCCTTATATTAAACCATCCCTGCATCCCAAGGATGAAGCCTACTTGGTCATGATGAATGATCATTTTGATGTGTTCTTGGATTTGGTTTGCAAGGATTTTGTTGAGTATTTTTGCATCAATGTTCTTAGTGAGATTGGTCTGAAGTTCTCTATCCTTGTAGGATCTTTGTGTGGTTTAGGAATGAGGGTTACTAATGATTTAGGTTGTGTTCCATCTGACTCTACTGTTTGGAATAGTTTGCAGAGTATTGGTATTATGTCGTAAATAAATATCTAATAAAACTCTGCACTGAACCCATCTGCACCTTGGCTTTTTTTGGTTGGGAGACTTTTGATGAGTGCTTCTATTTACTTAGATGTTATGTGATTATTTAGATCATTTACCTGGTCCTGGTTTATCTTTGGTATCCTGTATCTATCTAGGAATTCATCCATTTCCTCCAGATTTTCCAGCTCTGTTGAGTATAGGCTTTTGTAGTAGGATCTCATGATTTCTTCGTTTTCCTCAGTTTCAGTTGTTATGTCTCCACTTTCCTTTCTGATTTTGTTAATTTGGATACTCTCTCTTTGCCCTCTAGTTTGTCTGGCTAAGGATTTATCAATCTTGTTTTTTTTTTTTTTTTTCTCAAAGAACCAGCTCTTGGTTTTTTTTGATTCTTTCAATGGTTTTTTTTGTTTCTATGTGGTCTATTTCTCACCTAAGTTTGATTATTTCTTCCGGTCTACTCCTCTTGGGTGTATCTGCTTCCTTTTGTTCTAGAGCTTTCAGCCGTACTGTCATGTTCCTAGTATATGCTCTCTCCAGTTTCTTTTTGGAAGCACTCAGAGCTATGAGTTTTCCTCTAGGTACTGCTTTCATTGCATCCCATAGGTTTGGGTATGTCGTGTTTTCATTTTCATTGAATTCTACAAAATCCTTAATTTATTTCTTTATTTCTTCCTTGACCCAGCTATCTTTTAATAGACAATTGTTTAGTTTCCATGTGTATATGGGTTTTTTGTGTCTTTGTTTTTATTAAAGAACAGCTTTAGACCATGATGATCTGAGAGGATGCATAAGAGTATTTCAATCTTCTTATATCTTTTGAGGCTGGTTCTGTGTCCAATTATGTGGTCAGTTTTTGAGAAGGTTCTGTGAGGTTCTGAGAAGAAGGTGTATTCTTTTGTTTTAGGATGAAATGTTATGTAGATATCTATTAATTTCAATTGGTTTATAACCTCTGCTAGTTTCACTGCATCCTTATTCAGTTTCTGTTTCCATGATCTGTCCATTGATGAGAGTGGGATGTTGAGGTCTCGACTATTATTGTGTGGGGTGCAATGTGTTTTTGAGCTTTAATAGGGTTTCTTTTATGAATATGGGTGTTCTTTTATTTGGAGCATATATGTTAAGGATTGAGAGTTCGTCCAGAAAATTTCCCTGTAATGTGTAAAAAGCGTCCTTTCTTTTCTTTATTGATAACTTTTAGTTGAAAATCTACTTTATTCGATATTAGAATGGCCACTCCAGCTTGCTTTTTGGGGCCATTTGGTTGGAAAAGTTTTTTTCGCAACCTTTTATTCTGAGATAGTGTCTGTCTTTGTCTCTGAGATGAGTTTCTTGTATGCAGCAAAATGCTGGATTCTGTTTTGTATTCAGTCTGATAGCCTATATCTTTTTATTGGAGAACTGAGTCCATTTATGTTAACATATATTAAGGAATAGTGGTTGGTATTTCTTGCTATTTTTGCTTTTAGAGTTAGAATTGTGCCTGTATGTCTTTCTTCTTTTGGTTTTCTTGCTTAGGTATTTTCTTGTGTTTACTAGAATGTAGTTTCCCTCCTTGTTTTGGGTTTTCCACCTATAATTCATTTTAATACTGGGTTTATGGTCAGATATTGTGTAAATTTAGTTTTGTCTTGGAATATCTTTGTCTCTCCATCTATGGTGATTGAGTTTTTCTGGGTATAGCAGCTTGGACTGACACTTGTGTTCTTTTAGGGTCTGTATGATGTCTGTCCAGAGTCTTCTACCTTTCATAATCTCTGTTGAGAAGTCGGGTGTGATTCTGATTGGCCTTCCTTTATACTTTATATGACTTTTTTCCCTTACTGCTTTTAGTATTCTTTTTTTGCTTTGGGCACTTTGCGTTTTCACTATTATGTGTCAGGGAAAATTTCTTTTCTGGTCGACTCTATTTAGAGTTCTGTAGGCTTCTTTTACGTTCGTGGTCATCTCATTCTTAAGGGTTGCGAAGTTTTCTTCTATGATTTTGTTGAAGATATTTACTGTGCCTCTTAGTTGATATTCTTCACCCTCTTCTATTCCTATTAACCTTAGGTTTGGTCTTCTCATTGTGTTCTGGATCTCCTGGACATTTTGGGTTAGGAGCTGTTTGGTTTTTGCATCTTCTCTGACTTTTTTGTCTCTGTTTTCAATGTTGTCTTTGGCCTCCGTAATTCTCTTTCATGTCTTTAGTCTGTTGGAGATGCTTGCATCTGTGACTCCTGATTTCTTTTTTAGGCTTTTTACCTCTAGGGTTGTCTCTTTTAGTACTTTCTTTATTGTGTCCATTTCCTTTTTAAATTCCTTCTTTCATTCCTTCATCTCTTTGGTTCTGTTTTTTTCTAGTTCTTTGAGTTCTTTGAGTGTTTTTCTTGTTTCTTCCTTAAAAGCTTTTAATTCTTTATGCTTTTCCTCCCATTCTTGTTTAAGGATCTCTATCATTATCTTGAGGTAGGATTTTATGTCTGAGTCTTCTTTTTCTTGAGTGTTTGGCATTCTGCTGTTTGCTGTGATGGGAGAGCTGGGTTCTGGTGTTGCCAGGTTGTCTTGGTTTCCCTTGGATAAGTTCTTTCACTTTCCTCTTGCCGTCTTATTGTCTGTGATTATACATGGTCTTGTTGTCAGCGATTGGTTCCTGTCTCTCCTTTGTACCTGGACTATGTCCCTGGATCTCTGCTGTTCCTGGTGGCAGATGACCTGAGCATTTTTTTCTAAATGCAAGGGCCCTCCAGGTCGAAACCTAGTCCCTACAGTAGAGCTCCTGCTCCCCTGAACCAATGGGGGATGGTGCACTTTCCACCTGTTTGGCCCAGACCTCTCTGCAACCCAGGTACTTACAGTGCAGTCTCGCCAGGCCTGTGTCCCTGGATCTCTGCTGTTCTAAGTTGCAGATGGCCTGAGCACCTGTTCTGCATGCACAAGCCTGCCAGGTGGAAACAGAGTCCCTAAGGCAGAGTTCCTACTCTCCTGAACCAGTCGAGGGGATGGGGGGAGTGCATGCTTTCCAGCTGCCCGGCCCAGACCTCTCTGCGCCCTGGCTACTTGCAGTGCAGTCTCACCAGGCTTCATGTTCTACCATTCTTACCATACTAATCTCATCTCTCATAAATTAGCATGCACCCTGTCCTTGGGGTGATTATAGATCTCTCAATGCAATTAATTTTCTATTTTTTAGTTTTTCTATTTTCTATTTGATTTGTAACCATACACCCCAGGGAACAACTCTCATATGCTTCAGAGTTCTGGCCAACTTCCTTTCGTGGAGAACTGAAGTAATTGGGCAAAAATAATTCTGGCAAAACATAGTTTTGCTGTTTTTAGCTGTAGTCAAAGTTTGGTTTTATGTGTATGTGTGTGTGTGTGCATGTGTGTTTGTGTGTGTGTGTGTTTCCTATCAGCCTGCTATTCTTTTCGTGCCAACTAAGAGTCTCTGAGTTCCCTGGGTCTAAAGACAGTCCTATACAGAACCAAATGTCGTTCTTATAAGAACTCCCTGGCTTGTGTCTCATTTGAGTGTGCATATTCAGAGATTAGATGTTATGATAATTCCTTACCTGGGAAGATACAAATAACATCTGATGAGACACCAGAAACAAACCAGAGAAACCAAAGTATGATTCCACTGAAGTCCATCCTGCAGAACCAATGAATTTACTGGGTTTATTTACAGATTGGAGGTGAGGGTTTCCTCAGGAGGGTTACAGTAGAAAAATCTCTACGCTGCATGGATGCTTCTAGTATGACAAGACAGGCTTTTCATGTGTTAATGGTTCACCTGCTTTAACAGGGTGGGGCTATGGTGGCTTTTAATGCTGCAATAAATTCTCTTCTGGCAGGCACTGCTACCATGCTCCTTTCACACCCCAGGAGACATTCCTCTTATCTTTTAGAGAAAGCTGGTCATCTTTTTCTCTTGGAGAACTAAAGTAATTGGGCACAAAAGTCACATATCATCTTCTGAGTCTTCTTGCTGTTCATAATTTTTCAGAAATTGAATTTCTGAGGGGCAGGGCTTGCTAAGTTTCCACTTAATGAACCTGAGGAAAAAAGAAAGCTATCCATGGTTAGAGGACATATAAAATTAAACCTTAAAGCAATGTGAATCTATAACAAAGCAAACTCCAGATTATTTGTGTAATTGTGGATACAACTCCAAAAGGAAAATAATTTCTATTTGCCTTTGAGCTTCTTAAAACTTGTGTAGATTGAAGTAAGGTAAAAGGAAGCAGATAAAATATGGGCTTTCAGATGTAACACATTAGGACACAATTTAGATAATTTCTAACACAAACAGGAGAATCTACAATCTGTGGCAAGCCCAGATGAAATTACCATCAGTGGAGTTTCCACAACATCCTATGAATTACAAGAAGGTAGCTTTTCCTCTGAAGAAAGTACACGAAGCCACTGCCTTTATTGTAGCTAGCCCAAGTTAATTTTAATGCCTTGTCAAGTCTGGGATATATTTCAACTCTTCCTTGTACCTTCAAAGGAGTACTTTTGTAAGTGGGGCACTGGCTGTTTAACTACAGGTGACACCCATGTACACAATAAATTAAGAAGTTCAGTGTCAAGCTCCTGTCCAGTATCTGGCCAGACTTCAAATCTACAGGTATATGAGAACCAATAACTAAACTCAGTGAGTCATGTTTTTGAAAAGAGGAGGTCATGAAGTTGAGAGAAGGGGGTGTCTGGAGAGGTCTCAGAAGAATTAGAGATGGAAAAATAAAAGTAGATGATCAAAATGAGCTATATGTGTGTTGAAACTCTCAAAGAATAAATCTGTTTTTAAACTAAACAGAAGTGCCTTCAACCTGTGCCTATATTCGTACTTTAAAATAAACTCAGATGGAGGTTTAGAGTAAATGTTGATTACAAGTTTCAATACTTGAAGGTATGAAGTTTCTTAGTGGTCATATTCTCTACTTCCATGATCCGAAGAAAAATATCAGTGTGAACCATGCACATTTTTTCCTATATATGACTATCATAAGGGTAATGTGTACTGTGGCCACAAAAATAGAGCATAATTTCCATAAATTATGAAAACAAATATGCAAAAAAATATAGTAAATGAAATTACTAAAATCATTCTCATCTTATAAGAAACTCCTTTAAGCACCTAAATCTTGGTTTTAATTTTCTGCCTTCCATGGTCTGATGAAGTTTGGGCTTGTTAGGATGGATGGATTAGGAATCAATTTGATCCCTAGAAAGTAGATAGTCAGGGAAGAGGGGCTTTAGTAGATGAATGTACTTAATATTTAAGATGTCACACTTCCTGTTTCTTCTCCTTCTCCAAGACAAAAATGTGGGCCTTTTTTCCTCAGAGAGAACGGTTCTAGAGGCCATTGAAATCTCCTGCCAGGGAGGCATAGGTGGATGTGACACAGGATTATGTATGTGTCAGAGGCACATCAGAGACACCTATTCTGAGTTTGAGTCAGCATTTATGATTTTTCTGGCAAGTTCTGTGCTTCCAGAGAATTTGCTGATACAGGTTTTTTTGTTGTTGTTGTTGTTTTTTTTTTTTTTTTTTGTATAGAACAGTAATAGAAGAAACTCATTCGTGGAAAGGATTTAGATTAAGGTTAACTGCTACTCAGTTCAGTCTTGATGATCATATCTGATGAGTGTGAGTCATTAACTTACCAGCTAAGAAGAGCGTAATTAACTCCAATAATAACATAGGTTGATACATAATATGCACAAAAGAACACGGCAAGAATCATAGTGTTGTTATGATCACTGAGGTCCCATGCATGCTCTATATTTCTGGGATACAGGACAAAAGCAATCTGTGTTTTAAAACAAAACAAGATGAAAGTAAGTTGACCAGACACATTACCAAACAGCTATTTCAAGTGCTTCACAACTAGATGATGGCCAACATATGAGACAACACAGATAATTCATGTTTTTCTACCTAGTTTAGTAACATAGAGAATATCTACCTAGTCATCTTTTTTATTGGATATTCTTTGTATTTATATTTCACTCCCATCACCCTCCCACTCCACTTGCTTCCATGAAAATGCTCCCTCTCCCAACAATCCTCTCTATCTCAATGGCCAGGCATTCCCCTACACAAGGAAAACTCATCTTCACTGGACCAAGGTCTCTTGTCCCATTGATGCTAGACAATGCTACATATGTAACTGGAGCCATGGGTATCTCCATGTGTGCTCAATGGTTGGTGTTTTAGTCTGTGGGAGTTCTAAGGGGTTGGGTTGGTTGATAATGTTGTTCTTCCCATGAGGTTGCAGACCCTTTCACCTCCCTCAGTCTTTTCTCTTGAACCTTCATTGGGTTTCTCATGTGCAGTCAGATGGTTGGCTGTATCCTCAGCTGTATCTGAATGACTCTGGCAAAGCCTCTGAGGAGGCATCCATATCTGGTTCCTGCCAGTAAGCACTTCTTGGCAACAGCAATAGTGCTTGGGTTTGCATATGGGATGGATTCTCATGTGAGGCAGAGTCTGAATGATCTTTTCTTTAATCCCTGCTCCTCTATTTGTCCCTGTATTTCCTCCCATGAGTGTTTTGTTCTCACTTCTAAGAATGACTTAGGCATCCACATTCTGGCCTTCCTTCTTTTTGAGCTTTGTAAGATCTGTAATTTTTTTTCCCCTTGGGAATTTGGAGCTTTTGACGGCTAGTATCTGCTTGTCACTGACTGCATAGCATGTGTGTTCCTTTGTGTGTATGTTATCTCACTCTGGATGATAGCTTCTAGTTCCATCCATTTGCCTAGGAATTTTATAAAATCATTGTTTCTAATAGCTTAGTAGTGTTCCATTGTGCAAATGTACCATACTTTCTTTCTGTGTCCATTCCTCTGCTATTGCTATCTGGGTTTATTCCATCTTCTGGCTATTATAAACAAGGCTGCTATGAACATGGTAGAACAAGTGTCCTTGTTATATGTTGTAATGTCTTTTGGGTATATGCCTGGGAGTGGAATAGCTGGGTCTTCAGGTAGTATGTCCAATTTTCTGAGGAACCGCCAGACAGATTTCCAGAGTAGTTGTACCAGGTTGCAATCCCACCAACAATGAAGGACTATTCATCTTTTTCTACATACTCACCAGTAACTGGTGACACCTAAGTTTTTTATCTTGGCCTTTCTGACTGGTGTGAGGTGGTGGAAAGATCTCCTATGCTCATGGATTGAAAGAATCAATATATTAAGTGACCATCTTACCAAAAGCAATCTACAGATTCAATGAAATTTCCCTAAAAATTCCAACTCACTTCTTCATAGAGTTAGAAAGAACAATTTGCAAATTCTTTTGGAATAACAAAAAAAAACACAGAATAGTGAAAACTATTCTCAATAAAAGAACTTCCAGGAAAATCACCATCCTCAAGCTGTATTATAGATCAATCGTGATAAAAAACCACATGGTATTGGTACAGAGACAGGCAGGTAGATCAATAAAACAGAATTGAGAACCCAGAAATGAACCCAAATACCTATGGTCATTTGATTTTTGACAAAGGAGCTTAAAACATCCAATGGAAAAAGGACAACCTCTTCAACAAATAGTGCTGGTTCAACTGGCAGACAGCATACAGAAGAATGTAAAGTGATCCATTCTTATCTCCTTGTATAAAGCTCAAGTCCAAGTGGATCAAAGAAAGACCTCCACATAAAACCAGGTACACTGAAACTAATAGAAGAGAAAGTAGGGAAGAGCTTAGAGCACATAGGCACAGGGAAAATTTCCAGAATAAAACACCAATGGCTTTATGCTCTAAGATGAAGAACCAACAAATGGGACCTCATGAAATTACAAAATTTTTGTAAGGCTAAGGACACTGTAAAGAAGACAAAATGGCATCCAACAGATTGGGAAAGGATTTTTACCAACTCTACATCTGATAGAGGGCTAATATCCAATATATACAAAAAACTCAAAAAGTTAGACTCTAGATAATCAAATAATCGTACTAAAATGGAGTACAGAGCTAAACAAAGAGTTCTCAATGGAGGAATATTGAATGACTGAGAAGTACCTAAAGAAATGTTCAACAACCCTAGTCATCAGGGAAATGCAAATCAAAACAACCCTAATCATCTTGAAAGAGTGTTAATCCCTAAATGGGTAATCCTTATTATTCCCCTGATTTATATCAGTTCCAAGGCTCAGGGAACATCTCAGAAGACAGGGCAGAAGAAATATAAGAGCCAAAGGATAAAGAAAATTGTGAAATGCTGTCTTCTAAATATGGTGACATGGCTGTCCCACTCCTAAAATTAAGGAAGATGTGGTTACATGTTCTAAACCAGCCAAAAAATAAAGCCAAGAAAATTCTGGTATAAATGGGAAAGGTTTTCTCCGGGCCCTGGCATTTCCTGAGGAGCTATTGAGCGTAGAGAAGGAAAAGTCATTGACTTTAGACGATGTGGCCTGTGGTAGATTCTCCATGTTGTGGATGATCCCACACCATATACATATGGGAAGCACTAATTTGAATTAGGTTTTAAGAAAGAGAAAATGTGACGTTAGGAGAGATGAGTTGGGGAGGGATTCAGAGACTAAGAGAGGTGAAATGGGAGAATTGCATAATGTATTATATAGTCATAATTTACGGTATAAATAAATGAAGTACTCAGGTAAAAAGAAAATTTTTCTTTAGTATGCAAATGGTCAATAATCAGGCAGGGGGTGAACAACATCATTTGTAGTGTGATTTATTTTGTTTGTCTGACCCTTAAAAAGATGCTTAGTTGTTGTCAACTGTCTCTTTGGGAATGTTTAGCTATTAGAACTGTTGGACCCTATGAGTTGATTGCCTCTTGGACTTCTACGAACATTAGAGGATATAAATAGCTAGCATAGGCTGATATTGAGGAGTAGGATGAGAGTAGGCTCCAGGCAGTGGAAGAATAAGGGACAAATAGTAGAGTTAGGGAAGATAGTTGGCACAAGAAGAAAGAAGAGACGACATGCAGAAAAGAGACTGAGCAGAGAGACAATAGATTATTGATCCAGGGGAAGATGAGCTGAGCCACAGAAGATAGTTTAGGAGACAGGAGAAGAACCCACAACATGGCTAAAAATAAGAAAAGCTACAATCGCTTCTATTAGTTTCAGTGTATCTGACTTTATGTGGAGGTCCTTGATCCACTTGGACTTGAGCGTTGTACAAGGAGATAAGAATGGATCAATTTGTATTTCTCTACATGCTGACTGCCAGTTGAAACAGCACTATTTGTTAAGAATGCTGTCTTTTTTCCACTGGATGTTTTTAGCTCATTTGTCAAAGATAAAATGACCATAGGTATGTGGATCTATTTCTGGGTCTTCAATTCTTTTCGATTGATCTACCTGCCTGGCTCTGTACCAATACCATATAGATTTTATCATGATTGTACAGTAATACAACTTGAGGTCGGAGATCGTAATTCCCCTAGCAGTTCTTTTATTGTTGAGAATAGTTTTTGCTATCCTGGGTTTTTTGTTATTCCAAATAAATTTGCAAATTCCTCTTTCCAACTCTATGAAGAATTGAGTTATAATTTTGATGGTGATTGCATTGAATCTTTACATTACTTTTGAAATGATAGGCATTTTTACAATGTTGATCCTTCCAATTTATGAGCATGGGAGATCTTTTCACCTTCTGAGATCTTCTATTTCCTTCTTCAGAGATTTGAACTTCTTGTCATATAAATACTTTACTTACTTGGTTAGAGTCACACCAAGGTATTTCATAGTCTTTGTGACTATTGTGAAGGGTGTCCTTCCCCTAATTTTTTTGTCAGCCTATTTATCCTTTGAGTAGAAGAAGGGTACTTATTTGTTTGAGTTAATTTTATATCCAGCAACTTTGTTGAAGTTGTTTATCAGGTTTAGGATTTTTATGGTAGAATTTTTGAGGTCACTTAAATATCCTGTCATATTATCTGCAAATAGTGATATTTTGACTTCTTCCTTTCCCATTTGTATCACTTTGACATCTTTTTGCTGTCTGATTTTTCTGGCTAGGACTTCAAGTACTATATTAAACAGGTAGGGAAAGAGTGGGCAGCCTTGTCTAGTCCCCGATTGCAATGGGATTGCTTCAAGTTTCTCTCTATTTAGTTTGATGTTGGCTACTGCTTTGCTGTATATTGCTTTTATGATGTTTAGGTATGGGCCTTGAATTCCTAATCTTTCTAAGAGTTTTAACATGAAGAGGTGTTAAATTTTGTCAAATGTTTTCTCATCATCTAATAAGATGACCATGTGGTGTTTTTTTTCTTTGAGTATGTTTATATAGTGGATTAGGTTGGGGGATTTCTGTATATCCCCCATCCCCGTATCCCTGAAATAAAGCCTCCTTGATCATGGTGAATGATAGTTTTGATCTGTTTTTGTATTTAATTTGCAAGAATTTTGTTACATGTTTTTGCATAGATGTTTATATGGGAGATTGGTCTGAAGATCTCTTTCTTTGTTGGGTCTTTGTGTGATTTAGGTATAACCACAATTGTGGCTTCATAGAACAAATTTGATAGTGTTCCTTCTATTTCTATTTGTGAAATAGTTGGAAGAGTATTGGTATTAGGTCTTCTTTGAAGGTCTGATAGAATTCTACAATACATCTATCTTTTCCTGGACTTTTTTTTTGGTTGGGAGACTTTTGATGACTGCTTCTATTTTGTAGAGGTTATGAGACAGTTCAGATAGTTTATCTGATCCTGATTTAACTTTGGTACCTGGTATCTGTCCAGAAAACTGTCTGTTTCATTCAGAATTTCCAGTTTTGTGGAGTATAAACTTTTGTAGTAGGATCTGGTGGGTTTTTTTTAATTTCCTCTGTTTCTTTTGTTTTTTCCCTTTTCTATTCTGATTTTGTTAATTTGGATACTGTCTCTGTACCCTCTGGTGAGTCTAGCTAGGGGTTAGAAAAACAACAAAAACATCTTGTTGATTTTTTCAAAGAATCAGCTCCTGGTTATGTTGATTCTTTGTGTGGTCTTTTTGTTTCTACTTGGTTGTTTTCTGCCATGGGTTTGATTATTTTCTTTCTTTGCCTCAAATGCATAGGCACAGGGGAAATATTCCTGAACTGAACACCAATGGCTTAAGCTTAAAGATCAAGAATCGACAAATGGGACCTCATCAAATTACAAAGCTTCTGTAAGTCAAAAAACTCAGACAATAGGACAAAATGGCAATCAATAGACTTGGGAAAGATCTTTACCAAGTCTATATCCAATAGATGGCTAATATCCAATATATACAAAGAACTCAAAAAATTAGAGTCTATCGAATTAAATAACTCAATTTTAAAAATGGGGGACAGAGCTAGAAAAAGAATTCTCAACTGAGGACTATCAAATGGCTGAGACTCACCTAATGAACTGTACAACATTTTTAGTCATCAGGGAAATGCAAATCAAAACATCCCTGAGATTCCAGTCAAAATTACATTCTCACACCAGTCAGAATGGCTAAGATTAAAAAAAAAAAAAAAAAAAAAAAAAAAAAACTCAGGTGACTGCAGATGCTGGCGAGGATGTTGAGAAAGAGAAATAGTTCTTCATTGTTGGTGGGATTGCAAGCTGGTACAACTACTCTGGAAATCAATTTAAAAGTTCTTCAGAAAATTGGATACAGTACTACCTGAAAACCCAGATATACCACACTTGGGCATATACTCAAAAGATGTTCCAACAAAGAACAGGGACATATGCTCTACTTTATTCATAGCAGCCTTGTTTATAATAGCCAGAATCTGGAAAGAACCCAGATGTCCTTCAACAGACGAATGGATACAGGAAATGTAGTACATTTACACAATAGAGTACTACTCAGCTATTATAAAAAATGACTGGTTTTTGTTTGTTTGGTTGGTTGGTTGGTTTTGTTTGTTTGTTTTAATTCTTGGGAAATAGATGGAACTAGAAAATATCATCCTGAGTGAGGTAATCCAATCACAGAAGAACACACATGCCATGTTCTAACTGATAATTGGATATCTGCCCCAAAGCTTGAATTACCCAAGATACAATCCACAGACCACATGAAGCCCAAGAAATCTGAAGACCAAAGAGTGAATGATTCAGTTCTTCTTAAAAGAGTGAACAAAATATTCTCAAGAGGAAATACAGAGACGAAGTTTGGAACAGAGACTGTAGGAAAGGCCATCCAGCAACTGTTCCACCCAGGATCCCTCCCATATACAGTTATCAAGCTAAAACAATATTGTGGAAGCCAAGAAGTACATGCTGACAAGAGCCTGATGTGGCTGTCTCCTGAGAGTCTCTGCCAGAGCCTGAGTAATACAGAGTCATTTGCTTTCAACCAACCATCGTACTGAGTATGGAGTCTCCAATGGAGGAGTTAGAAAAAGTACTGAAGGAGCTGAAGGGGTTTTCAACCCCACAGGAAGAACAACAATATCAACCAACCAGACTCACCCTCCCCAGAGCTGCCAGAGACTAAACCACCAACCAAAGTGTACACATGGAAGGACCAGTCACTCCAGCAGCATATGTAGCAGAGCATGACTTTATCAGGCATCAAGGAGAGGAGAGGTCCTTGTTCCTATGAAGGCTCAATACCACAGTATAAGGGAATGCCAGAGTGGGGAGATGGGAGGGAGTGGGAGGGTGGGAAAAAACTCTCATAGAAGCAAAGAGAGATGGGTGGGATTGGGAAATTTCAGAGGGAAAACCGGGAAAGGGAATAAGATTTGAAATGTAAGTTTAAAACAATCCAATAAAAAAAAAAAAAGCTCCATCTTATACCTCCTTCCAAAAGAAAGAAAAAAAAGAATAGCTACAATCATTGGTAATTAGAGAAAGGCAAATCAAAATGCAATGGGATATCACTTACTAGAAGGGTAATTATAATAATAAATAAAAAGATTGGAAATATTAGTGAGGATGCAGGGGAACTGGAATCCATAAACCTGTAAAATGAAACTGGAAAAATACTGACAGTGTCTCTGTGCGTCAAATTTTGAATTGTCATGTAACCAAGCATTCTACTGCTAGGAATGCCTGCAAGTATTCAACAAAATAGTCTATGCATAAATGTTCATAGTAGCATGATGAGTATCCAAAGATGAAAAAGTGAATATTAATATTTTATAATAGCATATGCAATAGACGAAGATATTATGTTGGGTAAAAATGAGCAAAAACAGTAGATCATGTGTTGTCCTCTTTTAAATAAAATATCCATAATATGTGGGGTTAGGGACCAAATTAGTGGTTGGCAAAGCATCGGAGCAAAAACAAAGGAAAATAATATCTAATTGAGTACAGGGTTTTCTTTGTAGGTGTGTGAATGTTCTAGAGATCACTAGAGGTAGTAATGGGTGACATTGTGAATAGAATAAAGGCTGCTGCACTTTATCCTTTAAAGCTGTGTGTCGGGCTCATACAGGCTGAGCAACTGTGACCTGGAACAGATCTTAGGAACTTCTGTTCCCACCTGGAGACGACTTCAGGACGCAGAGCGGAGCCTGGCCCAACTGCCAGCCGGAAAGGCGGCTCGTACAGGCTGAGCAACTGGTGAGTGGGAGACCTAGGCTGCGGGGGAGCAGAGGGATCTCTGCGGAATGCACACGGAAAGGGCACCCCCTGCCCTGACCTGCCCTGACCTGCCCTGTCCTCCCCGATCCAGTGACTGGGAACAGATCTTAGGAACTTCTGTTCCCACCCGGAAACGACTTCAGGACACAGAGCAGAGCCTGGCCCACCTGCCAGCCGGAAAGGTGGCTCAGAGAGGCTGAGCATCTGTGACCAGGAACAGATCTTAGGAACGTCTGTTCCCACCCGGAGGCGACTTCAGTACACAGAGCGGAGCCTGGCCCAGCTGCCACCCGGAACCTGGGCTGCTGGGGAGTAGAGAGATCTCTGAGGAGTGCACACGGAAAGTGTACCAGAAACACAGACCAGATACAAGGGAAAGGCAAAAACATATCACTGACAACAAAATGGCAAGAGGAAAGAGAAAGAGTATATCCCAAGAAAACCAAGACAATCTAGCAATACCAGAACCCAGCTCTCCGATAGTAACAAACATCGGAATTCCAAACACTCCAGAGAAAGAAGACACAGACCTGAAATCATGCCTCAAGACACTGATAGAGTTACTTAAACAAGAAAGGGAGAAAAAGCAAAAAGATTCAGAAGCTTTTAAAGAAGAAACAAGAAAAACGCTCAAAGAACTCAAAGAACGAGACGAAAACAGAACCAAAGAAATAAAAAAAATGGAAGAGGGAAATTAAAACAGAAATTGACACAATAAAGAAAGCGCTAAAAGAGATAACCCTAGAGTCAGAACACCAAAAAAAGAAATCAGGAGTCACAGAAGCAAGCATTTCCAACAGATTACAAGAGATCTAGGAGAGAATCTCGGGGGCAGAAGACAACTTGCAAACATAGACAAAACAGCCAGAGAAGATGCAAAAAACAAAAAGCTCCTAACCCAAAATGTCCAGGAAATACAAGACACAATGAGAAGACCGAACCTAAAAATAATAGGAATAGAAGAGGGAGAAGAGTATCAACTAAGAGGCACAGTAAATATCTTCAACAAAATCATAGAAGAAAACTTCCCTACCCTCAAGAATGAGATGACCACGAGCATAAAAGAAGCCTTCAGAACTCCAAATAGGTTGGACCAGAAAAGAAATACCTCCCGACACATAATACTAAAAACATCAAGTGCCCAAAGTAAAGAAAGAATACTAAAAGCAGTAATAGAAAAAGGTCAGGTAACATATAAAAGCAGACCAATCAGACTCACACCCGATTTCTCAACAGAGACTATGAAAGCTAGAAGAGCCTGGACAGACATCATGCACTCCTTAAGAGAGCACAAGTGCCAGCCCAAGCTACTATACCCAGCAAAACTATCAATCACCATCGATGGAGAGACAAAGATATTTCAAGACAAATCAAAATTCACACAATATCTGACCACAAACCCAGCACTAAAACGAATTATAGGTGGAAAACCCAATACAAGGAGGGAAAATACAGCCTAGTAAAAACAAGAAAACTCCTAAACAAGAAAACTAAAAGAAGAAAAAAACACAGACACAACTCAACCCAAAAAAGCAAAAATGGCAGGAAACAGAAACAATTATTCCTTGATATCTATTAACATAAATGGTCTCAACTCCCCAATAAAGAGACATAGACTATCATACTGGATACATAAACAAAATCCAGCCTTTTGCTGCATACAGGAAACTCATCTCAGAGACAGAGACAGACACTATCTCAGAGTAAAATGGTGGGAAAAAAAACTTCCAAGCAAACAGCTCCAAGAAGCAAGCTGGAGTGGCTATTCTAATATCGAATAAAGTAAACTTCCAACCAAAAGTTATCAAAAAAGATAAAGAAGGACACTTTTTACTCATTACCGGGGAAATCTGTCAGGAGGAACTCTCAATCCTTAACATATATGCTCCAAATAAAAAAAATCACCCACATTCATAAAAGAAACTCTACTAAAGCTCAAAAAATACATTTCACCCCACACAATAATAGTGGGAGACTTTAACACCCCACTCTCACCAATGGACAGATTAGGGAAACAGAAACTGAACAAGGACACTGCAAAACTAGCAGAGACTTTGAACCAACTAAAATTAATAGATATATACAGAACATACTATCCTAAAGTAAAAGAATACACCTTCTTCTCACCACCCCATGGCACCTTCTCGAAAATTGACCACATAATTGGACACAGAACGAGCCTTCATCGATATAAGAAGATTGAAATACTCCCATGCATCCTCTCAGATCACCATGGTCTACGGCTGGTCTTTAACAACAACAAAGACAACAAAATGCCCACATACACATGGAAACTAAACAACGCTCTGTTAAAGGATAGCAGGGTCAAAGAACAAATAAAGAAAGAAATTAAGGACTTTCTAGAATTCAACGAAAATGATAACACAACATACCCAAACCTATGGGATGCAATAAAAGCAGTATTGAGAGGAAAACTCATTGCCCTAAGTGCTTCCAAGAAGAAACTGGAGAGAACTCACATCAGCAACCTGACAGCACAGCTAAAAGCCCTAGAACAAAAGGAAGCAGATATACCCAAAAAGAGTAGACGGCAAGAAATAATCAAAATTAGGGCAGAAATAGACCAAATAGAAACAAAAAAAAACCATTGAAAAAATCAACAAAACAAAGAGTTGGTTCTTTGAGAAAATCAACAAGATTGATAAACCCCTAGCCAGACTAACTAAAGGGCAAAGAGAGAGTATCCAAATTAACAAAATCAGAAAGGAAAGTGGTGACATAACAACTGAAACTAAGGAAATTCAAGAAATCATCAGATCCTACTACAAAAACTTATACTCCACAAAATTGGAAAATCTGGAGAAAATTGACGAATTCCTAGACAGATACAAGGTCCCAAAGTTTAACCAGGACCAAGTAAACCATCTAAATAACCCTATAACACCTAAAGAAATAGAAGAAGTCATCAAAAGCCTCCCAACCAAAAAAAGCCCAGGTCCAGACAGGTTCAGTGCAGAATTTTATCAGACATTTATTGGGGCTATAACACCAATATTCGCCAAACTATTCCAAAAGATAGAATCAGATGGAATATTACCCAACTCATTTTTTGAGGCTACAATAACCCTCGTACCTAAGCCACACAAAGACCCTACAAGGAAAGAGAACTTCAGACCAATCTCACTTATGAACATTGATGCAAAAATACTCAACAAAATCCTTGCAAACCAAATCCAAGAACACATCAAAACCATCATTCATCATGACCAAGTAGGCTTCATCCCTGGGATGCAGGGATGGTTTAACATAAGGAAATCCATCAATGTAATCCACCATATAAACAAACTTAAAGACCAAAATCACATGGTCATCTCACTAGATGCTGAGAAAGCATTTGACAAAATCCAACACCCCTTCATGTTAAAAGTCCTGGAAAGAACAGGAATCCAAGGCCCATATTTAAACATAATAAAAGCAATATACAGCAAACCAACAGCCAACATCAAACTTAATGGCGAGAAACTTGAAGCAATCCCACTAAAATCAGGGACTCAACAAGGCTGCCCACTCTCTCCCTACCTATTCAACATAGTACTGGAAGTCCTGGCTGGAGCAATTAGACAGCAAAAGGAGATCAAGGGGATACAAATCGGAAAGGAAGAGATAAAAACATCACTCTCTGCCGATGACATGATAGTGTACTTGAGTGACCCCAAAAATTCCACCAGAGAACTCCTACAGCTGATAAACAAGTTCAGCAAAGTGGCCGGATACAAAATTAACTCAAACATATCAGTAGCCTTCCTATACTTAAAGGACAAACATGTGGAGAAAGAAATTAGGGAAAAGGTACCCTTCACAATAGTTACAAAAACTATGAAATACTTTGGTGTGACTCTAACTAAGGAAGTGAAGGACCTGTATGACAAGAACTTCAAACCTCTAAAGAAAGAAATTGAGGAGGATCTCAGAAAATGGAAAGATCTCCCATGCTCATGGATTGGAAAGATCAACATCTTAAAAATGGCAATCCTACCAAAAGCAATCTACAGATTCAATGCAATCCCTATCAAAATTCCAACCCAGTTCTTCATGGAATTGGAAAGATCAATGTGCAATTTCATATGGAATAACAAAAGACCTAGAATAGCGAAATCCATCCTCAACAACAAGAAAACATCTGTGGGAATCACTATCCCTGACCTCAAGCTATATTACAAGGCAATTGTGCTGAAAACTGCATGGTACTGGTACAGAAATAGGCAAGTGGATCAATGGAATAGAATAGAAGATCCAGAAATGAGCCCTCATGTATATGGTCACCTGATTTTTGACAAAGGAGCAGTAAACCTTCAATGGAAAAAGGACAGCCTATTCAACAAATGGTGCTGGTCCAACTGGCACTCAACATGCAAAAGAATGAAAATAGACCCGTTCTTATCTCCTTGTACAAAGCTCAAGTGTAAGTGGATTAAAGATCTCCACATTAAACCAGATACACTGAAACTATTAGATGAGAAAGTAGGGAAAACCTTAGAACACATAGGCACAGGAGAAAATTTCCTGAACAAAACACCAATGGCTCAAGCTCTAAGGTCAAAGATTAACAATTGGGACTTAATGAGATTGCAAAGTTTCTGTAAGGCTAAGGACATCGTCAAGAAAACAAAACGGCAACCAACAGAATGGGAAAAGATCTTTACCAACACCACATCAGATAGAGGCCTAATATCCAAGGTGTACAAGGAACTCAAAAAGCTAGACACCAGAGAATCAAATAACCCTATTAAAAAATGGGGTACAGAGCTAAACAAATCATTTTCAGTTGAGGAACACTGAATGGCCGAAAAACATCTGAGGAAGTGCTCAACATCCTTAGCCATCAGGGAAATGCAAATCAAAACAACCCTAAGATTCCACCTCACACCAGTCAGATTGGCCAAGATCCAAAACTCAGATGACAGCAGATGCTGGCGAGGCTGCGGAGAAATAGGAACACTTCTCCACTGTTGGTGGGGTTGCAAGCTAATACAACCACTCTGGAAATCTGTCTGGCGATACCTCAGAAAATTGGATATAGTACTACCTGAAGACCCAGCTATTCCACTTCTGGGCATATACCCCAGAGACACTTTAATACACAACAAAGATATATGCACCACAATGTTCATAGCGGCTCTATTTATAATAGCCAGAAGCTGGAAGGAACCCAGATGTCCTTCAGAAGACGAATGGATACAAAAATTGTGGTACATATACACAATGGAATACTACTCAGCCACCAGAAACAATGACTTAACCAAATTCTTAAGAAAATGGCTGCATCTAGAGAAGATCATCCTGAGTGAGATAACCCAGTCACAAAAGAACAGACATAATATGCAGTCACTGATAGTGGGATGCTAACCCCAGAGGCTTGCACTCCCCCAGAAACAACTCACAGACTGTATGAAGTCCAAGAAATAAAGAAAACAAAAAATATACATATATTCACAAAACAAGAAAACTTTGACTATTTCCATGTTGCGTTTTGTTTTGCATGTACTTTACGCTTATTGCAACTAGTAGGTTTTTAATGCATACTGTCAAGCCCTTGAAAAAAATCAAGTACTGACTAAAAAACATATTCACATGGTTTTATGTAAAATTTATTTTAATGTCTGAAAAAACAGTACTGACAAAAATGTATAATTTTAAGCAAAAAATGTTTAAAATCTTTACATTTATCTTTGTTTTACAAAATAAAGTCCAAGACTGTATGAAGTCCAAGAAATAAAGAAAAGAAAACAAAACAAAACAAAAAAATCTCTATACAACAAGAAAACTTTGACAATTTTCATGTTACATTTTGTTTTACATGTACTATGCTCATTGTAACTATTAAGTTTTCAATGCATACTATCAAACCTTTAAAAATATCAAGTACTGACAAAAAATATATTCATACAGTTTTATGTAAAATTATTTTAAAATCTGAAAATAAAGTACTGACAAAAATGTATTGTATAATTTTATGCAAACAATGCTTAAAATCTGTACATTTATCTTTGTTTAGTTAATTAAAATTGTTTAAAAAAAATGGAAAAGTTACCACAAGATCAGTAATGGAAAAAAGGTGCCCATTTTATCAGTTCTAATTCAATATAATATTGGATTCCCTAGCCAGAGCAATTGAGCAAGAAAAATAAAGAAACATTAATTTAAAATTAATAAGATACCTTTATTTGCAACTGATAAAAATCTACTTAAAAAAAAGAATTGGTGACTATTAATATCATCAACTCAAGTGTTTCTATGTAGTAGATAGTCAGATGTATGATAACAGTAACAGCCTATTACTTGTTTCTACCAGTGTTCCAACTAGGAATATAAGGTTATCTCACTTAAAGACATAATCACCTAAGGACCAGCAGTTTCACTATAGGCATTATGTCATAGGAAAGTCTCTGGAGCCTATAAGAAAATACCTCAGAAAATAAGGAGAGAAGCCACTGGTAGAAACAAGATAAATCCAGAGCCTCAACTCACCTGAAAGAAACAAGCCCCCTGGAGCATGGTGAAACTTGACCTCAGGAGCTCCAGAACTACATTGTTCTTTGTGAGGAGAAATTCTAAAAAAGCAGCCAGGCCACTCAGAATCGCACTGATGTTCAGCAGTTGGTGCACAAAGTTGCTCAGCAGGACCGAATCATGAGAGTGATTGTAGAAGATAAAAGCTAGAATGGTAGGGGACATTTGGGTTTGCTTTTTGAGTAAAAACAAAAGAGAACCAACTCACCACTTCTTTCTCATGCCTTCCTTTTCTCTCTATCCACAGAATTTTATACACCTATACAGTTGATGAGTCTCATGGCAATGAATCTTAGCTTTTTTTTTTTTTTAGTTACATCTGCCTATTTATAATGGAATTGTTAAAATTCAACCCTTCGTTTCCTTCTCCAACCTTTCTTTTCTCCTCTACCATGAAATTTTTAATTAGCTGACTTTAAAAGTATCATTATGCAGGCTGACTAACAGTAAATGACAGCGCAGGGAGTTACAATTCAGTGACCATGCAGGTGCATAAGCTGAATCCAGGGCCTTGTCTTAAATTCTGTCCCCTGGAAAAATGTAAACACACCCATAAATCACATCTTGATAAGTATGACAATAGCAGCAAATAGCATCTGTGATATTTCTTTACATAAACATATTCCAGTTTCAACTTAATGGTTTTTATTAAGCTAAAAGAAATGGATGTTCATTAAAGATATGAGAACCAAGCTATTGGTTGTTGCAATTTCTTTTTTCTGGCCCTTGTCCACAAAAAGCAACAGGCAAGAACTAGCTGCCTCCTAGTCACTTGTAGCTTTCAGGGATTCATAATTAATCTACATTCTCACATCTTCATTGAAGACCTCTTCCTTGCCTACCATAGTAATTTTAGAAAATAAATGAACAAAACATCATTTCTTTTGCATTAATTTCTCAAAATTAGGACTTCCAATTCTAAAATGATTGGATTTTGCAGACTTGACACGTACTAGCAAAGTTTTACTATATCAGTGATTTAAAAGCTAATTGGTAGATCTCAGAATATGTTAAGAGCTGGCTACCCCTTTTGAGGATTCATGCTTCCATTACTCTGGGTTTAATTTTTTTCATTGTTATAAATATTTGAAAGACAGATAATTGCTAAGAAAATAAAGAAATAATGAATATATTAGTGATTCTTCAGGACAGATGTGAAACACTAGTAAATAGTATTAAATGGTTGTATCTGCCCAATATTGAAGGATGAGTCAGTAGAGAAGAAAAGCCATTAGCATCCCACAGATCATACCCAAATATCTTAATAAAGCTGGAATACTTCACCCTATCAACCAATATTGTACTAAAAAAAACAAATGTACTTGATTATACAGGACTTATTATTATCCATGTACTTACTATTAGTGACAAGTACAGAAGAAAAAAAGGTAGGATGCAAAGAGGCCTCTTCCCACTACTTACCTTCCACAAAGAAGGCATTGGATAGCATTAGTTTGGCCAAAGAGACTGGCAGTGATCTAATGGTGAAACATAAGATCTTGGTCACACCCAGCATTGCAAGGACCAAGTACATGATAAAATGTTGCCAGTGCAGATTTTTCGCCAATGGTACTTCTTCATGTAACAATAATTTTAGTTTTCCAAATGCAGAAAATAGACCAATTATTCCTGTAGAAAAAGCATACCACAGTTTTAGCAATATTCTACATGATTTTTACCTAGCATACTCAGGCAGGAAGATATGACTATTGTTTAGTTCAATCTGCTGTGTCCTCTTAAAACATTACTTCCTCTCTCAGCGGTTCCATAACAGCTGTGTAGTAGCACCTTAGACGTTCTTTGATGTTCAAATGCTCACTTAGATAACAAATCTTAGTCTAAAACAATGTTCATGACTTTGGTTTGGGTGTCTATTCCAACCTAATGTCCAAGGTTTATAATACTGTCTTATAGAAACTGACTGTTCATTTCTTAGCTACTAGACTTTTGGATAACCACTAGGTAAAAGATTGGCCCTGGTTCCTGAGTTCAAAACCAAAATTAAGATTTAGCTTCCTCCAACTGAGTATAAGCAAGAAGCCCAAGTCAATATAACATGTAGTATAATCAATTATACAAGCACTTGAACTTTCTCAGAGATGTTGGCTTCCTTGCTAACATATATAAATTTGCAAATTAGTTATTTTTTTTGAAGCAAAGTGAATCATATCATTAAAAATGTAATGGAAAAAATTTGAAGGTTTCCTCATTTACAACAGACAGATTACTAAAACTAAAAACAGACCATTTTTACAGAATTCCCAAAATCAACAAAAAGACTTTATAAATTATATGGACCAACTATTTTCTCTAATTCAAGAAATTAGAAAAAAAAAAGAGGGTGAGATCATAAAATAAGGCCTTCCTCAGTGTAGTAGCTGGATTTGTGTCAACTTGACACAAGCTGGGGTTATCACAGAGAAAGGAGCCTCCATGAGATCCAGCTGTAAGGCATTTTATCAACTAGTAATCAAGGGGGGAGGGCCCAACCATTGTGTGTGGTGCCATCCCTGGGCTGGTAGACCTGGGTTCTATAAGAAAGCAAGCTGAGCAAGCCAGGGGAAGCAAGCCAGTAAGCAATATCCCTCCATGGCCTCTGCATCAGCTCCTGCTTCCTGACCTGCTTGAGTTCCAGTCCTGACTTCCTTCAGTGATAAACAGCAATGTGGAAGTGTAAACTGAATAAGCCCTGTCCTCCCCAACTTGGTTTCTTGGTCATGTTTTGTGCAGGAATAGAAACTCTGAGTGAAACACTCAGCCTTGACCATACTCCATAACCTCTCAGCAATGATTTATTGAAGCTTTTCAACAATTGATTATTTTTCTGTCACTTACAAAATAGTTTCTAATAGGTGATGTTCTTTCAGGGACCAGAAAAAATTTGATATGAAATTATTTCAGAGGATCCAAACAATTTCAAAAAGAAAATTTACCATGATTAAATTGAGTAAATTAAATCCTACAATTAATTCATTAAGAAATAGGCCTTCCAATCAAGGACACTTGAATCTCACTTAGAAAGGGGAATAAAATAGTCAGAAGAGGCAGATGGAGGGAAAAATCTAAGGAGGGAGAATGGGAAGGGGAATGTTGGGTTCAGGGTAAGGTGTGGTGAAAGACAGGAGAAATGGCTAGAAGGCCATGAAAATTAATGGAAATCTGCAACTGACAGGGATGAAGAGGTAGGAGGCATCTCCAGGAAGAAACAGAGACCTAGGATAAGGGATGTGCCCAAGAATCAATGGGGATGACTTTAGCTGTGACTCACTACACTGGGGCTATAGAACTTGAAGAAGCCACCTCCTGTATCCAGTCAGGAACCCCAATGAACCGATAGAGACACCAATCCACCCACAAAACTTTCAACCCAAAACTTATCTTGTCTACAAAAAATGCAGGCATGGAGGACAGAGCAGGGACTGAGGGAATGGCCAACCAAACACCCATCTCACTTGAGACCAATGCCATGGCAAAGCACCAGTTCCTAATACCATTAATGATACTCTGATATGCTTGCAGACAGTAACATGCTGTCCTCTGACAGGATCCACCCAGCAGCTGACACAGACAGGTGCAGAGACCCACAGCCAAGCAGAGGATAGAGTTTGGGGACTCTTATGGAAAAATAGGAGGAAGGGGTGTGGGTCCCAAATGGAATAGGAACTCTACAGAAAAACAGAATCAACTAACCTGGACCCTTGGGGCTCTCAAAGTCTGAACCACCAACCAAAGAACATATGGGGCTGGACCTAAAACTCCCTGCACATATGTAGCAGATGTGTAGCTTGGTCTTCGAGTAGGTCTGGAACAGCTGGAACGGGGAATATCCCAAGAGCTGTTGCCTGTATCTCAAAAGTTGGGTGGCCTTATACACCCTCGGTAGGAGAGAAAGCACCTACCTCACAGAGACTTGAAGTACCAGGACAGTAGAATACTAGGGGAGGAGGCACCTGCTCAGAGGAGAAGGTGAGAGAAGACACGGAAGGATTATGAGAAGGGGTGAACAGGTAGAGGACAGTGAGTGGAATGTAGAGAATATAAATTAAAAACTTAATTTAACTAAAAAAATAGGCCTTTATGCAAATATAAAATGCCATCTTTCTACCAAAGTATATTACATATATTCAATAAATATTTTTAAATAAGACAGTCAGCTTTGGAGTTCCTTGATTTTGTAACAAAATCTTTTTTATGCATATGGAAACAACAAAATTTAGGAAATACAACACAGTAAGTCAGCTTACCTGCTAATGCCATGACAATAATCACAATTCCCTCCAAAATTTCTGCTCGAGAGAAAAATTGGGGGGTAATAAGGGAGGAAGACCTCTTTTGCCGTTTACAAATATACTTCAAAATACTTATTGTACTCCACCAAAAACCTAGGATAAGGAAAAAGGATCCGGGAAGAAAATGGCCTGCAGCGTCCCCCAGCACCTACAAATATAAGAATATAGAGATGATAGACATTTCATTTGTGGAACATCACCAAATCATCTCTCATCCCAAAATAGCAGGGGAGCTCCTGATGGTTATTAGCACACACTAGGTCAAATTATAGTATCAGCTATGCTGATAGAAAGTTAAAATTTGCTTTTAACACTTAATCATGCATGTTGTAGAGATGTTTTAAATGCTATCTCTAGTCCAACTTTCACACCAAAGAGACTAATATTCCATTTTCAATTAGGTATGAGTTTACAAGAGTTAAATGACTTCCCCAGATCTCACAACTATTAGGCAAAATTTTGTCATTTTTAATATAAATCTCACAAGGATTTCTTTATAAGACTACAAGACAGTATGCAGTTCACCAACCACTTGCTTTTTAAGTATAAAGAAAAGTAATATGAAACTTTGATATGTTTGTTTAGAATTTGAAATAATCTAAAGTTTCCTAAAACTGATAAACAACTTCAGGAAAGTGGCTGGATATAAAATTAACTCAAACAAATCAGTAGCCTTCCTCTACTTAAAAGATGAACTAGGGAAAGGACACCCTTCACAATAGTTACAAACAATATAAAATACCTTGGTGTGACTCTAACCAAGGAAGTGAAAGATCTGTATGACAAGAAATTCAAGTGTTTGGGTAAAGAAATCAAAGAATATCTCAGAAGATGGAAAGATCTCCCATTCTCATGGGTTGGCTGGACTAATATAGTAAAAATGACCATCTTGCTGAAAACAATCTACAGATTCAATGCAATTCCCATCAAAATTCCAGCTCAATTATTAATAGAAAAAGTAATTTGAAAATGTATTTGGAATAACAAAAACCCAGAAAAGCAAAAGTATTCTTAACAATAAAAAAAAATTTCTGGGGGAATCACCACCCCCAACCTTAAGCTGTATTACAGAACAATCGTGATAAAAACTGCATGGTATTTGTACTGAGATAGGCAGGTAGATCAATGGAATAAAATTGAAAACTCAGAAATGAACCACACACTTATGGTCACTTGATCTTTCACAAAGGGTCTAAAAACGTCTAGTGAAAAAAAAGACAGCATTCTCAACAAATGGTACTGGTTTAACTGGCAGTCAGCTTATAGAAAAATGCAAATCAATCCATTTTTATCTCCTTGTACAAAGCTCAAGTCAAAGTGGATCAAGGACCTCCACATAAAATCAGATACACTGAAACTAATAGAAGAGAAAGAAGGAAACAGCCTCGAATACATGGGCACTGGGGAAATTTTCCTGAACACCATGGCTTATGCTTTAAGATCAAGAATCAGCAAATGGGACCTCATGAAATTGCAAATTTTTCTGTAAGGCAAAAGACTGTCAAGAGGACAAAAAGGCAGCCAACAGATTGGAAAAATCTTTTCCAAACCTACATCAGATAGAGGGCTAATAGCTAATATATATATACAAAGAGCTCAAGAAGTAAGACTCCAGAGAACCAAATAACCCTACTAAAAAATGGGGCATAGAGCTAAATAAAGAATTCTCAAGTGAGGAATACCAAATGGTTGAGATGCACCTAAAGAAATGTTAATCTTCTCTAGTCATCAGGGAAATGCAAATCAAAACAACCCTGAGATTCCACCTCACACCAGTCAGAATGGCTAAGATCAAAAACTCAAGTGACATCAGATGCTGGCAAAAATGTGGAGAAAGAGGAACACTCATCTATTGTTGGTGGTGTTACAAGCTGGTACAACCACTCTAGAAATCAGTCTCAGAAAATTCAACACAGTGCTACCTGAGAACCCAGCTAAACCACTCCTGAGCATTTACCCAAAAGATGCTCCAACATCTAACAAGGACACATGTTCCACCCTGTTCATAGCAGCCTTATTTATAATAGCCAGAAGCTGGAAAGCACCCAGATGTCCTTCAACAGAGGAATGAATACAGAATTGTGGTACATTTACACAATAGAGTAATACTTAGCTATTAAAAACAATGACTTCATGAAATTCTTAGGCAAATGGATGGAACTAGAAGCTATCATCTTGACTGAGGTAACACAATCACAAAAGAACACACACAGTATGCACTCACTGATAAGTGGATATTAGCCCAAAAGCTTGGAACACCCAAGATAAAAGTCAGTGACTACATGAAGCTCAAGAAAGGGCTGAAGGAACTAACTAAAGAGGTTTGCAACCTCATAGGAAGAACAACAATATCAACCAACCAGATTCCCCAGAGCTCCCAGGAACTGAACCACCAACCAAATAGTACACAAGTGGAGGCCCCATGGCTCCAGGTGCATATGTAGCAGAGGATGGCATTGTCTGGAATTTATAGCAGGAAAAGCCCTTGGTCCTGTGAAGGCTCATTTCCCCAGTTTAGTGCAATGCCATGGTGTTGAGGTGGAAGTGGGTGAGTGGAAGGGGAGCATCTTAGACGCACGATGATGGGTGATGGGAAAGGGGGAAACGGGGAAAGGGGATAACATTTGAAATGTAAATACAAACACTATCTAATTTTTTTTAAAAAAAAAAAAGGACAGACCCACAGTCAAACACTAGGAAAATCCAGGAGAACCCTGCAGAAAAGGAGGAAGAAGTATTTTAGAAGCAAAGAGGTCAAGAACCAAGGACAGCACAAGAACATGGCCCACAGTATCAACTAAGCAGGGCTCCTAGGGGCCCACAGCGACTGAAGTGGCAAACATGGATTCTGTATAGGTCAGAGCTAGGTCCTCTGAACATCCCTCATGGTTGTGTAGCTTGGTGCTCTTTTGGGGCTTCCAACAATGTGAAAGCAGGTGTCTCTGACTATTCTGGCTGTGCTTAGGGCCCTTTCTTCTTACTGGCTTGTCATATACAGTTATGATATGAGGGTTTATGCCCAGTCTTATTGTATCTTATTAGACTATGTTCAGTGAATATCTCTGAGAGGCTTGTTCATTTTTCTTTTTCTTCTTTTTTGAAGGGAAAAAATAGAGGAGGAATGATCTGGAAGAGGTAGAGGAAGGGCCTGCAACTAGTAGAAGGAAGGGACATTGGCTGAGATGTACTCTATGAGAAAAAATAAAAGGCTGCTTAAAATTAAAGAGATTACTAAACTACAGGTGCAGAAAAAAGCCAGAAGACCCCAGATACATATTTATTAATCAATATGCAGTTTGGCACTTGTGCAAGCAGAGGTTAAGGACTAAGAATTCACTGCAAACTAGGCACTCAAAACTTAAAATATTTTGTGTGCAGTGTTTTATCTTCCCAACTTTGAGGATTACCAATTTCTATTTGCCTCTGGCTATTCAGAAATGATGAAACCACACATTCCCCAGGCTAATTAATAGCAGAGCTGAGGCTTGAATCTGGTTTGATGACTCCACAGCCTACTCTTGTCAGTATGTTATCACATATTCCAAAGACGGAGTGGTAGGTTTGAGGGAAAAGGATGTTTCTACATGTCAGATCAATGCAGGATAAAAATAAACATTTGCCACAGTGGTTAGATTTAAGTTTGGGATTTCAAGTCTTCTGAATCTCTGCTAACAATCTTGGCTGTGGGATATGTTTCTCTATAAACTGGGGGTGGGGGGAGCCAAAAGAAAAAAAAAGATGAGAGTACATCGTGTTCCCTCAAACTGCTCCTCAGCCAGGACGGTATTAAGAAAAATTAAGAGCAGAGAAGTTGCATGATCCAAATGGCACTTCGTCAGGATTAACTTTTCAGCCATGCCAATAATATATGAAAGGTAGAAAGGCCTACAGGCAAAGATGAATTAGAAGGCTATTGTAGACACTCATTTCTCAGATGCCAAGTCTGAGTCAGAACAGGATGGTGAGAACATACAATGCTACGCATGAATGATAGCTTAATACCAAGCCTGAAGAAATAGCAGATCCACCCTAGGAACATATGCCATCAAAGATATGGTCTTTGATGGCCCTGAGATGGGAGAAGAAAGGAACAAATGCACTGATGGTGGTCAGTGACCCTGCCTACTCCCCAAGGTACCAGCCTCACCAGCCCTTCTCTCCAGGAGAGCACAACTTCCAAAGAATTGAGGAAGCCCAAATGGACCTATCAGCACCATGAATTTTCCCAATGCTGATGACAAGCAGATGTTGGGTGAATGGGTATGTCCTATCTGGCAGACTGTCTCCACTTTCCTCGATATTCCATATAGGAAAGGCACTCTCAAGGCTCAGCACTAGTGAACTATCCTCAGAGGCTTTCTTCTCAGGATATTCTAAATTACATCATTCTATTTAATGTCCACAGAGACTTATCTTCATAGTATATTTTATAATAAGGAATCTTTAGTTTTGTTTTTTTTTACCTTTCTCTGCAAGACTGCCAAGTTCAACTATGTGAGTTTTGCTTCTGCTTCAGAATTCCCAGCAGTCAGAATTACAGTACCCAGCAGAAGCAAAATGTAAACAAAAATTATCATAACCCAGTTACCAAGATGCATCTTGCAGCCAAATCTGGTGTATGCATAAACACACACAATAAAGAAATGATGAAATAAAAAAATTTACCACTCACCACATTTTTAAATGTAAGAAACTCACTTTGATAAGTTGTGAAATTAAACTTAATGTTTTTGTAACCAAATATCATCATAAAACAATTTTTATTTCTTTTCTTCTTTTCCACTTATTCAACATTTCCAAACTACGATGAAAACTATGACCACAGAGTAGGGAATTGAAAGAAAAACTGTTGTTCATAAAAATATCACTGCAAATTAAAAAAAAACACAAAAACAAAAACAAATATTCACCAGCCAGACTGAAAAGCACCTCAGAAACACCCCTAACTCTGCCTTTCTGTAGATAACTCCTCCACAGACTCACAGAGCTCTGCTATTCTGATTTTAGGAGGAATTCAATGGAAATGAGGTTTTGGGGTTACAACCATGTCAGGTACAAACGTGTATGTATTTCATTCTGAGAACACACCTTAGATGAGTTGTCAACACTTCAAATGCTCACTTGGTAGCCACATAGTGTTAGTAGTGGCTACTTGAAGATTTTTTTATTTTTTTTTTTTTTTTTTTGAGCTTTGACAATGTATTTGAAAATATATTTCCATTATATGTATTTTTATAATTTAAATATGCACACTAGTCCATTATCTTTGGCATGTCATAGCTCATACAAAAATGATAATTGACATGGATCATTTAAATAGACCTTTTATAGCATTTTTCTTTCTTTTGGATTTTTTATACTTGGAGATCTTCCGGGTTTCCTTTGCATGTTTAATAAAGACTTGAAAGAGAGTGGGAAACAAAGAGTGGGAAGCCGGAAGTTCACACTGTTTTCCTCCTCCTTTCACAAGAGTCACACCTTCTCATTCTCACAGCAAACCTGGTGACCCACCCTCATCCATAGATGTGTATGTAAATGTGTCCTGAAACTTACACACAGACACATTATCCTCGGAGTGGAAGGAGTCAGAATGCAGTCTTCCTTCCACATCTACAACCACAACAACCATTCACAAGTCAACTCAAAACAACTACAAATCACATTCTCTCTTCTGGTGGCACAGTCTGGCCTCATAAGTAAGAAGTTGTTTTAACTTTACGGAGGCTCACCTTCCACTGTTTGCCTTGACCATGGAAGAGTAATGTGGGGCTCTCCTCCTGCTCCTGTTCTGATCCTTGCCTCATTTTCTGTTTTCTACTTGATAGTACAAAACAAAGTAATTTATGTGTCATTCTCCAAATATAGGTTACTTAACATATCTGTCTGGCTCTACACAGTAGGAAACTGTAGAGCCCTTCCCTGTGTTTTTGACCACTTACTCTTCTGTATCTTCTGCATAGCCTATGGCGTTTTGTCCTATGAAATAGTTGAATGCATTGTGGGGTGCTATGACCCTTCCTTACTTCACCTACTTAATATACATCCTATAAAGGAAGGAAAAATAAAATAGAAGAAAAAAAGAAAGACAGGTCACCTCCTCTGTTTCACTCTTCAGCTGTTAAAGTATCTGGTTGTTTGTGATTCCAAGGTACTCCCATGGAATTTCTTGAACATCCATCATTACTTACTAACTACTCTCTTTCAATAGCATATGGGCTCCTGGAATGGATGATTACACCTTGTTTTTAGAGCCTAGGACCCAGCTGTTGATTTTCCTGGTTATTTTATTTGTTTTTGAGACTAGGTATCACTATGTAGCCCATACTAACATCAAACTTGCGATCCTCCTATCTTAGCTTCCTAGTACTGAGCCTATGGATATCTGCCACCACATATGGTTCAGCCTTTCCTGAAATGGAATATCTAATAAATAAATGGATACATGTGTAGAATGATGCACATGTTCATAGCCCAAAGTTACTAAAAAATGGTTGGCAAACTGCTCAAATAAGTTTTGTAGGTGTGGTTCACTGGTTATGAGCAAAAAGCATCAACATAGCACTCAACAATGCATTCAGTTACTTCATAGGAAAAATTCCATAGGCTAAATGCAAAAGATACACAAGATTCAGGGAAGTTATTAGAAACATGTCAGAACGAATACAAAGGCTTACAGCAATGGTTTTCCACCTTTCTAATGCTAAGACTAATCCAGTTCCTCATGTTGTAACTACCCTCAATTACAAAATTATTTCATTACTATATTATAACTGTAGGTTTGCTACTGTTATTAATCATGATGTAAATATCTGATACAAAACCCCTGTGAAAGGATCACTTGACCTTTAAAGGGGTTATGGCCCACAAATTGAGAACCACTGCCTTTCAGCATGGTCACATAGCCAAGAAGTATGACTTTTTCCAAGCCTGCGTGTAACAAGAAAGTTCAATGTTGATATCCTTCTGACCTCCTGTCCCCCCTCCCCAACACACACACACAGACCCTGCAAAAGGACAGGTGCATTACACCCAACAATGACCATGACCACACTATTAGTTCACCCTAATTCACATCTTAGGTGAGAATATTCACCCTGGGCAATCATCAGGAAAGAAGGTTATAAAAGGGACTCTGGGTTATGCCTTAAGAGTATGGTTTGTCAACACAAGAAAACTACAGAATTAACTCGCCTGGGCCAATGGGGACTCACAGAGACTGCATTGTCAAACAAGGAGCCTACATGGAACTGATCTAGGTCCTCTGAATATGTTATAGTTGTCTAGCTTAGTCTTCATGTGGGTTTCCTAACAGCAGAAGAAGGGCCTGTTTATGACTCTGTTGCTTACATTTACAACTCCATCCTCCAACTGGGCTGCCTCATGTAGCTTCTTCAAGACTAGGAAAAAATATGCCTAGTCTATTGCAACTTTATATGATATGCTAGGACAGATTGATATCCATGGGAGACCTCCTCTTTTCTGAAGAGAAGGAGAGGAAGATAAGATGGCATGGAGAGGCAGAGTGAGGAGAACTGAGAGAAGAAAGGAGGAGAGATTCTGATGAAATGTAAAGTTGATTAATTAATATTATGGTCTGTGCAGTATCTTGGGCTACAATGTCTTGAAAAGGGCTTTAATTCAGCAAATGCATGTTCTGCACAGTGAATAATGATGTGCCAGTAGGAACTACAGATCCTTCTAAGCCCTAGAAACAATCAGCAAAGTTTGGAAGGGAGGAGGACTTCCAGGGTACGACAACCCTGTAATCAAAATAAACAATGCACATAAACCCTGTAATCAAAATAAATAATACACGTAAGCGTTCTTTGGTGTGGAAAGGGTGTAGAGAATTGAGTTATATTTTAGAAGCAGAGCAGCACCAAGGAAATAGAAGTTTCAGGGAAGATTTCATTTTGCCAAGACCAAGGTAGAGTGGATGTGACAAAAGCCAGGCTCTGGTTCAGAAACCTGGCAAGATTAAAGGTCCTTGTATGTAAGTGCAGGCCAATGGCAGCCTGTTTGTATAAGTGTTGCTTTGGTTTCCATGGTGAAGGGGAACCTAAAGTCCATAGAACGTCAAGAATAATTAAATGCATAAGATGGGGTTCTCACTGCACTTCACAGCTGGAAGTGTCTTGTGCCCACTTCTCCCAAACACCTAACTTAACTGGGTTCCCACTTGGACTTCCCCACCTGGTTTCTTCACTCTGTTGTCTAGTGTGGCTCTCAATCTCAGAACCATACAGAGCACATCCCTCACCTGGACCCTCCGCCACTGTCTTCCTCATTTAAAACAACTTCATCCTTGTAACTGTTCATACCAAAATTTTAGTAATCCTGGACTCTTCACCTGATTTCCTTCCCACATCCAGCCATCTGAAAGCTGTTTACCTCCAACTATACCCGGGATTTGACTATTTCTTACTCTCCCCAGTGCTGTCGCTCCTAAGAGAGCCTTGATAATGGTCCCAAGGGGACTCTGTTCCATCTTTGTGCTTAATGATCTCCAGGGCATAAAGAAGACTTCCAAACAGTTGGACAGATAGAGTTAATTTTAGGATTTTTCTAAAGAGACTCAGACGTAATTTTTCTCAGGAAAAAAAAAAAAAAAACATAAACTAAATCATAATGCAGAAAGTCCCCAGTAACACAAGACTCAGAGATCAAAACCCCAAAGTGAGAGATAGAAGGACAGTGGTTGCAGGCATTAGCTTAGCTTTGCTAGAACAGTGTCAAGCAGCTAGGCTGGCTTCGTGACTCTTGCCGTGTCCAGTGGATGTGGTTGTGGCACTAACCGGGTTTTACTGTGGTCTACCACGTGTCAGCCGCCATATGTCTAGTTATCATGTGAAATACTGTCCATCATTATGATGGTTTCAGCAAAGTGTGTTTCAGTGGAGTCTCTTCCTCCCTTCTTTTTCCAATCCCTGTCCTCATTTGCATCTTAGACTCTGCCTTTCGTGTGGCATGTGTTCATTTGCCCCCTCCCCTCTGCTAAAACCTCTTTAGGCACTCTCTTTGACTCTTTTATACCTTTTTAGACTTTAACCACATTTATAACCATTTACAGATAGACAGGACATACATACATTATGCTGCATAGTATCTGCATATGAGAGAGGACATATAGTTTTGCTCTTTGAGTCAAAATTTTCTTAGGTTTTTTTCAGTGCTGAAGTGTACACCAAAGATCTTTGTGTATATTAGGTGAGTATTCTACCAACTGAACTAGATCCCCATCATGACAAGCACTCTTACCTAGCTTTATCTCATAAAATCCTAAGAAAATGATGTTAATATACTTATTTTACAAAACAGAAATGATTTCTTGTACTATGTCCCAAATACACCAGTCGAGAATCAAATCAGATCTATAATCCATGCACTTGAAAGGGAAAGGTAGAAGGATCCACAGTACAAGACTAGCTTCACAGTATAGTGAGCTTGAACTCAGTTATATGAGACCAAGGGGGAAAGGAGGACAGGTGACAGGCTACAGGAAACATTTTTTTCCTTGTTCTTCCCACATTATCAAACCAAAGTTACTCTAGGAGAAAACTAACCTTCGGGTGCTTTGAGCCAATTCTTGCTTCTGAGCCATTCATCTTGCTTGGTATCAGTAAATCCAACACTTCAGAACTGGTCCAACAGGGAGAAGAGAAAAGCAGCTGTGATTTTGGTTTTGTTTCCCCACTTAAAGCTGAAAGTTAGAAACTGAAACTTGATACATTACAGACAGCTTTACACAGTCATGCAACGGTTTGCATATGCCAAAAGCAACTACCATTAGATATTAAAACTTATCACGTTTTACCTTTGCCGAATATTACTTACCACACTTTAACAATTTCCCAAGTCCTTACAACTCATGTGCTGAAGATTCACTGCACAGCAGGAAATCCTGGCAGATGCTGTTCATGCGTGGATCAAGAGAAGGCAGTTTAGCCAGCATCAGCCTTGCAAAAGCTCAGAGGAATATTGTGTTCCTCTTACTCACCTATTTCCTTGGAGGATTTAACTCCACCCAACCTATGGAAAAAAAAAAAGAGCCAGGCCCACAAATTAATGTCATTAAGCATAAATAATCTCGTCATATACTCATTAATCAAGGGCTCAGATTACCTTGCTATTCTGTACAGCCAGAGAAGTACTACATCATAGCTAACATCAGAGGCTTTCCCCATAACTATGTGGTAAGTTTATTATTTAATTCTACTCTCTCTGATCTCTACACCCGATTTATATTATTGCTGTGACATTGTTTAACCTGCCAACTTTGATGTCTAACATGTAAGACTCTGTTGCAGAGTTGGCCCACCCAAAATCTTGCTTCTCCCACCTGAGCCAACCTGTTGACCAAGAATCTACATTCATCCCAGAATTAAACAACAGAGCAGAAATACACTGAAAAAACCTCTCTCACCTGAACTGTTCCTGCAAGCATGAATCTTAGAAAGACATAGCCACAATTGTAGATGCTGGTTTCAGCATTTAAAATGAACAGTCAATGAGAATAGCTGTTTGTCCTTTGCTTAGACATGAGTTCTGTTGGAGAGAGGTGTTAAGGCACAGGTCTTTAATCCCAGGACTGGGGAGGCAGAAGGATTTTTGTGAGTTCAGTTTAAGCCAGCCTGGTTTATACACTGAATTCCATCTCAGTCCAGACTACATAGTAAGACCCTATCTCAGCAAAACAAAGAAAAACAAAGACAAAGCACAGAAAGGCCCTAAAAAACAAAACACAGAAAGGCCTTAATGTAGTAAGTATAGGGCACATGCATGAAATGTAAAGATGTTTATCTTATTACCAAAAAACAGACCAACATATTAGAAAATAATTTTTGTTGAGGGCTTTGGCTGTTGCTCAGTGAAAGAGCATGTATACAGCATGTCCAGGAACCTGGGTTCAATCTCCATCACTGGGGGAAGAAAGTGAATTAAAAAAATAAACATTTAAGGCATAGTTAATAATGGTGTGTGAATTAAAAGGGAAGGCAAGCCCAATGGGAAGGACAAGAAGATGTTCTTCTAAACCAGAGTCTTTCTTAAAATAACACAAAAGATCTGCTTCCTATGATCACCAGCATCATGATACCTAAGTGGGATGCTCAGAGAGGGGAGAGGAAATGCAAGAAATGTCTTCTTTTCAAAGAGCAATGCAGACCCATGTTGGGAAGACATAAACCATTGCTTGCATGTGGATATCTAGTTCACAGGCTCATTGTTTCTGCAGTTGTGCTTAGAATACCAGGACTCATGTTATCTTCACTTCTCTCTAAAGTCTACAGAAGTGGCCTCTACAAATTGCTTCTATAATAATACACACCGCAACAATAAAGAATGTCAGCTTATTATGCTCAAGTATTCCTTGAACCACAGGGCAGGAGCAAAGACAAAACTCTTAGCTTTAGTTTAAGGCTAGTGAGGAAGAAAATATTTATAAACACCATGTGCCACTATGGAGGGAATCTGATAGTATCTCAGTGAAGGAACGATAGTAGGCTTCACATCTGTAGGTTTTGCTTAAAAAAATTATTTAGGAATATTGGACTATTCCATCCCCAAACATAAAAATATTCCCAATCAATCAATATCATCAGTGACTGATGAAACAGTAAAATGAACATTTAAATGTTTGCTGAGGCTCATTTTTCATATGAGTCAATTCTATTGTCCATAAAACAGGAGGTCAAGCTCACACAGCATAAGAGTAGGCACAACCTGCTGTTCTCTTAAGACTTAAATTAATGCCACGTTTATGATGCCTCAAAATATTCTCTTTGTTGACCTCATTATATCACACACTTTTCAAAAAGTGAAACCTTTATAAAAGGAACTATGGGGGAGGGGCTCTCTTGATTTTCAGAAAACTAAAGAAGAGCTCTTGCATTTTCACATAAATTCTATTTCCATGCCAAATATAAACTCCACAGATACAAGGAGCTAAAGTTGATCATCAAAGCTTCTTCACAATTATGTGAAAGGCCTGTGCCAATAAGGCCTTTCAGGGGGTTGTTAAGAGAAGGACCATGAAAGGTATTCAACCCGCCACCAGGAAAAGCAGTGAGCCAGCAGTGAGCCAGCAGTGAGCCAGCGGTGAGCCAGTGGTGATCCAGCAGTGATCCAGGGACATAAGACTGACAACAAGATGGCAAGAGGAAAGGGAAAGAACGTACCTCAGGGGAAAAAAAGACAACCTGGCAACACCAGTACCCAGCTCTCCCATCACAGCAAACAGCGGAATGCCAAACACACCAGAAAAAGAAGACAAACACCTAAAATCATACCTCAAGACAATGATAGAGATCCTTAAACAAGAACGGGAGGAAAAGCAGAAAGAATTAGAAGCTTTTAAAGAGGAAACAAGAAAAAAACTCAAAGAACTCAAAGAACTAGAGGAAAATAGAACCAAAGAGATGAAGGAATGGAAGAAAGAATTTAAAACAGATATTGACAAAATAAAGAAAACACTAAAAGAGATAACCCTAGAGGTAGAACACCTATGAAAAAAATCAGGAGTCACAGATGCAAGCATTTCCAATAGATTACAAGAGATGGAAGAGAGAATCTCGGGGACCAAAGACAACATTGAAAACATAGACAAAACAGTCAGAGAAGATGTAAAAACCAAAAAGCTCCTAACCAAAAATGTCCAGGAGATCCAGGACACAATGAGAAGACCAAACCTAAGGATAATAGGAATAGAAGAAAACGAAGAATATCAACTAAGAGGCACAGTAAATATCTTCAACAAAATTATAGAAGAAAACTTACATACCCTTAAGAATGAGATGATCATGAGCATAAAACAAACCTACCGAACTCCAAATAGATTGGATCAGAAAAGAAACTTCTCCCGACACATAATAGTCAAAACACCAAGTGCCAAAATTAAGAAAAAATATTAAAAGCAGTAAGGGAAAAAGGCCATGTAACATATAAAGGCAGACCAATCAAAATCACACCCAATTTCTCAACAGAGACTATGAAAGCTAGAAGAGCCTGGACAGACATCATGCAGACCCTAAGAGAGCACAGGTGCCAGCCAAAGCTGCTATACCCAGCAAAACTATCAATCACCATAGATGGAGAGACTAAGATATTCCAAGACAAAACTAAATTTACACAATAAATGACAACAAACCCAACACTACAACGAATTATAGGTGGAAAACCGATTACAACGAGGGGAACTACATCCTAATAAAAACAAAAAACTCCTAAGATAGAAAACCAAAAGAAGAAAGATATACAGGCACAATTCAACCTCCAAAAGCAAAAATAGCAGGAAACAGCAACCACTGTTCCTTGATATCTGTTAACACAAATGGACTCAATTCCCCCCAAAAAATACATAGGTTATCAGACTGGATATATAACAAAACCCAGCAATTTGTTGCATACAAGAAACTCATCTCAGAGTAAAAGGGTGGGAAAAAAACTTCCAAGCAAATGGCCCCAAGAAGCAAGCTGGAGTGGCAATTCTAATATCGAATAAAGTAGATTTTCAACCAAAAGTTATCAAAAAAGATAAGGAAGGACACTTTTAACTCATTACAGGGGAAATTGGTCAGGAGGAACACTCAATCGTTAACATCTATGCTCCAAATACAAAAGCACCGATATTCATAAAAGAAACCCTACTAAAGCTCAAAAAATACAATGTGCCCTACACAATAATAGTGGGAAACCTCAATACCCCACTCTCGCCAATGGACAGATCAGGGAAACAAAAACTGAACAGGGATACTGTAAAACTAACAGAGGTTATAAACCAAATGGAATTAATAGATATCTACAGAACATATCATCCTAAAACAAAAGAATACACCTTCTTCTCAGCACCTCACGGCACCTTCTCAAAAATTGACCACATAATTGGTCACAAAACGAGCCTCAATAGATATTAGAAGATTGAAATACTCCCACGCATCCTCTCAGATCACCATGGTCTAAGGTTGGCCTTTAACAACAACAAAGAAAACAAAAAGCCCACATACACATGGAAACTAAACAACGTTCTATTAAATGATAGCAGGGTCAAAGAAGAAATAAATAAAGAAATTAAGAACTTTGTAGAATTCAATGAAAAAAAAACACAACATACCCAAACCTATGGGATGCAATGAAAGCAGTACTAAGAGGAAAACTCATAGCTCTGAGTGCTTCCAAAAAGAAACTGGAGAGAGCATACATCAGCAACTTGACAGCACAGCTGAAAGCTCTAGAGAAAAAGGAAGCAGATACACCCAAGAGAAGAAGACAGCAAGAAAAAATCAAACTTAGGGCAGAAATAGACCACATAGAAACAAAAAGAATCATTGAAAGAATCAACAAAACCAAGAGCTGGTTCTTTGAGAAAATCAACAAGATTGATAAACACTTAGCCAGACTAACAAGAGAGCAAAGAGAGAGTATCCAAATTAACAAAATTAGAATGGAAAGTGGAGAAATAACAACTGAAAATGAGGAAATTCAAAAAATCATCAGATCCTACTACAAAAGCCTATAATCAACAAAGTCGGAAAATCTGGAGGAAATGGATGAATTCCTAGACAAGGTACTAAAGTTAAATCAGGACCAGGTAAACCATCTAAATAATCCCATAACACCTAAAGAAATAGAGGCAGTCATCAAAAGCCTCCCAACCAAAAAAAGCCCAGGTCCAGATGGGTTTAGTGCAGAATTTTATCGGACATCTATTGACGACATAATACTAATACTCTCCAAACTATTCCACAAAATAGAATCAGATAGAAAACTACCTAACTCATTTTTTGAGGCTACAATAAGACTCATTCCTAAACAACACAGGGACCCCACAAAAAAAGAGAACCTCAGACCAATCTCACTTATGAACATTGATGCTAAAATACTCAACAAAATTCTTGCAAACCAAATCCAAGAACACATCAAAATGATCATTCACCATGATCAAGTAGGCTTCATCCCTGGCATGCAGGGAAGGTTTAACATACGGAAATTCATTAATGTAATCCACCATATAAACAAACTCAAAGAAAAAAACCACATGATCATCTCACAAATGTTGAGAAAATATTTGACAAAATTCAACACCCCTTCATGTTAAAAGTCTTGTAGAGAACAGGAATCCAAGGCCCATAACTAAACATAATAAAAGCAATATACAGCAAATCAACAGCCACTATCAAACTTAACAGTGGGAAACTTGAAGCAATCCCACTCCCCCACATCCTATTCAACATAGTACTGGAAGTCCTGGCCGGAGCAATTAGACAGCAAAAGAAAATCAAAAAGATACAAATTGGAAAGGAAGAAGTAAAAACATCACTATTTGCAGGTGATATGATAGTGTACTTAAGGTACCCCACAAATTCCACCAGAGAACTCCTACAGCTGATAAACAAGTTCAGCAAAGTGGCCGGATATAAAATTAACTCAAACAAATCAGTAGCCTTCCTATATTCAAAAGACAAACATTTGGAGAAAGAAATTGGAGAAAAGATACCCTTCACAATAGTCATAAACAATATGAAATACCTTGGTGTTACTCTAACTAAGCAAGTGAAGGACCTGTATGACAAGAACTTCAAACCTCTAAAGAAGGAAATCGAGGAAGATCTCAGAAAATGTAAAGATCTCCCATGCTCATGGATTGGAAGGATCAACATTTTTAAAATGGCCATCTTACCAAAAGCAATCTACAGAATCAATGAAATCCCCATCAAAATTTCAAACCAGTTCTTCACTGAGTTGGAAAGAGCAATGTGCAATTTCATTTGGAATAACAAAAGACCTAGAATAGCGAAATTCATCCTCAACAACAAGAAAACATCTGCGGGAATCACTATCCCTGACCTCAAGCTATATTACAAGGCAATTGTGCAGAAAACTGCATGGTACTGGTACAGAAATAGGCACGTGGATCAATGGAATGGAATAGAAGATCCAGAAATGAGCCCTCTAGTATATGGTCACCTGATTTTTGACAAAGGATCTGTAAACATTTAATGTAAAAAGGACAGCCTATTCAACAAATGGTGCTGGTCCAACTGGCACTCAGCATGCAAAAGAATGAAAATAGAATCTTTCTTATCTCCTTGTACAAAGCTCAAGTGTAAATGGATCAAAGATCTCCACATTAAACCAGGTACACTGAAACTATTAGATGAGAAAGTAGGGAAAACCTTAGAACTCATAGGCACAGGAGAAAATTTCCTAAACAAAACACCAATGGCTCGAGCTTTAAGGTCAATGATTGACAAATGAGATTGCAATGTTTCTGTAAGGCTAAACACACTATCATGAAAACAAAATGGCAGCCAACAGAGTGGGAAAAGATCTTTACCAACCCCACATTAGTTAGAGGCCTAATATCTAAGGTATACAAAGAACTCAAAAAGCAAGATACCAGAGAATCAAACAACCCTATTAAAAAATGGGGTACAGACTTAAACAAAAGTTCTCAATTGAGGAATATCGAATGGCTGAGAAACATCTAAGGAAGTGCTCAACATCCTTAGCCATCAGGGAAATGCAAATCAAAACAACCCTGAGATTCCACCTCACACCAATCAGATTGGCCAAGATCCAAAACTCAGATGACAATAGATTCTGGTGAGGATGTGGAGAAAGAGGAACACTCCTCTACTGCTGGTGGGATTGTAAACTGATACAACCACTCTGAAAATCAGTCTGCTGGTTCCTCAGAAAAAAATGGACATAGTACTACCTGAAGACCCAGTTATTCCACTTCTGGGCATTTACCCCGGAGATGCTCCAAATACAACAAACATACATGCACCACAATGTTCATAGCAGCTCTATTTATAATAGCCAGTATCTGGAAAGAACCCAGATGTTCTTCAGTAGATGAATGGATACAAAAATTGTGGTACATTTACACAATGGAGTACTACTCAGCTATCAGAAACAATGGCCTATCAAAATTCTCAAGAAAATGGATGCACCTAGAGAATATCATCCTGAGTGAGATAACCCAGTCACAAAAGAACAGACATGATATGCAGTCACTGATGATGGGATACTAACCCTAAAAGCTCTGAACACCCCAGAAACAACCCACAGACTGTGTGAAGATCAAGAAAAAAGAGAAAAAAGAATATATTTTAATTAAAATAGAACTGTATCACATCCCCCTTTGTTTCCTACAGCCCCTCCCAGTTTCTCTCCTATCTCCTCAAATTAATAACCTCTTTTCCTCTATTATTGTTACATATATACATATATGTATGTATATATACCCACAAATACTTAATAACAACCTTATAAAAACGTATTTGTATACTTTTATGCAAAAATGCTTAAAAATCTGTACATTTATCTTTGTTTTTTAAAATAAAGTTTAAAAAAGCTAAAAGAAAAAAAAAGAAAGGTACTCAAAGTTCTTAGTGATCAGAGAAATGCAAATTAAAACAACCCTGAGATCACACCAATCAGAATGGCTAATTTCAAAACCCCAAGTTACAGCACATGTTGGCAGGATGTGGAGAAAGAGGAACACTACTTCTTGCTGGTAAGACTACAAACTGTTACAACCACTCTGGACATCAATCTGGAGGTTTCTAAGAAAATTTGAAATAGATATACTGAAGACCCAGCTATACCACTCTTGGGAATATACCCAAAGATGCCCTTCCAGGCAACAGAGACATGTGTTCTACTATGTTCATAGTGGTATTGTTTGTGATAGTTAGGAGCTGGAAACAACCCACATGTCCCACAACACAAGAATGAATACATATTATGTGGTTCATTTACATAATGGAATACTACCTGGCTATAAAGAACAAGGTCATCATGAGTTTTGCAGGCAAATGGATGGAACTCAAAATATCATCCTGAGTGAAGTAATTCAGACCCAAAAGGACATGCATAATATGTACTCACTGTTATGTGGATATTAGGGGGAGGAAAGTACAGAATACTCAAGATATAGTCCACAGAACTCAAAAAGGTCAACAAGCCAAAGGGTCCAATTGAGGACAACTCAGTCCTACTTGGGAGAGAGAAGAAAGCAACCACAAGGGAAGAGGGAAGAAGAAACCTATGTGGGAAAGGGGACAGAAAGGGGAAGAGAAGCACATGATCAGGTATTGGGTGAGGGATGGGGGAAGACTGAAGTCCTGCAGGCCAGCAGAAAGAATGGAAACAAGCGACCTCAGGGGGTAGGAGGTAGAGAGACCCTTCAGATTGTACCAGAGACCTGGGAGGTGAAAGACTCTCAGGACTCAAAGGGAAGGACCTTGGATGAAATGTCCTACAGTGGAGAGAGAGAACTTATAGATCCCACCTCCAGCAGAAAAACAGAGCATCAAGTGAGGTATGGGGTTACCATCCCATAGTCAAAACTCTTACCCATAATTGTTCCTGTCTGAAATAACTGCAGAGACAAAAATGGAGAAGACCCTGAGGAAAAGGAGGTCCAGTGACAGGTCCAGCTCAAGGAGAAGCCCCAAGACCTGACACTATTACTGAAGCTATAGAGTGCTCACGAAAAGGGCCCTATCATGACTTTCCTCTGAAAGACCCAACAAGCAACTGAAAATATTTTCACCCAACCAATGGACAGAAGCTGCTGACCCTGTGGTTAAATTAGGGGAAAACTGGAGGAAGCTGGGGAGGACGACAACCCTATAGGAGGACCAGCAGTCTCAATTAACCTGGACCCCTAAGATCTCTCAAATACCAGACCACCAACCAGGCAGTATACGCCAGCTGATATGAAGCCCCCAACATGTATACAGCAAAAGACTACTGGGTCAGGGTTCAGTCAGAGAAAAAGTACCCAACCCTTAATAGATTGAAGGCCCCAGGGAGTTTAGAGGTCTGGTGGGGTAAGTGGGGTGAGGACATCCTTGTGGAGACAGGGGGTAGGGAGGGGATGGAGTCAGAGGGTGGACCTTGACGGGGATAAAATCTGAAGTGTATAAAATGTTAAATAAAATAACAAAAGGAACACAACTTGAGAATATAGGAAAAGTGAAAAGTACAACTAAGACTGAGATAGAGCAGAATGCACTTAGCTGTGCTGTAATGGTTTAATGATTGAGCTAATGCTCTTTCAGTTGGAAAAACATATCTCAGGTAAGAATCAATATAAAACATTCCTTCTATCATCTCACAAAAGCAGTTCCACAATCTCTTCATGTCACCCTCTCACACGTCACCACCACAAATGAAAACAACTACAATTATGACAACTTCTCCCTCTTCTTCTCCTTCTGCTTCTTCTCCTTCTCCTTGTGCTTCTTCTCCTTCTTCTCCTCCTCCTCCTCCTTCTTCTTCCTCTTCTTCCTCTTCTTCACCTTCTTCTTTCTCTTCCTCTTCTTCTTCCTCCCCCTCTTGCTCCTCCTTCTCTTCTTCCTTCTCTCTCTTCTTTTTCCTCCTCATTCTTCTTCCTCCTCCCTCTTCTTCTTCCTTCCCCCTCTTCTTCCTCTTTTTCTTCTATAGCTTATTAAGTCCAATGTCTGTTACCCAGATTCTCCTGGGTGTGGGTCCTGCCCCAGAGTATGTTTGATCTACCATGGATCATTTCCTTAAAGAAAACTGACTTTTCCTGTCCCATCAGCATCAAATGCCAATAACTCACCTGCGTTTTGCAACCCCTTTGTGTTTTTCTCATTGGAAAACACAGAACAGAACCTTCTTCGGTTTGACACCAAAAAAAGTAAATGAATTCACTTATTTCATCTGCTCTGTGGCTTTTGGTAGTTGTCATGAAATACTATAAGTTACACTGATCCTAGAAGACAAAATGATGGCCAGGATAATACTGACTAATATCCACCTTATATTCTTACATCTAGTCACCCAAACTCTAGTACTCACACCTGAGAATAGGGTAAAGTATTCTGGGATCAATGATGGACAATTTTATTCCTAGATTTTAATAAAAAGTAACTTGAATCAGCCCCTCTTTATATGAAAAAACAAATTAAAATGTCTCTAAACACTTTCCCAACCATATCTCCCAAAAGAAAGTAAATACTTGATAAAGTAATGGTAATAGTATCCTGTCATAATTTTACATAAGATACTTAACATAAACTGATACAAAGTTTGTAAAGAAACTAATTATTTTACCACACCCAAGAACTTGATAAACTGCATGAAGAACTCCCTTGCAGCTACATAGGCAGAGTGAGAAAGAATGCCTAAATTCTTAATACCAGTTGATCTGATGGAAAGTCACTCTGACAAGTGCCTAAGATATGCAGGATGTAGATTACCAGATGGCCCCTGAGAGCTGCAGAAGCGGGGGAGGAAGACCAGGTAAACCTTCCTATGGAGCACATTAAAACTGTCAAACTCACAGGAGAGTTCAAACTGCCTAGCTCAGTAGTGGAGCCCTGCATGACCTCTGACCTCATCTCCCACCACTGGTGATAAACAAGATTGGGATCTTCAGACCCTACAATAAGCTTGGTTCTCTCCACTCCTAGCATATGCCTCATATACTTCATGCACATGACTCTAAACTGTGGCTTATCCAGTTCATAAACCTGTCTGAGATTTTGTCTCTCTGGTGTGGCCCTTCCTGACTTATGATTTGGCATCATTCATTAACCTCAGAAAGATAGTTCCACATCATTTATCCACCTTCACAGTCTCGTGTTCTGAATTCCATTAGAACACATCATGTCACTGGGTGATGTTTTAGCTTGGCTCAGCTTCTTATAATTCAGTACAGAGGAACCAAACATAACAAAAATATTTTTAAATAGCAATGAATGCCAATGCATGACCACCTAAGAAACCAAAGAATTGTCGACACGGGTGATGGTTTGGCAATCTCTGGCTTGTTATATACAAAGTACTATACTGAAAGCACTGAAGGCATGATTAAACATGCATGTGGAAAGATTTCTCCAGAACAATTTGGGGTAGTATACTGCAATTTTATTTTTCATTCAGTTTTTACTGGTTGATAGAAAAAAGTGCTTTGATCATGTTAATTGCTCTTCCACAACTCTTCCCACGCCCAAGCCCACACTCTGTACTGACCTAACTTTGTCTTGTTTTGTTTTTTCCTACTTACCTTTCAAGGCGAACACGTGGTGCCAAGATATGCTAGTATATGTGATCTTCAACGGGAGCATAGTCAGCGTACTCTTAGAGAAAACTGTGCCTTCTTCTCCCAGAAACTAACAAATACCAAGTAGCTCCATGGTTATGGGTAGGATTGTATACCCAACACCCTTCTCCAGGCTGTGTGATTCAGACTTATGCAGTCTTAGGAACAGTGTCAGAACTATTATGTGTGCAGCTCCCCTGTTCTATCCAAAACACACACACACACACATATATATATATTCACTTTAGGGTTGAGAATTCTTCAGTCTCTTCTTCTCTGCATCTTGACGAGTTGTAGGTCTCTGCACTGATAACCATTCACTGTAAATAGAAGCTTCTCAGATGGAGGTTAAGAGATACATTGATCTATGATACATTGATAAGTCACTGAGAGTCAGCTTAACCATGTGTGCATTTAGCAGCATATTAAATACAACTGCTTTACTCTTTTGAGAAGCCAGGCATTGTGGATTTTTTTTTTTTTTTTTTTGGTGTATAGGGTTTTCTTTATTACTACAAGTGTGTGAGTATATATAAATGCTTAGGTATACATACATGTAAAACACCCTTTCTTCTGGATTGGGAGGAGGACAGTCTTGCTCTATAGCTATAGTTGGCATTGAACTCATGATCCTGATGCATCGGTTCCCGAAGTCTGGGAGTTTGAATATGCTTGACCCAGGAAGTGTCACTAATAGGAGATGTGGCTTTGTTGAAGTAAATGTGGCCTTTTTGTAGGAAGTATATCAAAAGTGAGGTGGGCTTTGAGACTCTTCTCCCAGCTGCCTGGGAGACAGAACTCTCCTGGCTGCAGCCAGACCAAGATGCAGAACACTCAGTTTCTTCTACAGTATCTCGTCTACCTTCACACTTCCATGCTTTCTGCCATGATGTTAATGGACAGAACTTCTGAAACTGTAGCATCCCCAATTAAATGTTTTCTCTTATAAGAGTTGTCTTAGTATTCCACTGTGTATATGTACCACATTTTCTGTTGTACATTATTCAGTTGAGGGACATCTGAGTTGTTTCCAATTTCTGCCTATTAAGAATAACTGCTATGAACATAGTTGAACAAGTGTCTTTGCCAGATGGTGGAACACCTTTTGGGCATATGCCAAGGAGTGTTTTAGCTGAGTCTTGAGGTAGAACTATTCCAAACTTTTTTAGAAACTGGCAAATTGATTTTCAAACTGGCTGCACAAGTTTGCACTTCTACCAGCGATGAAGGAATACTATCCAGCCATTAAAAACAAGAGACATCATGAATTTTGCAGGCAGATAGATAGAACTTGACACTATCATCCTGACAAAGGTAACCCAGTCCCAAAAGGACATGCACAGTATGTACTCACTTATAAGTGGATATTAGCCATAAAGCTCAGGATACCCATGATACCTTCACAGACCCAAAGAAGCTAAACAAGAAGAAAGACACAAGCTAGGATGATTGACTTTCACTTAGAAGAGGGAATAAAATAATCATAAGAGGCAGACAGAGGGAGGGACCTGGGTGGAAGAGGGAATGGGGGGGTCAGGATTAGGTGTGGGGAAGGATGTTAGAGATGGCTAGATGGCCATGAAAAGAATGAAAATCTGTCACTGATGGGAGTGGAGAGGTGGAAGCTTCTCCAGGACAAGGCAGAGACCTGGGATAAGGATGGCACCCAAGAATTGATGGGGGTGATCTTAGTTGTGATTCATTCCATTGGGGATATGGAACCTGAGGAGCCCACCTCCTCTAGCCAGGCAGGATCCCCAGTGGATCAATGGAGACACCAACTCACCAGCAAGACTTTCAAGCCAAAATTTATTCTTTATACAAGAAATGCAGGCACAGGGGATGGAACAGAGACTGGGAGAATGGCCAACCAAAAACTGGCCCAACTTGAGACCCATCCCATAGGCAACACCAATTCCTAACATTATTAATGATATTGCTACGCTTACAGAGAAAAGCATGTTCTTTGAGAGACTCCACCTAGCAGCTGACTCAGACAGATTCAAATGCCCGCAGCCAAACAGTGGATGAAGCTGGAGGACTCATGAAAGAACAAGAGGAAGGACTGAGGGCCTCAAAGGGGATAGGAACTCCAAGGGACAACTAACATAGTCAACTAATCTGTACCCTTGGGACTCTCAGAGTCTGAACCACCAATCAAAGAATATACATGGCTTGACCTAGGACTCCATGCACATGCATAACAGATGGGCAGCTTGGTCTTCATGTGAGTCCCAAACGACTGGTACAGGGGCTGTCCCCAGATCTGTTGCCTGTATGTGGGACATGTTCTTCCAGCTGGGCTGGCTTGTCTGGTCTCAGAGGGGAGAGGAAGTACCTACCTCTATGAGGGTAGAGACTTGAAGTGCCAGGGTTGGGGAATACTCAGAGGGACTCCACCTGCTCAGATAAGAAGGGGGAGAGGGGTGAGAGGAGACAGGAGAGAGGGGAGAGGGGAGAAGGGAAGGATTGTGAGAGAGGGTGACTGAGAGGGGCAGTGAGGAAAATGTAAAGTGAATAAGTAAACCATTAAATTAAATTAAACTTTTTTTAAAAAAAAGAGTTGTCTTGGTTATGCTATCTCTTCTTCGAAATGGAAATCCTAACTAAGATACCAAGTGTTTGGATTACAAATGTTTACCACCATATCCAGCATCTTATAAATATTTTTGAGTACTGTTCTAAAATATTTTTATGAATTATTAGGAACCTTTTGAACTGTATACAGTCTGTCTGGTGTTAATTATTCTGGATTACAGAGTCTAGATGTTTGTGTTTTTCTAGTATGTGTATGCCTAGTATTTGTGTATCTAATATCTGTGTGTGACATATGTATTATAACATTTCCAGTTTGCTAGAAATAAAACATTAGCATCCCTGTTTGAGAGCTAGGCTCTGTTCTTCTCTCTCCTTTCCTAATCTACTTTATGCTGTTGTAACTGAATTCTTAACAGTACATGATTTATAAAGATAAAAGCTTGGTATAGTTCAGAGACTGGGAAGTCAGAAAGCACAGCACCAGCATCTGCCCAAGGTGAAGGACAGACATCCTGCAGTATCTTAATATGGCAGAAGTCGTATCATAGAGAGGGGCAGAGAGGGGTTGCTAGCTAAATCTCTTCTTCTGATAAAGCAAGGAATGCCACCTTTGAGGCTCTTCCCTCATACCCTCCTTAATCCTGATTACTTCCTAAAGGCTCTCTCTCCATAAATCATTAGCATAGTCAGTGGCTAAGTTTGAACACATAAACACTGGGGAACATCATCAAATCACAGCAGGTCCCAAGTCTACTTCTAGTAGTTTTCTCAAATACTTGTGGTGATCTGTGTGGTAATGAATCTTCAAGGCCCTCTCTACAGGTACCTGAGCTCTCTTTTTTGTGTGATGTTTTCTTGTTTCTGATACTTTTTTTTCTCCTATTACTGAAGACATCACAAACTTTGTTTACAGGATACAGAGAAGTCAGTCTGGAAGTGAGCTGTTAGTGCTGTCCAATCTGGGTAGCATATGTACTACCTTAGGTGTTGAGTTGGCCACTTAAGGAGAAAAGACATGTATATTAACCAGCTGTGGACCTTGAATAACAATACTGACATACCTGTCAAATTATGGCCAGTGGTGCAGTCATAGTCTGACTGTTTGGGTGGTAGTCAACCACTTTCTGGTTGGATGTAATGTATACTCTGCAAGAGGGGATGCATGCCTTGTGCTGTATGATTGATCAAATGCCTATAGCTGAGGAGCTCACAGGCTCTAAGCAGAAGTCTACTACTGCTCCTTTGCTAAGTAGACAGAAGTTCATACTCACATTCAGATTTATTGAATTACTGGTACTCTCAGCTTTGAACAGAGAAGCTTTGTTTCTGTGGTAGCAACAGTGGATGAAAAAAATTTTAACTGATTAAAGCCCTGAGAACAAATGTTTGGTGTGATCTCCTTGATAAGGCATGTATATCATCCCTGCTAATTCCCACAAAAAAATCACAGAAGAGTGGGGTGAAAAACTTGTCAGAGCTTGAGAAAGAATAACAGCTTGGGAGCACTTCCTGACACGTCATGGTCATTGCAATCGTGAGGACACAGCTGCCACAGTTACCTACAAGTCCTGTATAAGGTTGGGACCCTCAACATTTCATCATAGATTGTGAAATGTGATTTTTGAGGTTCCACCCCTAGTGGAAGAGCTTTTGGCAATTCATGGTTGCCAGAGATGGTGTCATTTTCTTCAGTGTTGTAATCACTGGCAATCTAAGTATGTTCCAATAATATAATTCTGTACCTATGTTCATACAGACAGTTGTAACTGAACACAATGGGAATCAGTTGGGAAGGAAAAGGTCATTCAAAGGGAAGGTGAGGGGAACAAGCATAAAAGTCCCATCTCTACCTGAGAGGATACTGGTAACTAATAACTTTCATAAAAAGAAGAATTGGTTTTCTCTTCAGATATAATATAGAGTACTACTGCCTAGTAGTTATAGTAGCAGGATCAACTATCTAGTAGTAGGTCTAATGTGTTCTAGTGGATGTCTACACACCATCAGGATATAAGTAGTGATAATTGGACTTGATGGGAATTTGAGAAGCAGATAGAGGGTAAATATAAACAATACACTTTGTACATGCACACTGGTGACACTGTAAAAAATATTTGTCTGTGTTTATGAATGCGAAATGTTCAGAAGTGAATGTGTGCACATTTGTGCAGGTGCATGTGCACATTTATGTGGAGACAAGAGGCTGACATTGGGTTTATTTCTCTATTATGTATTACCTTATTTATGATGTATACTTTATGTGTGTGGTGTTTATAAAGCTTCATTTAGCAGTTAGCACAGAGACCCTTGACTGGTCGCAGTGCAGAGAATAAGCACGTCAGAGTGCTCCATCCTAAATACACCATCTGTAGCACGTTTCTCCTCCCAAGGCTCAGGGAGGGACTATTGCAAAAGAAGAAGAATGTTAAGTGCCAGAGGCAATGAATGACTTACAGAGAAACCATTTCCGCATTCAAAAGGACAATCACATGAATCTATAGAAGGTGTGACAGCCTGCAAAAGACTTGTGCAAGCTCAGGCTAGACAAAATCCCAGCACAGAGAAGACAAATGAGCATAAAGTCCCATCTCTAGCTGAGAGGATACTGGTAATTAATAACTTCCAGAAAAAGAAGAGTTTATTTTCTCTACAGACGGTATATAAAGTACCAATCATAGTAGTACTAGTAGTAGGCCTAACTATCCAGTAGTGTGTCTAACATGCTACAGTGGGTGGGTATACACCAAGCAACCTTGGGGCTCTCAGAGTCTGAACCACAAATCAACAAACATACATGGGCTGAACCTAGACCTCCCAGCACATATGCAGCAGATGTGTAGCTTCATTTACATGTGGGTCTGGAACAACTGGAACAATTTTTTTTAATATTACTCTGTCCCAGTCTGACCTTAAATTCTGGAATCTGCCTATCTTTTTATCTACCTGCCTTTCTTTTTTTTTGACAAGGTAGCTCACAGTGCAACTCATATGTTGCATAGTTGAGAAATTATATATTTCAGAACTCAAGTTTTTAGAATTATTTTACCACAACTTTAAGGGCTGTTCTTAAGGTCTCAGCATTTGCCATTTTGGCTAAGGATATAGACACACACTCACTTTCTGGACTTGTGTTGTCTCTGACTTTTTTTTTAATTGAACAACTTTATTTTAAAAAACAAAGATAAAGGTACAGATTTTAAAAGCATTTTTGTATAAAATTTATGAATGCATTTTTGTCAGTACTTGATTTTTTAAAAGGGTTTTTGTATGCTTTAAAATCTTACTAGTTACAATGAGGATAAAGTACATGTAAAACAAGATGTAACCTGAAAATAGTCAAAGTATTATTGGTGTGAAAAGATTAAGCAAATGACTTTTCTTTCTTTTGTTTTTCTTCCCCCCCCCCTTTTTTTTTTGAACTTCATACAGTCTGTAAGTTGTTTCTGGGGTGTTCAGAGCTTTCTGGGATTAGTATCCAATTATCAGTGACTGCATATTCTGTCTGTTCTTTTGTGACTGGGTTATCTCACTCAGGATGATATTCTCAAGATGCATCCATTTTCTTAAGATTTTCATAAGATCACCGTTTCTGATAGCTGAGTAGTACTCCATTGTGTAAATATACCACAATTTTTGTATCCATTCATCTACTGAAAGACATCTGGGTTCGTTCTAGATTCTGGCTATTATAAATAGAGATGCTATGAACATTGTGGTGCATGTGTCTTTGTTGTATGTTGGAGTTACTCTGGGGTATATGCCCAGAAGTGGAATAACTGGGTCTTCGGGTAGTACTATGTTCAATTTTTCTGAGGAACCGCCAGACTGATTTCCAGAGTGTTTGTACCAGTTTACAACCCCACCAACAGTGGAGAAGTGTTCCTCTTTCTCCACATCCTTGCCAGCATCTGCTGTCATCTGAATTTTTGACCTTAGCCATTTTGAGTGGTATGAGGTGGAATCCCAGGGTTGTTTTGATTTGCATATCCCTGATGAATAAGGATGTTGAGAACTTCCTTAGATGTTCCTCCACCATTTGATATTCCTCAATTAAGAAGTTTTTGTTTAGCTCTATACCCCATTTTTAATAGGGTTGTTTGATTCTCTGGTGTCTAACTTCTTAAGTTCTTTGTATACCTTGGACATTAGGCCTCTATCAGAAGTGGGGTTGGTTAGAATCATTTCCGAATCTGTGGGCTGCCATTTTGTTTTCTTGACAGTGTCCTTAGCCTTACAGAAACTTTGCAATTTCATTAAGTCCCATTTATCAATCTTTGACCTTAGAACACGAGCCATTGGTGTTCTGTTCAAAAAATTTTCTCCTGTGCCTCTGTGTTCTAAGGTTTTCCCTACTTTCTCTTCTAATAGTTTCAGTGTACCTGGTTTAATGTGGAGATCTTTGATCCACTTGCACTTGAGCTTTGTACAAGGAAATAAGAAAGGGTCTATTTTCATTCTTCTGTATACTGAGTGCCTGTTGGACCACCATTATTTGTTGAAGAGGCTGTCCTTTTTACATTAAATGTTTACAGATCCTTTGTCAAAAATCAGGTGACCATATACTAGAGGGCTCATTTCTGGATCTTCTATTCCATTCCATTGATCCACGTGCATATCTCTGTACCAGTACCTTGCAGTTTTTAACACAATTGCCTTGTAATATAGCTTGAGGTCAGGGATGGTAATTCCTGCAGATGTTTTCTTGTTGTTGAGGAAGGATTTCACTATTCTAGGTCTTTAGTTATTCCAGATGAAATTACACATTGCTCTTTCAAACTCTATGAAGAATTGGATTGGAATTTTGATGGGAATTGCATTGAATCAGTATATTGCTTTTGGTAAGATGGTCATTTTAACAATGTTGAGCCTTCCAATCAATGAGCATGGGAGATCTTTCCATTTTCTGAGATCTTCCTTGATTTTCTTCTTTAGAGATTTGAAGTTCTTGTCATACAGATCCTTCACTTGCTTAGTTAGAGTAACACCAAGGTATTTCATATTGTTTGTGACTATTGTGATGGGTATCTTTACCATAATTTCTTTCTCCTTATATTAAACCATCCCTGCATGCCAGTGATGAAGCCTACTTGATCATGGTGAATGATCTTTTTGATGTGTTCTTGGATTCACTTTGCAAGGATTTTGTTGAGTATTTTTGCATCAAGGTTCATAAGGGAGATTGGTTTGAAGTTCTCTTTCCTTGTAGAGTCTTTGTGTGGTTTAGGAACAAGGGTTATTGTGGCCTTTAAAATTGAGTTAGGAAGTGATTCATCTGACTCTATTTTGGAAAATAGTTTGGAAAGTATTGGTATTAGGTCGTCAAGAAATGTCTGATAGAATTCTGCACTGAACCCATCTGGACATGGCCTTTTTTAGGTTGGAAGGTTTTTGATGACTGCTTCTATTTTTTTAGGTGTTATGGGATTATTTAGATGGTTTACCTGGTCCTGGGTTAACTTTAGTGTCTGGTATCTGTCTAGGAATTCATCCATTTCCTCCAGATTTTCCAGCTTTGTTGATTATAGGCTTTTGTAGTAGGATCTGATGATTTCTTGAATTTCCTCAGTTTCAGTTGTTATTTCTTCACTTTCCTTTGCCCTCTAGTTAGTCTGGCTAAGTGTTTATCAATCTTGTTAATTTTCTCAAAGAACCAGCTCTTAGTTTTGTTGATTCTTTGAATGGTTCTTTTTGTTTCTATTTGGTCTTTTTCTGCTCTGAGTTTGATTATTTCTTGCCATCTACTCCTCTTGGCTGTATCTGCTTCCTTTTGTTCTAGAGCTTTCAACTGTGCTGTCAAGTTGCTAGTGTATGCTCTCTCCAGTTTCTTTTTGGAAGCGCTCAGAGCTATGAGTTTTCTGCTCAGTGCTACTTTCATTGCATCCCAGAGGTTTGGGTGTGTTGTGTTTTCATTTTAATTAAATTCTAGAAAATCCTTGATTTCTTTCTTTATTTCTTCTTTGACCATGCTATCGTTTAATATAGCATTGTTTAGTTTCCATGTGTATATGGACCTTTTGCTATCTTTCTTGTTATTAAAGACCAGCCTTAGACCATGGTGATCTGAAAGGATGCATGGGAGTATTTCAATCTTCTTATATCTATTGAGGCTTGTTTTGTTACTGATTATATGGTCAATTTTGGAGAAGCTGCCATGAGGTGCTGAGAAGAAGGTGTATTCTTTTGTTTTAGGATGAAATGTTCTGGAGATATGTATTAATTCCAATTGGTTCATAACCTCTGCTACTTTAACTGCATCCTTGTTTAGTTTCTGTTTCCATGATCTGCCCTTTGATGAGAGTGGGGTGTTGAGGTCTCCCACTATTATTGTGTGGGGTGCAATGTATTTTTTCAGCTTTAGTAGGGTTTCTTTTATGAATATGGGTGCTTTTGTATTTGGAGCATATATGTTAAGGATTAAGAGTTGGTCTTGACAAATTTTCCCTGTAATGAGTAAAAAGTGTCCTTCATTATCTTTTTGATAACTTTTGGTTGAAAATCTACTTTATTCGATATTAGAATGGCCACTCCAGCTTGCTTCTTGAGGCCATTTGCTTGGAAGGTTTTTTTTCCAACCTTTTACTCTGAGATAGTGTCTGTCTTTGTCTCTGAGATGAGTTTCCTGTAGGCAGCAAAGTGCTGGATTCTGTTTATGTGTCCAGTCTGATAGCCTATGTCATTTTATTGGGAAATTGAGTCCATTTGTGTTAACAGATATTAAGGAATAGTGGTTGCTGTTTCCTGCTATTTTTGTTTTTAGAAGTAGAATTGTGCCTGTGTATCTTTCTTCTTTTGATTTTCTTGCTTAGGTATTTTTTTGTTTTTACTGGGATGTAGTTTCCCTCCTTGTATTGGGTTTTCTACCTATAATTTATTGTAGTGATGGGTTTGTGGTCAGATATTGTATAAATTTATTTTTGGCCTGAAATATCTTGGTCTCTCCATCTATGGTGATTGAAAGTTTTTCTGGGTTTAGCATCTTGGGTTGACACTTGTGCTCTCTTAGGGTCTGCATGATGTCTGTCCAGAGTCTTCTAGCTTTCATAGTCTCTGTTGAGAAGTCCAGTGTGATTCTGATTGGTCTGCCTTTATATGTTACATGACCTTTTCCCCTTACTGTTTTTAGTATTCTTTCTTTGCTTTGGGCACTTGGCCTTTTCACTATTATGTGTTAGGAGGAATTTCTTTTCTTTTATGCTCATGGTCATCTCATTCTTAAGGGTAGGGAAGTTTTCTTCTACAATTTTGTTAAGATATTTACTGTGACTCTTAGTTGATATTCTTCACCCTCTTATATTTCTATTCTTCTCAGGTTTGGTCTTCTCATTGTGTCCTGGATCTCCTGGATATTCTAGGTTAGGAGATTTTTGGCTTTTTCATCTTCTCTGACTGTTTTGTCTATGTTTTCAATGTTGTTTTCAGCATTCAAGATTCTTTCTTCCATCTCTTGTAGTCTGTTGGAGATGCTTGCATCTTTGACTCCTGATTTCTTTTTTAGGTTTTCTACCTCCAGGGTCGTCTCTTTTAGTGTTTTCTTTATTGTTTCCATTTACATTTTAAATTTCTTTTTCAATTCAGTCATCTCTGGTTCTGTTTTCCTCTAGTTCTTTGATGTCTTTGAGTGTTTTTTTTTTTTTTTTTTTTTTTTTGTTTCCTCTTTAAAAGCTTCTATTTCTTTATGCTTTTCCTCCCATTTTTGTTTAAGGATCTCTATCATCATCTTGAGGTATGATTTCGGGTCTGAGTCTACTTTTTCTGGAGTGTTTGGCATTACACTCTTTGTTGTGATGGGAGAGCTGGGTTCTGGTGTTGCCAGGTTGTCTTGGTCTCCATTGGGTAAATTCTTTCACTTTCCTCTTGCCATTTTGTTGTCTATTATTATATGTGGTCTTGTTGTCAGTGATTGATTCCTGTCTTTCCCGTGTACCTTGCCTGTGTTCCTGGATCTCTGCTGTTCCCGGTAGCAGACGGCCTGAGTGTTTGGTCTTCACGCACGGGCCCTCTGGGTGGAAACCAAGTCCCTACGGCAGAGTTCCTACTCCCCTGAACCAATGGGGTGGGCACTTTCTGTGAGCTCGGCCCAGACCTCTCTGCACCCCAGCTACTAGCAGTGCAGTCTCATCAGACCTGTTGTCTCTGATTTTTATGGAGTCATTAAACTTGATAGAAAGAACATTTCCCAGTATTCTTGGCAGGGAGAATATTTCTCAAAGGAAGAACATGAAGTAACATATATGTATGTGTATACACACACACACACACACACACACACACACACACACAAACCAACAAGCAAACAAACAAACAAGCTTCATAACCAGCAACTGTCAACACTTGTGAAGACATGTGCCCTGCTGCCTCTGTTTCGGGATGGGAACCATGTGACACCTTCCCTCCCAGATGGCTATACAGGATGGGGAAGTTCCAAAGCCTTTGACCTTGGCCTGAGACACAATACTGTCTTCCCTGTGTTTCCAGCTTGCAGGTGATATAGGTTTCTGGGTTTATAATCATGTACACCATATGGCTTACTAAATCCTTACTCTGTAGTTAATCTCATATGTTTCCATAGTCTTTCAATTCTTTCAGAAGAGTCCTGCCTAATGAAAGACCACTTCTGTGTAAGAAAGATGATTTTAGTATTGCCTAAGACATTCCAGATAGCATATAGCATTTTAATTACCAGTTCTTACTAAGTATAACTATGAAACATAATTAAATAATTACCTCAAAAAAAATCCTAAAACATCATTGATGGATAGATTCATAAAGTTGATGCAGCTAAAAAATTTACTGAAGATGTGGGGCAGCTCTCAAAAAAAAAACTTTCTTAAACATTTCAGAAAGCCAATTTAAATATGTATTGCCTTTTTATTTCCATAGAAGGGTGATAAAGTTGATTGTACTCCCAAGTATAAAGCTAGAAGCACTTAGAATGTGGCGCAAGTCGTCCTGAGAGCCAACTATTTCAACTGCCTACTTCAGTCACTCAGGATCCTCAGGTGCTCTTTGACATCCTGTCTTCCTACTTCAGAAACTGGGGCATAAACAATTGCCCGCACTCATCTTCCTAATGTAGAACTCGAACCTATTCCTTGCTTAACCAGGGGAGTCATCCATACTTCTCAGTGCTCCTCCTCAGCATAGTATCTTCTCCTCTCTGCCTTCTTGTGTGGTTTTATCTGCATGCTCAGATACTCGGTCTCGTTTCTCTCCTTTCTGTTCTTGAACCCCAAAAGAAAATGGTCAGAAGATGGTAGAAATGTACCAGAAGCTGAACATGATCCTATGTTTCACCCAACAACAGACAACAAAGGCCTGGTCAGTTCATAGACTTCCACATCTTCTTAGTAATAATTTCAATAACTACACTTATCAGAATTTAATGGCTTCATTCATAAATAGAAGGTCTTACATATCATAGCTATTCTAGGACAGAAACTCAGTGTGCATGTGACTGTGACTCTCAGTATCTGATATAACAGTGGGTGTGTTTTCACACTACAATTATTAATGTCCTGTTTGATTATAATAATGAGACAACACATGGAACAATTCATAATCTCTTTGAGATCACTCCTACTAATAGTAAGTGGGTTTGCACTACATTTGAAATTTTTTTATTGTCAGTCATATGTGAAGAATGAAATTGAGGAACAAGATCTAATCTGGCTACCATTTCCAAACGTATTTCTTGGGGTAGGGAAGGAAAAGCCACAGGTATTCAATGACTGTTTGAACACAGACTGTATTCCTAGGACTAGGGCACAATGCCTTAAATAGACTTTATGTTCTGTATGTTCAACCTGGTGAGTTCATTGTGCATTCAAACAGAGGATAAAAAATGTACCTGTGTTGAAAATTTATAATCTGTTGTTTGTACATACACTTAGACAATAGAATCAAAACCTGATTTATAAAGAATGTGCATTGTATTAAATAGTATAAGTAACATAGAGATTTAAAGAATACAGAAGGATATACAAAGGTCATAGACAAATACTCTACCATTTTATATACAACATTTGATAATTGGTGGAGATTTTTTATTAATCATTCCATTCATTTAAATCTCAAATGATATCCCCCCTCCCGGCTAACCCTCCCTCATCCCACATCTTCCCTCTCTCCCCTCTCCTTTGCCTCTATGAGGGTCCTTCCCCACCCACTCCTGCCTCACTAATCCAACATCCCTCTATACTGGGGCGTCAAGCTTCCACAGGACCAAAGACCTCCCCTCCCATTGATGTAAGACAAGACAATTCTCTGCTACATATGTATCTGGAACCCTGGAACCCTCCCGAATCCTCCTGGATTGGTGGTCTAGTCCCTGGGAACACTGGTGAGTTCTTCCTATGGGGCTGCAACCCCCCTCTACTCCTCCAGCCCTTCCCTGAGCTCAGTCTGATGGTTGGAACTAAGCATCCACATCTGCACTGGTCAGGTGCTAGCAGAAGCTCACAGGGAACAGCAACACCAGATTCTTGTCAGCAAGCACCTCTCTCTCTCTCTCTCTCTCTCTCTCTCTCTCTCTCTCTCTCCCTCCCTCCCTCCCTCCCTCCCTCCCTCCCTCTCCCTCTCTCTCTCCTGAATCTTTTTTTTTGTTGGATATTACATTTCAAATGTTATCTCCTTTCCCCCTTCTCCCATTCCTCTCCCCCTGAGTCTATGAGGATGCTCCCCTCCAAACTGCCCACTCCCACCCCAACACGCTGGCATTCCCTACCCTGGGGAAATGAGCCTTCACAGGACTAGGGGCTTCTCCTCATATTGATGCCAGACAATGCCAACCTCTTCTACATAAGTAGCTGGAGCCATGGGTCCCTCCATGTGTATTCATTTGTTAGTTTTCTAGTCCCTGGAGTTCTGGGGATTTTGGTTGGTTGATATTGTTATTTTTCCTATGGGGTTTCAAACCCTTCAGCTCCTGCATTCCTTCCCTTAACTCCTCCATTGGGGACCCTGTTCTCAGTCCAATGGTTAGCTGCAAGCATCGCTGCCTCACCTGGGGATCCATCCCATATGAAGCCACCAAACCCAGTCACTATTGCTGATGCCTAGAAGTGCTCCCTGACAGGAGCCTGATATGGATGAATCCTGAAAGGCTCTGCCAGAACCTTCCTGATACAGATAAGGATGTTTGCAGCAAGCACCTCTTGACTACAGCAACAGTGTCTGGGTTTGGTGTCTGCAGACAGGATGGATCCCCAGGAAGGAGGCCCTTCAGTCCCTGCTCCTTTTTTGTCCCTGTTTTTTTTTTTTTTTTTTTTGAACAGGAGCATTTCTGGGTTAAAAAACTTTGAAATGGGTGAGTGACCTCATTCCTTGACAGGGGCTGTGCCTATATACTGGAGGTGGTCTAGAGTTTCTATCTCCCCTTCCTGCTCATTTCAGCTAAAGTCATCCCTGTTGGGTCCTGAGAGCCTCTCACTTCCCTGGCGTCTGGGAAGCGGCTATCCCCATTTCCTTATCTCCCCACCACCACATATTTTTATTTGATTTCATGACTCTCTGTACCTCTCTGCAGTCCCCTCCACTATCTGATCTTGCCCCCCCCCATTGTTCCTTACCCTCCTCTCTCCCTTCCAGGTCCCCCCTCCATCAACCTCCCTGGATCATTCTGTTTTCTTCTCTAAGCAGGACCAAAGCGTCCACACCCTGGTCTTCCTCTTAAATTTCATATGGTCTGTGGGTTGTAGTGTGGGCATTGTGAGCTCTTAAGCTAATATCCACTTATCAGTGAGTACATAGTGTCCTTTTGTATCTGAGACACCTCACCCAAGATGATACATGTGGTATATTTACACAATGGCATACTACTCAGCTATCAAGAACAACGACTTCATGAAATTTACAGGCGAATGCATGAAACTAGGAAATATCCTCCCAAGTGAGGCAACCCAGTCTGTGCATTTTTGTTACACTAAGATAATTACTGGGATCAGTAACTTGGGGATGCTAAATTTGTTGATTTTAATATTGTTATTCCCACTTTTCATGTAGCTGGCTTTACTAAAGTATATAATTATATCATATAAGAAAGCTTTAAAATAATCTCTAAGCCAACATTTTCATTTCTATCTTAATGTGAATTTTATAAAATAGGCTAAAATCAGTGATATAAGTAACATGTTTAGTTGTAAATTAATTTATCCTAATGAACTAGGTTTCCTTTTCAAAGTACCAATCTCTCTGGTTATGGATGGAGACCTCCAGCCACCACCATGCAGCAGAGGACACCCAGAGGTGAGTGAGTACCACAAAGGTGAGCAAGTATTTGGTGGAGAGATGGGAGAAAAAGAGAAACAGAATGGTGTGGGAACAGTGGTGAGAGGCAGACAGAGAAACTTGAGGGTGGTGAGGAACACCCTGATGTGAGTAACCTGCACTGCCACCTGAAGTCATGGTGATGTCCCAGCCCAGGCTGCCACCAAAGACCATGACTTAGTCTGTGGCCATGCAGCAGCAGGGGTCTGTGTCAATGACTATGGCTCATATTACCACCACCAAAGACCAAGTAGACACGCCTAGTCTGGGCTGGGACTACATTGATGTTGGAGGGCCGCATAGAGCTGGCATTGCCCCTCACCTGGGCATCATGGGAGAGTTGGCCCTGAGGGCTTGAGAGCAGAGCAGAAGAGTGGGCCTCACCTGTCACTACCTGCAGTACCCAGGAATCCAGGCCACACCTCACCTGAGCAGGACAATAGCTTGGTAAATCCCCACCTGCCCCACCCTAGCCCATGGCGTGAGAACCAGAATGCTGGCCCCACCCTTCACCTGGGCAGTGCTGAAAAGCTGACCCTGGTGGAATAGGTGTAGGAGAGCTGGCAACCTGCACAAACTCAGTGACCACCCCAACATCACATGAAAGAGCTGCTCCTACAGAACCGAAGCTGCAGGATTTCCATGACTCCAGAAAACAATAGGGTATCCAAAAAGAGTCCCGGTGAGGATCCAGTACTGATGGTGTAACAGAAGCCAGAGGTCTCACAACTAGACAAATGACGCATTGCAGTGAACATTTGCAAGTAAAGCTATTTGGACTAAAGGTTATACTGGGTGACACATCAAGACACGGGGCAGCTTCCATGATCAGATAGTTCTGTTGTTTTTGTTTGTTTGTTGTTTCCTCTGGTGGTGAGGGTTTGGCAAAAGCAGAGTGGGTGGGTATGGAAGGACAGGAAGATGAGTAGTATTGGGATGCATGAGTCAAGATTCGCAACAAATCAATAAAAAGAGTTCTAAAAATTGTGCTTGAGTTTGGGGAAGATGGTGCTGACAAAAGCCATCTAGGAAGGGCTATGGCAAACGTGAGTTTCCTGAAGATGGCCCACTGTCTTGCTCAGCTGCCACAGGTGCACTCTGGGGAGGCACGGCCCCAGAGACGTGCTACTGATGTGCTGTCTCCTGTTTGTCATTGTCATACTCCTCATTCATTTGGCTCTGTGTGAGTAGTAGACACCAGAAACCCCTCATTGCCTATAGCCTTTTGTGAGTCGAGGCTTTCTAGGTGAACTAATGACTGAGTTTATTCAAATAATTTTTAAATTTCAAAATAGGAGGAAAGTTTTAAGCGATGATTTTAGTTGTTTTGGCAGTAAAAGATAATAAAGCTAGAATTAAGAAGAGGATGTTGTATGTGCCTCATGGAATAGGAAGTAAAGGCTGCATAATAGGGAAAATGAGTTTTCATAAATTGCACTGACAAGAGAAATAGGCTTGGGATGGATACGTTTGCGATCAACTAAAAACATTCATTCTAGGTCAGGTCCAAGGATGTAGCCTCAGGTGATAAAGCGGGGCCAAGTAAAGGTGGTGCTTTGAATTCATGAAGACTTTATAGAATAGAACACTGCTTTCAACTTCCTTTTGGCATCCTTCTGTATCTCACTTTTGTGTAACATTTTATCTGTGAGGTAATTTTATAAAGAACTTTTGTCTAAGAAGGTATAAAAAGGCTGAGAGAAAAAAAACCAACTGTGGCTCCTGGGGCTCTGTATATGTATATGTGTCTGTCTATGTGTTTGCACATACATGTGTATATTGGTATACATGTATGTATATAAGTATGCATGTACACTTGTGAAATTGATGACACAGGTGGTTGGGACTGATCTGTGTGTGTATGTGTGTGTGTGTGTGTGTGTGTGTGTGTGTGTGTGTGACTTTCTCTTTTCTTTCTCTGTGAAATTGATTTTCTATCAGCTTCTGCCTGAGAGAGAAAAAGAGTTAGATTACCAAGAGTAATCAGCTTTGGCCCCAGTCTTGTACCTTCCCCCACCTTGCTGCCTTGCTTGGGTACCTGAGTGCCAGGCAGGCCCCAGAAGGTTGCTTACCTGAATATTTCTCTTGTGCAACACAGGGACTCGAGTTAAGTTCCCAAAGCACAGTTTTTATTCAAAAGATTAAGTATTTCTAAATGTTTAATGAGATCCTTTTAATTCCAGTGACACTTCAATCACCTACCTGCTGAACATTTTCTGTGTTGTAAGTACGGTTTCTTGTGTAAAGATGGTTTTAGATTCCCTGCTCCAAAATGCCTTCTAAGGCAGCAGACAAATTACACAATTCCTAGAAGCACAGACTATGGCTTACTTCCTGCTCTTCAAGAGAATGCAGGTTCCAGACTATGTCAAGCAGCTACCTGTAACTCCAGATTCCAGAAGTCCAACACCTTCTGGTCTTATGTGCACTCACGAGCATAGGTCATACTGATAGATACACATATACACACAAGTAAGAATATAAGTTCTTCAAAAACACTACAGTATAAACAGACTAGATAAAATTAAATGAAGAAATGGTGTATCTATAAAAGCTTTAGCTAAACAGACATATATGTAAGTGAAGTGTGCCCCTCTAAAATGTAAATCAAAATAACCCTGAGATTCAGCTTCACACCAGCCAGAATGGCTAAGATCAAAAACTCAGATGACAGGAGATGCTGGTGAGGTTGTGGAGAAAGAGGAACACTCCTCCACTGTTGGTGGAGTTGTAAGCTGGTACAACCACTCTGGAAATCAGTCTGGTGGTTCCTCAGAAAATTGGACATAGTCCTACCTGAGGACCCAGTTATTCCACTTCTGGGCATATAACCAAAAGATGCTCCAACATACAATAAGGACACATGCACCACAATGTTCATAGCAGCCTTATTTATAATAGCCAGAAGTTGGAAAGAACCCAGATGTCCTTCAGTAGATGAATGATACAAAAATTGTGGTATATTTACACAATGGAGTTCTACTCAGCTGTTAGTAACAATGACTTTATGAAATCCCTAGAAAAATGGATGTATCTAGAGAATATCATCCTGAGTGAGGTAACCCAATCACAAAAGAACAGACATAATATGCAGTCACTGATAATTGGATATTAGCCCCCAGAAAGCTCTGAATAACCAAGAAACAACTCACAGATGATATGAAGCTCAAAAAAAAAAAAGAAAGCAAAAGGCCAAAAAGTAGATGCCTCAGTCCTTCATAGAAAAAAAAAAAAAAGAAAAGAAAGAAAAAGAAAAAAACCAACAACAACAGCAAGTGTATAGTACCCACTCAGAATGGGGTACACCTAGACCTTAAATCATTAATAACTCAAGAGCTAAGAAAATAGCCTTGTGGCAATTTTTGGTATTTAAAAATCATTATGTTTAATCTTTATACACCAAAAAACTGACTATTTCCATGTTACATTTTGTTTTACATGTACTTTATGCTTATGGTAATTAATAAGATTTCAATGCATACTATCAAACCTTCAAAAAATCAAGTATTGACCAAAATGTATTCATATAATTTTATGCCAAAAATAAAAATAATTCAAGAGCTAAGAATGCAGTCTTGTGGTAATCCTTGGTATTTAAAAGTCATTATTCTACTCTTTACACACCAAGAAAACTTTGACTATTTCCATGTTATGTTTTCTTTTATATGTACTTTATGCTCATTGTAACTAGTAAGTTTTCAATGCATACTATCAAACCTTCTTAAAAAAAATCAAGTACTGACAAAAATATATTCATATTTTTTATGGTTTAAAAAAACAGAACTCTCTTGGGCAGTGGTTGTGCATGCTTTTAATCCCAAAACTTTGGAGGCATACAATGGAGGCATGGGCAAGTGGATCTCTGTCAGTTCAAGGCCAGCACGATCTATGAAATGAGTTCTAGGACAACCAGGCTACACAGAGAAACCATGTCTGGGAGGGGAGGGGCAATTGTCTCTTCAAAAACATGTTCCAAATACATTGTATAGGAAATTTTTAAATAAAAAATTGAAACCTGAAAGCCTTTTGCACAGAGACACACATTTTGTTCACCTCAGAGACATTTGGCCAGCAATGGTGCCTCTGAGAAGGAGCATTAGAGAACTCCTGCTAATGCTAAGATCAGCAGACTTTGTCCTAAGCAAAGCGGCTCATGTGAATTTCTTCCTTTTAATTAATGAAATCTTTCCTTCCTGTACACCCATAATGTATATACATTTGACGACGTAATTTTTTTGCTCATTTCTTTTCAGCTTTGACAGGGCTGATCATTCCTCACTTTGCATTAGAATTTGCATCTCTTCCAAGGCCTTTGTTCTACAACCTAACACTGGAGGTCTCTAACTGTGGCTCTCCCAGGATCTGGCATTACTTATGTGTAACACTGTGCGCATCTGCAGTCCAGAATGCAGGTAACTGTGCTCAGTGTTTCCCTCCTCCATTAGAATTTTTGGGCAGCAGCACATCCCGGGTTGTGTTTAACTGACAAGTGCCCAGGCCTTCATCATTAGCATGTGGCTTCCCTAATGCATATTGAACCCAGAAATGTATACTGTATGAAAAGGAAGGGGGGATTCCAAATGGTTAAATTGCCTGTGTTATTCACAGCACCAGTGGCTCCAGACTGGGCTTTTCATCCTTGTATTAACCTAAGAAGCTAGATGCAAGCCCTGACACAGCAGGAGACCGCTGCCTGCGGTACAGAGCTTGCTGCAAAACAGTGTGATGCCAGAGACTGCTAGCCAGGACAGGTACAGCACATCAAATAATGTTGAGGATCAAGTTCCTGGAGAATCTGAAGTTACATCAGTAGCTGCCCTTCGCTGCCAGTCTTCCTGACCATTGTGTGTTCCATGGGTAGAGCCTTCTTGGCCCTGGGCTTTCTCTACAAAGGAGACTACCTCTCTAAATGGCAGAGGATTGGAATATTTCTGCTGCAGCAGAATGACTTGAAATAGTGTGCATTGGAAGATAAGATCCTGGCCACAGGCAGAGCCAGCACACAGACATCAGGACTAGCAGCCTGCCCACAGAGAGCTGAGCATCCAGAGGAGACACAGGGGTGCTCTCCCTCCTGAGCCCATAGGTGAGCCCACATTTTCTCTTCACTGACTATCTGGGGAAAGACCACAGACACTCTCTCAGGGCACAGGTATCATGGTACCGCTTGGGTCTCTGCCCTTCAGGCCTCCATCTGCACCAGAGCTAGAGCCAGCCCACCGCCTTTGGAACTCACAGCTTATCCACAAAGATCTGAGCACCCAAGACCAATCTCTCTCCGGAGCCCATGGCCCACAGAAGCACAGGAGAGACAAGCTCCATTCAGAGACAACAAGATCAACTAATGTCAAAGATAAGAAGATGGCAAGAGGCAAGTGTAAAAATCTAAATAACTGAAACCAAGACAACCTGGCAACATCAGAACCCACCTTTCCCACTATAGCAAGTATTGTATATCCCAACACACCAGAAAAAATAAGATTTGGACTTAAAATCCTGCCTCATGTAGATGATAGAGGGCCTAAGAAGCACATGAATAACTCCCTTAAAGAAATACAGGAGAAAACAGATAAAAGACCATCAAAATAATCTTATGCATCCTATCAGATCACCATGGACTAAGGCTGGTCTTTAATAACAACAAAAAACCCACATACATGTAGAGGTTGAACAATGCTCCACTCAATGATAGCTTGGTCAAGGAAGAAATAAAGAAAAAATATCAAAGATTTTTTAGAATTTAATGAAAATGAAGGCACAACACACCCAACTTGTGGGATACAATGAAAGCAGTGCTAAGAGGAAAACTTATAGCTCTGAACACCTTCAAAAGAAACTGGAGAGAGCGTACATTAACAGCTTGACAGCAGAACTGAAAGCTCTAGAACAAAAAGAAGCAGATACACCCAAGAGGAGTAGATGGCAAGAAATAATCAAACTCAGAGCTGAAATCAACCAAGTAGAAACAAAAAGAACTATACACAGAATCAACAAAACCAGGACCTGGTTCCTTGAGAAAATTAACAAGATTAATAAACACTTAGCCAGTCTAACTAGAGGGCACAGAGAGAATATCCAAATTAACAAAATCAGAAATGAAACGGGAGACATAACAACAGAAACTGAATAAATTCAAGAAGTCATCAGATCTTACTACAAAAGCCTATACTCAATAAAACTGGAAAATCTACAGGAAATAGACATATTTCTAGACAGATACCATGTACCAAAGTTAAATCAGGAAAGATAAATCATCTAAACAGCCTCATAACCTCTAAAGAAATAGAAGCAGTCATTAAAAGCCTCCCAACCAAAAGAATCCCAGAACCAGATGGGTTTCATGTAGAATTCTACAGACCTTCATAGAAGACCTAATACCAATACTTTCCAAACAATTCCACAAAATAGAAACAGAGGGAACATTACCCAACTTATTCTTTGAAGCCACAATTACACTCATTCCTAAACCACACAAAGACCCTACAAAGAAAGAGAACTTCAGAACAATTTCTGTCATGAACATTGATGCAGAAATACTCGATAAAATTCTTGCAAACCAAATCTAAGAACACATCAAAATGATCATTCACCATGATCAAGTAGGCTTCATTCCAGGGATGCAAGGATGGTTCAATACACAGAAACCCATCAACACGATCCACTATATAAGCAAACTCAAAAAAAAAAAAAAAAAAAAAAAAAACCCAGAAAAAAAAAAACAAAAAAAACAAAAACATGATCATCTCACTAGATGCTGAGAAAGCATTTGAAAAAATTCAACACCCCCTCATGTTAAAAGTCTTGGAAAGATTATGAATTCAAGGCCCATACCAAAACATAGCAAAAGCAATATACAGCAAAACAGTAGCCAACATCAAACTAAATGATGAGAAACTTGAAGCAATCTCAGGGACTATACAAGGCTGCCCACTCTCCTCCTACCTATTTTAAATAGTACTTGAAGTCCTAGCCAGAGGAATCAGACAAAAAATAAATGTCAAAGAAATACAAATTGGAAAAGAAGAAGTCAAAGTATCACTAATTGCAGATGATATGATAGTATACTTAAGTGACTTCAAAACTTCCACCAGAAAACTCCTAAACCTGATAAACAACTTTAGCAAAGTTGCTGGGTATAAATTTAACTCAAACAAATCAGTATCCTTCCTCTACTCAAAGAATAAGCATGCTGAGAAAAAAATTAGAAAATCAATACTCTTCACAATAGTCACAAAAACTATGAAATACCTTGGTGTGACCCTAACCAAGCAAGTGAAGGATCTGTATGACAAGAACTTCAAATCTCTGAAGAAGGAAATTGAAGAAGATATCAGAAGGTGGAAAGATCTCCCATGCTTATGGATTTGAAGGATCAACATAGTAAAAATGGCCATCTTCCTGAAAGCAATCTACAGATTCAATGAAATTCCCATAGAAATTCCAACTCAATTCTTTATAGAGTTAGAAACTGCAATTTGCAAATTCATTTGGAATAATAGAAAAGCCAGGATAGAAAAATGCATTCTTCTTTTTTTCAAGAAACATGTTTATTAAACAATTTTAATTGTCATAAAAAAAAACTAAAATGGGTTTTAAAAATCAAGGCTCTTCTCTTTCTGTGGATTGTCACACAATGTAAAAATAATTCAATCAACCCTGCTGATCATTTTATTCCTAAATTAAATTTCCTAAATCCCTAGGTATTTTATAATTTAAAATAAAAATTTGGACTATAAATGACAATTAATATTCATCTGTACTGAAATACACTGACCATGTATACAACAATCTAGTTGAGTAATAACGCAAAAAAAAAATATCCTAGTTAAAGCATAAATTTTGACTTTAGCGTTTTAGTATCATTATTTCTCCACACTGTTATGATTTCCTTAAAACTGAGATAGCCTGGCACAGGAATTCTAACTTTGGGACTCTGTATACCCTGAGGGATGACTGACTTAGCTGGCAATTAGTCTGATTATATAATCTTTAAATGCTCTGAGGTGAATTATCAAATGATTCAGAATTACATAGCATGCAGTATTCAAAATTATGGCTCTGATTCATTTAAATTTACTGTAAGAAGTGTCATTCACGCTGTGGGAATAAGATGGTGGGAAAGAATGTTTTGTTGTCTCTTGCAATTTATGCAGAATATTCAGACTCTGAATCTGATGGTGAAACTAGAATAGACACTGTGGGTGACGTGGCTGAGGAGAAAGGTGGCTTGGTATCTGACGCCTATGGGGAAGATGACTTCTCTCGACCAGGGGGTTATGAGGATGGTTACGAAGGAGGATGAGAACAGTAAGCAGTCGGAAGATGACGATTCAGAGACTAAAGAACCTGAGGCTGATGACCCAAAGGATAATACAGAAGTGGAGAAGCAGGATCCCCAGGAATTGGTAACCTCCTTTCCTGAAAGGGTTCACAACATGTCACCAGACAAAATGAAGATCCCTCCAGAACTGCCTGGCAAATGTTCGAATCATTTACAAGATGAGATCCAGAAGCTCTTCGAGTGGAAGATAAAGGAGGGGATGCATATGAACTACATCACCCAGAGGAAGAAGGAGTTCCAGAACCCCAGCATCTACAAGCAACTGATCCAGTTCTGTGCCATTGATGAGCTGGGCACCAACTACCCAAAGGATATGTTTGATCCCCACGACTGGTCTGAAGACTCCCACTATGAGGCATTAGCCAAGACCCAGAAGATTGAAATGTACAGAAAAGACCAAAAGGGAGCGAACCAAAACTGAGTTTTTAACGGGCACCAAGAAAGGCACCACAACCAGTGCCAAGGCCACCACCCGCACTGCCATGGCGCACAGCTGTTGCCCAGAAGAGGAAGAACAAGTGGGACTCGGCCATTCCTGTGACAACGATAGCACAGCCCACCCTCCTCATGACCGCAGCCATCCTGCCAGCGGTGGTCACTGTCTCCACCAGTGCCAGTGGCTCCAAGACCACCATCATCTCTGCTGTGATGTGAAGAAGGCCAAGCAGTGACCAGAGGACACCCCAGGACTGTGCAGCCCAGTAACTTCCACCCACTGGGAGCTGCCACTCTGTGTGTTTAGGACTGAGACACACTCCCCACATGCCTTCCAAGAGGAGGCTCAGTGACATTCTAGCCGGGAGGACATTACAATAGAGGCAACGGTATGCATTGGACGGTCTGTCCACACACCTACTGGGTCTCACCCAATTAAAAGTACTGCTTCCTGGGTCCTGGAATGTCGGGTGCGCTGGCTTCTCCCACGCTGTGTTCAAGCAAACCTGAAGCTCAAGTGCCCCTCCTTAACAATCAAGATTACTGCTCAGGATGAACAATGGCTTGACAACTGGTGGGAGTACTCAGAGGGGTAGCACAGGGAGCTGCCACGGTCATTCCCAGTGTATGTGGACAGGTGGTAGCTAAGGAGGGGCCAGCCACATGTCTTCCTGTTGTCTATTTTTTTTTTTTTTTTTATTTTCCTGATCCTGAAACCAGGTCTCAACAATCCTCAGGCAACAACAGAAAAAAAAAAAAGTGTCATTCACATTAATTGTACACCCCACTCCTCCCTCAAGAAGTAAAATCACTACCTAGTCAAGTTCTAAATCTGGTGCAGCATTAAGGATTAAAACTTACCACTTTACCAGGCCTTGCTCATGTGCAAATAAATCCCTCCTGACAAGCAGTGACTATCCAGTTTTCAAGACAAACCAAGACCCCAGTCTTTCGTGAGCTATTGTTTTACAGATCAGTGGCTCTAACAAGGGAACATCTTCTATCCGAGGACACAGGGATGTCCCCAGAGTTTTAGCTGGGTCCATTTTGGCTTTAGTAACTAAGTTCAGTTTGTCACTTCTCTTGCTGGAAATATGTCCCATACTGTGATTTTGGCTATGGTCTTTCTCATGGTATCTCAACCTTCTGGTCATGTAGCGACAGAGTTGCAAACTCGCTGACCCCAGAGGCAATAGCTCCATCCATGACACTGCTTTTTCTACCAGCATTGGAGACTGCTGACTGTGGAAGGCTACTGGAACCGTGGCAATGGAGGGGACCCAGGGTCCCCAGGTGTAGTGACACTGTTCCCATTGCTTCTGGCAGGCAGACTTGTAGCATTCATAATGTTTGTATGTGTTCTTGCTCTTGAGAGGGGCTGGTGAGGGAAAGGGATGTCTTCTGTAAGGTCCCATAAGAACAGCTGTATATCCTGGCCCACTGAACCAAACCAATACGTAACACAGCAGGGCTGTTGGTAGAGCTCCATTTGGATAGCCTAGACTGTGTACCGTTTGCTCAATGTCTGCAAAAATGAAGAATGCGCTTGAAGTCCTTGTCACTGCCACTAAACTCCATAGGATCACTGCCTTCTACACTAGTAGTATAGGGATCAAATGCTACGACACTGACCCAGGATTTGTGCTCATAGCCTCTAGCTATTACTCGGCAGTCTAGAAAGGACCAGATCGTCACCAAGTCATCCTCTCCACCTGTCACAATGTACTTGCCATCTGAGCTCCAGCACACACAAAGCAAGCCCCCAATGTAGCTTTTCATTGTACCATGCAGCTCCACAGAGTCAACGTTGAACACATGCAGAACTCGTCCAGGCTCACACACGCTAAAAACTTGCCATCTGGGAAGAAAGCAAACTCGTTGAGGATCCCCTCACCCACCGTCCACTTAAGGAGAGGGTTCCTCCTGGGTTTGCTCCTGCAAGTGTGCATGGAAAAGCTCTCTCCCTGCTTCAGGAGCTGGCAGTGGGGGGCTGTGGTACCACAAGTATGCTCCACATTATTTAAGTACATGTTCCCACTCAAATGGGCTACTAAAAAAAGGCTTTCTGAACCAGGAATCCATTAGATACAGATTACTCTTGACATGTCTATTAGTCTTTCCTCATTAAATAGCTTGCTGGTTTCTTTCTTGATTGGTTCTATAAGCTGGACTTGACCTGCAGAAAAGCCCACTAAGAGAGAGACACTCTCTGCTGTGGCTGTTAGTGGTTGAAGTCATGACAAGTGGGCTGTGTCCCTTTGTATATCCTCTTATCTATCAGTTTACTCAAGTCAGCAGCCTGGGTCATGGGGGTTGAATGGAGATTGGCAGGTTTCCTTTCTTTTGCAAAAAGCATGTTTTCTTCAAGAGGTGTCCCCTGTAAGCATAATATAGTCATCAGGGAAATGCAAATCAAAACAACCCCAAGATTCCACCTTATACAGGTCAGAATGGCTAAGATCAAAAACTCAGGTTACTGATGCTGGCAAGAATGTGGAAAAAGAGGAACACTTCTCCATTGTTTGCAAGCTGGTACAACCACTCTGGAAATCAGTCTGGTAGTTCCTCAGAAAATTGGACATAGTACTAACTGAAGACCCAACTATACCACTCCTAGGCATATACTCAAAAGCCGATTCAACATATAACAAGGACAAATGTGCCACCATGTTCATAGCAGCCTTATTTATAATAGCCAGAAGCTGGAAAGAACCCAGATGTCCTTCAACAGAGAAATGGATACAGAAAGTATGGTACCTTTACACAATGGAGTACTACTCAGCTATTAAAAACAATGACTTCATGAAATTCCTAGGCAAATGGATGGAAATAGAAGCTATCATCCTGAGTGAGATAATACAGTCACAAAAGAACACTCATGGTATGTATTCAGTGATAAGCAGATAGTAGCCCTAAAGGCTCAGAATACCCAAGAAACAATTCACAGAACTTATGAAGCTCAAAGAGAAGGAAGGCCAGAATGTGGATGCCTCAATCCTTCTTAAAAGGGAGAACAAAACACTCATGGAGGAAATAAAGAGACAAATAGAGGAGCAGGAATTGGAGAAAAGATCATCCAGAGACTGCCTTACCTGGGGATCGATCTATCCCATATGTAGCCACTAAACCAACATACTATTGCTGATGCCAAGTAGTGCTTACTGGCAGGAATCTGATATGGATGCCCCCTCAGGGGTTCTGCCAGAGTCATACTGATACAGATGAGGATGCTTGTAGTTAACCATCAGACTGAACATGGGGACCCCAATAAAGGAGCTAGAGAAAGGACTGAGGAAGCTGAAAGTGTGTGCAACCCCATGGGAAGAACAAAATTATCAACTAACCAAACCTACCACAGCTCCCAGGGACTAAAACACCAATCAATGACTTCACCTGGAAAGACAAACTTTCCAACTGCATGGCTGCAGGTTGAGAATGAATATCCTTCTCTGGCATCAATGAGAGGAGAGGACTTTGGTCCAGAGAAGGCTCATTTTCCCAGTGTAGGGGAATGCCAAAGTGCTGAGGTGGGAGGGGGTGGTTGGGAGAGGGAGCACCTTCATGAAGGCAATGTGAGGGGCAGGGGGTATGCCAGAATTGGGAAAACGATTTACATTACATTTGAAATGTAAATACAGGGACTATCCAATAAAAAAGAAGAAAAGAAGAAGAAAAAGATCCTGGATCATCTTTACAACCACTGTACACACACACACACACACACACACACACACATATACACAAACACATATAAGGACAGGCATACACACATACACACAAGTACACAGACATACACACACAAATATACATACCTACTCTATACTGGCTGGTTTGGGGTGTCAACTTGACAGAAGCTGGAGTTATCACAGAAAAAGGAGCCTCAGTTGAGGAAATGTCTCCATGAGATCCAGCTGTAAGGCATTTTCTCAAGTAGTGATCAAGGGGGATGAGGGCCAGCACATTGTGGGTGGTGCCATCCCTGTACTGGTAGACCCAGGTTCTATAAGAAAGCAGGTTGAACAAGCCAGTAAGTAACTTCCATCCATGGCCTCTGCATCAACTCCTGCTTCCTGACCTGCTTGAGTTCCAGTTCTGACTTCCTTTGGTGATAAACAGCACTGTATAAGTGTGAGCTGATTCCTCCCTAACTTGCTTCTTGATCATTATGTTTGTGCAGGAATAGAAATCCTGACTAAACCACACCCATATCATGATAGAAGCACCTGTACTTTACACACACACACACTAGAAATAAGTAAAATCATTTTTAAATGGGCTCAAGACTGCAATTGTTTCAAGAGTTATAATGTGAGCAATCAGAAAATTCCACCACATTTTCAGTTCCAAATTTACCATTATTATTCCAGATGAGAACCACTCATTAATAAATTTGCACCCATTGTCCACTAATTATTTCCACTTCAGGATGGTGATGATATTTTGATATGCTGTTACCAAAGACAGACCCAAAAAGTTGCATCAGAACAATCCTGAATTTTAAATCCTAAAAATGCCTTTTACCAAAGCCTAATCCCACAACTCGTCATTTTCCAAGATTGAGAGCCACATCCGTTACCTGCACAGCCAACCTGGGTCCTGTCAATATGTGAATACTTACCCTTAAAATGTTGGGTTATTCTAGCCAAGAGCATTTCAAGTGCCTGTGACTTGTGCATGTGTGTGTGTGTGTGTGTGTGTGTGTGTGTGTGTGTGGTGTATACATGTGTTCTTCCAAGTGGTGCTGGAGTACTGGGAGATGGCTGTCTATTTTGGGGTATGTTTTTGGTGTATGGTATGAATTCTTAGAAGATGACCAACATATTTTACTTTTCTCTTTAGACATTCAGACTCTCATGATAAGACTGAAAAAAGATTGTCTTGGCCTTCACAAACATGTCCCTTGGGCCATCAGATTTCAGGTTTAAGCCACTGCTGGTTAATAAAGTCCCAGTGAGGAGACCAGAGGGATCTTGGCAGTTAGGAGTGAGAACCTAGTTTAGTTCCTAGGATGGAAGTCCTGCAGATCACCAAGACCTGCAAGACCTGCCCTAGGGGATCTGTTGTCCTCTTCTGCCCTCTGCAGGCCTATCTCTCAAATGGCACAGACCGCCCCACTCACCGCAGATACATGAATGCATGCAAAAATGTACAAGAATATACCTGTAACAACATAGATAAATATAGTTTTTAAAAATCTTAGTGAGGTAGGATTTTAAAACTAGACCCATAGCCTGCAGAGTGATACAAGAGGAAGATGACAGGCAAAAGGAGCCACTTTCACTGGGTTGTTGAGTCCTGAGTGTGATGCTGTTAATCAGTCTGGCTGTGGTCACTGGATATGGCTGGAGTCAGTAGCCAAAGGGAGAAACACTATGAGGCCTGCAGAGAGGGAGAGCCCCAAATGCGCGTGTGTGCGCGCGCGCGCACACACACACACACACACACACACACACACAATAAAATAGCATTTGCCACGGGGTAAAAGGTAGAGCCCAAGAGCCCTAAGCAATGGGGTCGAGGAACTGAGACTGAGCACCTGCTATTAGGCTGGCGAAAAGTAATTGTGAATGTTACACTCTAAATGTATCAGAATACATTCTTAACAAACATGATTATGCTATACATCATTTTATTGTACATGTCTTGCCTTGTGCATGGGCTATATTCATTGGCTATATTTTTATTATATTTATTTTATGTTGTGGTAATAATATTAGACAAAAAGAAATCTGAGCTACTTCCTTCTTTGAGTTCAGAGCATTAGGAACAACTCTCAGCATCAACACGACCTGTGTCCCAGGGACTAGTAACAGACAGATACTGCTGTGGTGGCTCAAATTCTGCAAAGGTGACTGGAGTCTTGAAGATGAAGATCAGAGCTGCTGGCAGTGGGACGTTGACAGTGACCAGCTGAGAGCAATCCCTGAAGATGACATTCTACAACTATATGAGAATTTCAGAGGACACACCATGGACCCTCCAAAGGTTGTTAGCATTTACAATACAATGAAAGGATTGAAAAAATTCAGTTAGGGTGTAGCCCATGAGATGACCAAATAGTTTTTTAAAATGTCATTCTGAGCTGTCTTTTTCTACTGTTCTGTGAAATGATCATGAGCCCGTTTGTCCATTGGATCCTGACGTGTGACCAAAAGTGGGTTTTAAAGGATGCCCAGCGATAATCAGATCCGGGACTGAATTGGATAAAGCTCCAAAGAACTTCCTAAGATCCAACTTGCATTCAGAAAAGTCATGGCCACGTTTGTAGTCTCCTGCCAGTCACGGATCCATCATGAATCCTGGTGAAACTGTTATGTCTGAGAAGTATGCTCAACTAGTTGATAAAAAGCAATGAAAACTGCAGTGCCTGTAGTCGGTATCCATAAACAGGAAAGTCTGATTCTTCCCGGTCCAAACACCGCACAGCCAATGCCTCAAAAGTCGAACAAGCTAAACTATAGAATTTTTTTAATCACCATGTTCACCTGACCATTAACAAAGTGGCTACTACTTCTTCAGCATCTGGACAACTTTTTCCTGGAAAAACGCTTCCACAACCAATAAGATGCAGAATCGTTTCAAGACTTCATAAAATTCAAGAGCATAGATTCTTTCATTATGTGAATAAACAAACTTATTTCTTAATGGCCAAAAACAAAAAGTGCTCATTGAGGGCTGAAGGGAAGAATCAGCAGTTAAGTGCACTTGTTGCTCTTACAAAGGAGAGGACATGGGTTTGATTTCTAACACCCCTATAGTGGTTTACAACTATCTTTAACTCCAGTTTCAGAAGTTCTAGTGCACACATCTAACCTCCAGAAGAGCCAAGCATGTACACAATGGGCATACATACATGCAGGTAAACACACTCACATATAAAGTGGATAAATCTAAATTTTAAAAACATTTTAAATGTGTATATTATAATGATCCCAATTTTGATCAATAATGATGTTTCAGCCCAGTTGTGGTTTAAGATTCATAGCCCCAAGCAGCAATTCCTCTTCACAAACCTAAGATTTGAGTATATATACAGGGGCCAATCCGCAGATGGTTAATATTGTATCACAATATTAAAACACCACAGACCAGCCCATTGGCCACTCAAGGGTGACCTCTGCCATGAAGGGTCATCATCACTACCTCGGGTAACAGTAGTGGCTCATCCTCACACTTAGAGAGGAGGTCCAGTCAGAGGTCAGCAACCTACTGTTAACATGGTTATTCCAAAGCCTGTTGGCCTTTCTGTTGCATTCCCCTCAGTGAATAGGTACTCAGATTCCTGATGTTTCATTCTTCTTTAGGTACTGAAGGGTGGTAGAGCAGCCAGGCCACCTTCTGTCTCTTGGACCACTACTGGCTGCTCTGTGATGCTCCGTGTGCCCATTCTCGTCCATTTACCACGTTGAAAGGATTTGTATATTTGTTTTACAGAATAAAACAACAACTGGATTTCAAAACAGATGTGTGTGTATCAGTGCTCAAAAATTCTGCCTGTTCAGTTAATCTATAGAATTCTATAGAAAGTCTCCCCCCTTTCTGTTTTGTAACAGGTTTCACTGTGTTGACCTCAAACTCCTGCACTCACGCAACTTTGCTGAATCTAAAGACCACCACACTGATGAAAAGTTCTTTAAGGATATCAGCATGCTGGGAGCATAGGGAGACAGATCTACCACCCTTTCCTGCTGGGACTATAAATATGTACAGCGTTCCCTAAAGGTATGGCAATAGGTGTCAACAAGCTTAAAACACTCGGCTGCTGAAGTCCATCCACTGGACATTGTTATGAGCAGAGCTATAGTCCCCAAAGTCCCCAAAGCTTCCTGTAATAAAGACCCAATAGCACCAAATATGTGTATGTTTAGCAGTAATGTCTTACAGAGGCTAAGGGGAAATGGGGCATTTAAAGAGGGGTTTACCTGAAACGTACAGATGCTTTATAAGAAGAGGACGGTTGCATGACAGAGAGACAGCAGACATCTGCTCTGGGATGAAAGGCCACCTGAAGACAACAAGCAGTATCCTCTGCAATCAAAATAGGGAGAATTGGGAAATCAGAACTGGGGGATTTCCAGGCTGCAGAACTTTAGGATGCTAATTTCTCTAGCTTTAGCAACCCTGTGGTAGTTATGGCAACCTAGCTAGCTAATTCGCTTGTATGGAAATCTGTTAGCCAATGGAGGAGTTAGGAAAAGGACTGAAGGAGCTGAAGGGATTTTCAACCCCACCGGAAGAACAACAATATCAAACAACCAGACCCCTCCCAGAGCTCACAGGACTAAACCACCAACCAAAGAGTACACAGTGGAACCCATAGCTTCAGTCACATATGTAGCAGGGGATGGCTTTATCAGGCATTAATGAGAGAAGAGGCCCTTGGTCCTGTGAAGACTCAGTACCCCAGTGTAAGGGTATGTCAGGGCAGGGAGGTGGCAGGGAGTAGGTGAGTGGGGGAACACTCTCGTAAAGGCAGTGGGAGGGAGGATGAGATAGGGGGAAACAGGGAAAGGGGATAACATTTGAAATGTAAGTAAAGAAAATATCAATAACAATAAATAATAATTTAAAATAAAAAACATTTTCCTATTCACGATTGAAAAATAAAAAGAAATTTTTTCTCAGCAAAAATCTAATGGCTGAAGGTTTGAAAAGCTACTACAATCCCTGAGGTAAATCTGCGTGTGTCAGTTCAGTTGCTGTTGGTCATCCATGGTTTTGGGTCCTGTAGACACTGAGAGGGCAGAGCAGGCTCGGTGTCTACCTTTAACAGGCACTGGCGTGTCACAGGGACAGATATGTACTGGGGGACGTCTGGAAGAACTGATGTTCTGATCTGAGAGGCTCAGTAGGAAGCACAGGCCACTTCTCACCCTGAAGCTGGGTTCTCCTTGGAGCAGAAGCCCTGCTGTAGACAGACTTGCTGAAAAAGAGACCCTGGTGGGCGGAGGAGTGGAGAATCTAAGAGAGAGGAGCTGGAGTGGGGACACAGGGATTTCCTAAAGAGCCCGATCACAAATTGCCAATATCTAACTTTTTTCTGTCCTATAGGATTATCTTCTTCTTTCCCCCTTTTTATAAAAATTCTCCTGGGTCTCTGCAGTGACCGAATATTAGGAGTATAGGATATCTTAAGTACTGAGATTGGGAGTAAGATACGGATATTTATATAAATGGACACTTCCATCAAGAACCCTGAAAATACATGCCAAGAGTTTTGGTCACATTATAAAACCTATACTTTACATCACCGATTTCTCCATCTCTTTGCTTTGCTGTGTGATTTTTATGGAAAATGGGCATAAAAGTCAACTACAACTGATGACAAAGAGACACTTCTTTAAAAATACTTGCTTGCTAGTAAGCTATATTGGAATTTTTATTCTCTGCAAATATATAGCCCCCAAAGGTGATAATACCATATCCTAGATGGATTTTAACAGTTTACCTGCCTTTCCTGCACACTATAAAAGGGCCCCAGTACCCTGGAGATCTCTCAGATACTGAACCACCAACCTGGAAGCATACACAAGCTGCCGTGAGGCCCCTAACACATATACTGTAGAGGTCTGGCCTCAGTGGGAGAAGATGCACCTAACCCTCTAGAGACTTGAAGCCCCAGGGAGTTGGGACATGGTGGGGTGGGGGGTAGGGCAGAACATCCTCTTGGAGATGGGGGAGGAGGAATGGGATGAGGAAATGTTGGGGGGTGGACTGGGAGCAGGAGTAACGACTAGACTGTAATAAAATAAAATAAAATAAAAATAAAAGCTTAAAGGGGGCTGGAGCGATGGCTCAGCGGTTAAGAGCACTGTCTGCTCTTCCAGAGGTCCTGAGTTCAATTCCCAGCAACCACATGGTGGCTCACAACCCTCTGTAATGAGATCTGATGCCCTATTCTGGTGTGTCTGAAGACAGCTACAGTGTATTTATATGTAATAAATAAATAAATAAATCTTTTTTTAAAAAACTTAAAGATAATACATACATACATACATACATACATACATACATAAATGGGCCCTAGTACTCAGGTCAGGATTTTCTCACGTGCTGGACTTGCCCTGGCCACTGGGAGCCCTGTAGTCAGGATTCAGTGGCAGCTACTATTGGCTCAGTGACTACATAGTTGTATTGACTCCCAAATGGAAGAGTACTCACACTACAGCGGTGCGCGCGCGCGCGCGCGTGCACACACACACACACACACACACCGGAAGAGGACTTGACCTACAAAGAAGTGCTGCTTGCACTGTATTCCCGAGAAACCCCCCCCCCCGGGCAGGGAAGAGTCCTGCTCATGCCCTGATCCATGTCGCAGGCTCTCCCAGACACAATAGTCAGTTCCCACTTGGCTCTGTCATCATGACCTGCCTGCTGCACCTATGAACTCACAGCAGCTGCGGCTATCTGTCTAAGATGTCGCTGAGACTGGCTAACCAACCTTCCATCACATATGAGGGAAGGATTCAGGAGGCCCTCCCCTTCCGTGAGAACGTACTAACAGTTAAAGGTTACTAGGGAGGAAGATATTTTTCCTCAAAAGTGCAGCCACAGAGTAGTTGTCCATAAATAATGATAATAAATAAATAAATAACCCCCTTCCAGTGCCATGTAATCTTAAATAAACTAAATGGGTCACAGGAAAACATGAACAAAAGAAGGGGTTTGTTGAGAAGAACAGGGGTTCAATGGGAGTGGAAAGAAGGTTACATAGGAATGGGAAAATAATAAGAGATAGAAATTATCAAAATGCATTATGCTACATGAGCAAAACTGTCCAAGAACTAAGTTACAAGTCAGTTTATTGGCATGGGAGCCACACTGCAAGCTATCACATAGTGGGAGTATATCTGTGTAAACTACAGACTGAGAAAAAACAAAAGTGAGGTCTAAGGTGAAACGCTGGTAGTGTCGGTTCTCTGATGGTGTCAGGTAGACCTCTCTGATAGGAGATGTCGAAAAGGTTCTTATCCAAGGAGCTGAACAGAAATGTTCCCACAAATTTGCTAAAGAAGAAAAATTAGTTCCTTTTTGCTTTTCTCAGAGAAATGCAATACTTTGTACAGATCAGAGAAGGCTGGACCGTCAAGATTGGCAGTGGCCAGACACATGATCTGGAGTTTTTAAAGGCCCCAATTATTGCTTGAAGTTTCATTTTATGGGGTTCAAGAGGTAAAGACTAGTTACTAAAAGATATAGAATAGGCAGTTGCCTGTTTTGACTATTAGGTGAGATCATTTTTCTGTTGCCCATGTCCCTTCCCATAATGCATCTCACTTTAATCACATGTGTGCCTAATGATGCATAGGTATAACATATTAAATAGAGGAGTCTCCCTACAAGTTTACTAGATGTCATAATTTTGTCTTGTTATGCATGTGCCTCAAAACCTGGCCAAAATGAATCTTCTGTTCATTGTATCTGAATGTATTGGGATACACTGCAATAGAAACTGTCTAAACGTTACTGTTTCTGAGGGTTAAGAGAGTTAATCTCATGTTCAGAGACAGACGTACTAATGCAGACAGAGGTTCCAGGGAGTTCCAGAGATTGTGTAGATAGCACTGTGTGTGTGTGTGTGTGTGTGTGTGTGTGTGTGTGTGTGTGTGTTATGTCTTTTGCTTTCCTGCCTCGACTTGGTGGTTATATGGGAAGTATCTGTACCTTCTACTTGATATTGTTGTAAATGTAAAACTGATCTTTCATTGTAAAAATATTTTATTGTAAAATCTGACAATTCCAGGGGACACAGTCTCATCGAAAACAGTTCCTCTGGCTCTCACATTCTTTTCTTCTTCTCTCACACAATGATCCTTGAGCCTTGGGTACAGGAAATGATTTGTAAGTGTACTAGTTAGGACCAGGCTCCCCATCTCTGTATTTTGGTTGGTTGTGGTTTTCTGTAATCGTGTCTGCCTATTGCAAATAAAAGTTTCTTTAATGTGGAAGTTCACCAGGACCCAATTTTACACAAAGAACTTCAAGCAACTAAAGAAGTCAGAGAGCAAGAGAAAAGAACACACCAGTTGGATATTCGATTTCAAATGGTTAAGCCTGAAAGCATGGATACTGTAGCATTGTAAAGACTGAGCAGGTGGTGATTATATTTACATATAATTATGCTTAATTATACAGTTATATGTTATAATTAGTATATATAGTCAAATATATAATTACCACCTGCTCAGTTTTTATTATGTATGTGTTATTATATTAATATATATGCATATATGTATGTATGTATATAAAAAGATACTATGAATTTAAAAGAGAGCAAGGGATATTTGAGAGAAGAGAAAGGGTAAATTATGTACTTAAATCATAGTCTCAGAAATAAAATATTATTTTTTTAAAGTCTTTTAACATAAATTTACCCAAAATGTAAAAGAAATAGGGGAACTGGTTATCTTCACCTAAGGGTGGACTGTTCTCCTACTTTAACGGCAGTCACTGTTTTAACGGCAATCACTGTTTTATTTAACGGCAGTCAATCAATCACTGGTATTCAGTTGTATTCCTTCTGCCCTAGAGTAAATGACTAACAGAAAAGTGAGACTGAACAAAGGTTAACATCCAGGTCCCAGGATAATAAAAAGAGAAGCAAACGGAGTGCAGAGTGTTCCAGGCAGGCAGGGAGCCCGGGCATTGTTATCTAACCTCATAGAGAAAAGTCCTACAGCGGAATTGTTGCTCCCACTTAGCACACAAAAAAAGGATTCTCTTATGGAGACCGTGTACCTTCCCTGAGTTATGTGACTAATGGCTTTATTATGATGATAACGTGACATGCCTAAGTATATGACATCTTCTTCCTGAATTAGCAATCCTGAGCCTTTTATATTTAACAGCAGCAACAACTTCAGTCTCACTCCGTGTGAAACTGCCTACAGTGTGACTTTTAACAAGGTGCCAATTTTAACAATTTTATTAAAAAGGCATCATAATAATAATAGGTGAGTGTATTAGTCAGTGTTCTCTAGAGTCACAGAACTTATGGAATATCTCTATATACTAAGGGAAACTGTTGAAATGACTTAAAGTCTGCACTCCAATTAACTCGACAATGGACAGCTGTGAGTGGGAAGTCCGAGAATCTAGTTGCTCAGTTCCACGAGGTTAGATGTTTCGGCTGGCGTTCTGTATAAACTGGAATCCTGGAAGTAGGTTCCAACAGATGTACTGGCAGGTAAGTGCAAGAAAAATGAAGAAGCATAAATACTTCCTGTTTTCATTGTCCTTATATAGGCTTCCAATACAAGGTGTGGCCCAGATTAAAGATGTGTACCACCACACCTGAATTTGAAACTTTCTCTGTCCCAGGCTGGCAAGAGATATACTGGCCTCTGTCTCCTAGGATTAAAGGCATGCACTACCTTGCCTGAGCCTAAACTTTTCATGACCTGCATGCCTAAAGATCTGGTTCACAGATGTGCCCTCCATTTCTGGATTGCAGTTCATTCCAGATGTAGTCAAATTGACAACCAGGATAACCATCACAACCCACCCCTTGTCAACTTGACACAAATCATATCTCATATACAAATGAAACAATAATCAGGTCATAAATACACCTAACATGATACAACTATTCCTCATACAATTGCAGATGCATTGTAATTTAAAATCAGTCAATGTCCCTTGGGAAACATCCTTAAAGTATCTCAACTTTAAATAATCATTGATATTCCCTTAATTGATGTTAAATAAATTGGAAGACAGCACAAATAGCTATACAAATGTGTTCTTAACAAAATAAAACAGAAGCATTAATATTACTTAATTATCCTCATTTCTACAACTGATTACGTGGCCTTAGAGGGTATTTATAACTACGTTACTCTACTACCTGATCTGTATTTCCTCCACCTTCTGCTACCACCTCAGCGGGTCTTGAGGAGTGACCCATACCTTCATTCCTGATGGGTCCATGCCCTTTGTCATCCTGCTTGGATTAAGCTGTAGTAGTTTCCCATTGGCTTTAATCACAGGACACAGTAGTACTAAGAGATGCCCTGAAGAATCTCCTGCACTCCAGACAGTCCTTCTTACCGCCATTGTGGAGTGGCAATCCAATTTCCCCCATGGTAATCTGGATCTATCACTTTCTTAGACTGTAGGTTTAAGGGCATTAGAAGCTCAAAATGAACAGAGTGAAGTCTGAGCTTCCAGTTCAATGAAATGTTTGTCATGTTCAATGGTTCCCAGCAGGAGCACTCCCACCTCTGGAACCAAGTCTTCTAGGCCAGCAGAATTTAGAGTTGTGGGAACAGAAAGCAAACACTTTGCTAGTGGGTCACTAGGAGTGATGGTAAGTGAAATTATTCCCTTTTCTACCCCTTGATTCCTGGACCCAGGATCCTGGCTGTGGGAGAAAATGCGCCATATATTGGACACTGATTAAGAGTCTTCTGTAGAACCCTGCTCTAGCCCTCCATGCTGCTGCCACCAAACTGGCACTGTAACTGTGTCTCTAAAAGCCATTCCATCTTTTATTAGGCCAGCCTAAGATGGTGAGGAGCATGGTAAGACCAGTGGATCCCATAATTGTGGACCTATTGTTGCACTTCCCTGGCTGTGAACTGAGTTCCTTGGTCAGAAGCAATACTGTGTAGAATACTATTATGGTAGATAAGGCATTCTGTAAGTGCACAGAGGGTGGTTCTGGCCGAAAAGGCAAATCCATAACCAGAATAAATATCTACTCCAGTAAGAACAAAACACTGTGCTTTCTATGGAGGAAGTAGTCTAATGTAGTCAACCTGCCACCGGGGTGCTGGCTGGTGACCTTAATGAATGGTGTCAAATCTGGGGCTTAGTGTTGGTCTCTGCTGTTGGCAGATCTGGCATTCAGAAGCAGCTATAACCAAGTCAGCCTTGGTGAGTGGAAGTATATGTTGTTGAGCACAAACATAACCCCATCTCAGCCACCATGGCCACTTTGTTTATGTGCCATTGAGCAATGACAGGGATGGCTGGGGAAAGAGGCTGATTGTTCACAGACCAGGTCATCTTAACTACTGGACTCCTCCTCAGGTGAGGTCACCTTTTGATGAGCATTTATATGGGCCACAAATATCTTCACATCCTTTGCCCATTTGAAGAGATCTATCTACATACTTCTCACCAATTTTAAAAGGGAGAATAGTTGTCTGCAGATGATGGTAGAGGCTCACTCTAAAATCTCAAAGGTCTCTTCTGTGATTCACCTCTGGCTTACCAGAGGCTCCAAACAGCCTCTCTGTCAGCCACCGACACTTCAAGTACCATCGGGTCTGCTGGGTCATAATGTCCAAGTGGTAGAGCAGCCTGCACTTCAGTCTGGACCTGTTGAAAAGCCTTCTCCTATTCTAGGACCCACACAAAGCTATCAGCTTTCCAAATCATTTGCTATTTGCTATTTGGGCCTGAGCTAAACACCCAAGAAATGTGCTGTCTCCAGCATCCAAATAAACCCACTAAAGGTTGTGCTTCTTTCTTGGTGGTAGAAAGGGCCAGGTGCAATGACTATATTTCACCTTAGAAGGAATGTGAGTGTCCTAACTGTACTGGCGCAGAGTCACTGAACCTGTTCCCTGAGCCTGATCTGCTGATCCATGCCTGAGCAAGCCAACCAGCCTCAACAGGGGCTCCTCCATCCCTGCCCATCTTCCCAATAGGACCCAGCCAGTACCTTGAACTCACACTCCAGGCTGCAGGGTGGGTCTGAGGTGGTTCCTTACACTTTTCCCCTGTTCTCATCAATACCTTATCCTGCCTCTGTGTTCAGGCTGAGGCAATCCCCAGGTGCCTGTGCAGAACACCCTGCTCCTGCAAAGTCTACCAGGCACCAGTCATTTGCATGATCTTTCTCTCTTATGAAGATCTCTGCCAACCTGCATCCCAGTGGAGAATCTCCTGGGTCTCTCAGTATGCTGAGTGCACATGCTGGTGAGGGACAGCTCTGCAGTAGGCTGGATGGATGGCTCCATGTTTCAGCTTCCAACATATGCCCTGAGAATCACAGATAAATCCTTTCCCTCTCCTCAGGATTATGTGACAACCAGCTATGACCCCAAAGAACTTCAGCAGTGTTTAGGAATTAGTCTAAAATTTTATGTGAAGAAATGTTTCTAGCATAGTTTCATGCTATCATTAGAGCCGGGGGGGGGGGTGGACAGTAAATGAATCAACAAGTTATATATGGAAACAGCATCAGGAAAAATGAGTTTAAGAGTTCATTGTATTAAGCAGTAACTTCCATAATTGATAAAGATAAGCTCAACACCATGCACTGGACATCCTTTTGGGGAAATGATTAGAATTCTTTTTCTAATTCAGGGAATGAGCAGGTCCTGCTCCTACGGCTATTTCACAATAAACCATCGCAAAACACTCCTAAAGATCCAATCATAAAGCATAAGCTGGATAAACAAAGGATTGTAAGACAAACTCCTTGAAGCTTACAATATTCTGGTTTTGAGTCTCATTGAATCTTCTCCTATAGCATAGCTTTTTTTTTTTTTTTTTTTTTTTTTTTTTTTGACCGACTTTTATTGGTAAAAGGGCACATAGAAACAATAAAAACCACAATGGGGTTTCCTAGAAAGAACAATAGTACACAAAACATCTAAGAAGAAGCACAGTGTTTCTAGTACACAGAATTTAACCAAACTCTTTCCACATGGTAAATAAGGCAGTGAAAATTTTGCAGGAAATAGTCCCCTGGTTGTCCAAGACTTTAGAAAAACATTTTAGAGAGTTTAACAGAAAGAAAAGAATGTTGTAGAAAATATCAATCAATACAATTTTTTTTGACAGTGAGCAAAAAGTATATGTAATACAGGGTGTAACCCGGAATTTGTTAAGATGTTCTTGGTGTGTAAGGATTGAGCATGGCTTTTTTTGTTTTGTTTTGTTTTGTTTTGTTTTTTTCTTGGACTTCACACTGTCTGTGAGTTGTTTCTGGGGCAGTGCGAGCCTCTGGGGTTAGCATCCCACTATCAGTGACTGCATATTATGTCTGTTCTTTTGTGACTGGGTTATCTCACTCAAGATGATATTCTCTAGATGCAGCCATTTTCTTAAGAATTTGGTTAAGTCATTGTTTCTGGTGGCTGAGTAGTATTCCATTGTGTAAATGTACCATAATTTTTGTATCCATTCATCTACTGAAGACCATCTGGGTTCTTTCCAGCTTCTGGCTATTATAAATAGAGCTGCTATGAACATTGTTGTGCATGTATCATTGTTGTATATTAAAGTGTCTCTGGGGTATATGCCCAGAAGTGGAATAGCTGGGTCTTCAGGTAGTAATATGTCCAATTTTCTGAGGAATCGCCAGACTGATTTCCAGAGTGGTTGTATCAGTTTACAACCCCACCAACAGTGGAGAAGTGTTCCTCTTTCTCCGAAACCTCGCCAGCATCTGCTGTCATCTGAGTTTTGGATCTTGGCCAATCTGACTGGTGTGAGGTGAAATCTCAGGGTTGTTTTGATTTGCATTTCCCTGATGGCTAAGGATGTCGAGCACTTCCTCAAATGTTTCTCAGCCATTCGATATTCCTCAATTGAGAACGTTTCTTTTAGCTCTGTACCCCATTTTTTAATAGGGTTGTTTGATTCTCTGGTGTCTAGCTTTTTGAGTTCTTTGCATACCTTGAATATTAGGCCTCTATCTGATGTGAAGTTGGTAAAGATCTTTTCCCATTTTGTTGACTGCCGTTTTGTTTTCTTGACAATGTCCTTAGCCTTACAGAAACTTTGCAATCTCATTAAGTCCCATTTGTTAATCTTTGACCTTAAAGCTTGAGCCATTGGTGTTTTGTTCAGAAAATTTTCTCCTGTGCCTATGTGTTCTAAGGTTTTCCCTACTTTCTCCTCTACTAGTTTCAATGTATCTGGTTTAATGTGGAGATCTTTGATCCACTTACACTTGAGCTTTGTACAAGGAGATAAGAAAGGGTCTATTTTCATTCTTTTGCATGCTGAGTGCCAGTTGGACCAGTACCATTTGTTGAATAGGCTGTGCTTTTTCCATTGAATGTTTACGCCTCCTTTGTCAAAAATCAGGTGACCATATACGTGAGGGCTCATTTCTGGATCTTCTATTCTATTCCATTGATCCACGTGCCTATTTCTGTACCAGTACCATGCAGTTTTCAGCACAATTGCCTTGTAATATAGCTTGAGGTCAGGGATAGTGATTCCCACAGATGTTTTCTTGTTATAGCATAGCTTCTTAAACTGTGGGTCATGACTCCATATGCTGTCATGTAACTTATCACAGTGTTCATGGGAGAACTGACAATAGTAAAGAAGTTTCTGGTGCTGGAGAGATGGCTCAGTGGTTAAGAGCACTGACTGCCCTTCCAGAGGTCCTGAGTTCTATTCCAAGCAACCACATGGCGGCTCACAACCACCTGGATCCGATGCCTTCTTCTGGTGTCTGAAGACAGCTACAGTGTACTTTCATACATAAAATAAACAAATGAAGAAGAAGACAAAGAAGAGGTTGTTTCTGAGTACACAATAGCCAAAATTTAATTGAAAGCAAAGCAAAAAATCTATTTATACCCACATGTCTTGTGTAACACAGTTTCACTACAGTCTTAGCTCTGAACACCCAAGTGCACTTCACCATCATGACTGCACTGTCAAAAAAAAAACTTCCAGAAACAAATAATATAAAATACATTGGTGTGATCTAATTAAGCACATGAAAGATCTGTATGACAAGAACTTCAAATCTCTGAAGAAGGAAGTTGAGGAAGATCTCAAAAAATAAAAAGATCTCCCATGCTCATGGATTGGAAGGATCAACATTGTAAAAATGGGCATCTTGCCAAAAGCAATCTACAGATTCAATGCAATTCCTATCAAAATTCCAACTCAATTCTTCATAGAGTTAAAAAGAGCAATTTACAAATTCACTTGGAATAATAAAAAACATAGGATAGCAAAAACTATTCTCAACCATAAAAGAACTTCCAGAGGAATTACCATCCCTAACCTCAAGCTGTATTACAGATTAATGGTGATTAAAAACTGTATAGTATTGGTACAGAGATAGGCAGGTGGATCAATGAAACAGAATTTAAGACCCAGAAATGAACCCACACATTTATGGTCACTTGATCTTTCACAAAGGAGCTAAAAACATTCAATGGAAAAAGGACAGCCTCTTCAACAAATGGTTCTGTTTCTACTGGCAGTAAGCAAGCAGAAGAATGCAAATTGATTCATTCTTATCTCCTTATACAAAGCTCAAGTCCAAGTGGATCAAAGACCTCCACATAAAACCAGGTACACTGAACCTAATAGAACAGAAAGTGAGAAAGAGCTCAGAACACTTGGGCACAGGGGAAATTTTCTTGAACAGAACACCAATGGCCTATGCTCTAAGATTATGAATCGACAAATGGGACCTCATAAAATTGCAAAGTTTCTGTAAAGCTAAGGACACTGTCAAGAAAACAAAATGGCAGCCAACAATGAAAAAGGATCTTTACCAATCCCACATCTGATAGAGGGCTAATATCCAATATACACAAAGAACTCAAGAAATTAGATTCCAGAGAATTAAACAATCCTATTAAAAAATTAGGTACAGAGCTAAACAAAGAATCCTCAACTGAGGAATGCCAAATGCCCAAGAAGCACCCAAAGAAAAGCTCAACATCAAGGAAATGCAAATCAAAACAAACTTGAGATTCCACTTCACAACAGTCAGAATGGCTAATATCAAAAACTCAGATGACAGCAGATGCTGGCAAGGATGTGAAGAAAGAGGAACACTTCTCCACTGTTGGTGGGGTTGTAAGCTGGTACAACCACTCTGGAAATCAGTCTTGTGGTTCCTCAGAAAATTGGACATAGTCCGCCTACTTGAACACCCAGCTATTCCATTCCTAGTCATATACCCCAAAGATGCTCCAACATATAATGACACATGCTCCACCATGTTCATAGAAGCCTTATTTATAATAGCCAGAAGAAGCTGGAAAGAACCCAGATGTCCTTCAGTAGAAGAATGGATACAAAAAAATGTAGTGCATTTACACAATGAAGTACTACTCAGCTATTAGAAACAAAGACTTTATGAAATTTCTAAGCAAATGGATGGAACTAGAGAATACCCTGAGTGAGGTAACCCAGTCACAAAAGAACTCATATGGTATGCAGTCACTGATAACTAGCCAAAGAAAGCTCTGAATACCCAAGAAACAATTTACAGAAATTATGAAGTTCAAAAAGAAGGAAGGCCAGAATGTGGATGCCTCAGTCCTTCTTAGAAGGGAGAACAAAACACTAATGGGAGGAAATAAAGGGAAAAATAGAAATAGAGGATCAGGGATTCTAGAAAAGATCATCCAGAGACTACCTTACGTGGGAATCCAACCCATATGCAGACACCAAACCCAAGCACTATTGCTGATGCCAAGAAGTGCTTACTGGCAGGAACCAGATATGGATGCCTCCTCAAAGACTCTGCCAGAGTAATACAGATACAGTTGAGGATGCTTGCAGCTAACTATCGGATTGAACACGGGTATCTCAATGAAGGATCTAAGAAAAGGATTGAAGGAGCTGAAAGGGGTTGCAACCTCATGGGAAGAACAACATTGTCAACCAGCCAAAACCTCCACAACTCCCATGGATTAAAACACCAACCATTGAGCACACATGGAGAGACCCAAGGCTCTAGTTGCATAAGCAGGAGAGGATAGCATTCTCTGGCATCAATGGTAGGAGAGGCTGTTGGTACAGTGAAGGCACATTTTCCCAGTGTACCGGGATGCCAAAGTATTGAAGTGGAGAGGGTGATTGGGAGAGGGATCACCTTCATGAAAACAAGTAGAGGAGGAGAAGGCATGGGAGCTGGAGAGGGGAATAACATTTAAAAAATAAATACAGAGAATATCTAATAAAATAATTATTTTTAAAAAGTATTCTTGTTATATTTACTAATTGACAGTAATCTTGGACTGGCTGAGCAAAAATGAGAATATTTTTATTAAAAATCTGGGATTTGTGTCATAAAAATTTTTTAAACTATGTGAAGTCATGAAATGGCAAGATATGAAGCTGGGAAGGTGAAGCCTAGATTGCCTTGGAGACCCCAAGACTTTTGGAGATGGGATGCCTGAAGCTGATAACTGGGAGTGAAAAGGGTCCAAGAGAAAAGAGGGTGTCCCAATAAACAAATCTGAAAAGCACTTTGGCATCAGACAAGGAGATGCAGAATTTGAAGTTTGCCCAGCTGGTTTTGGCCTTGCTTTCATCCAGTATTTTATCACTGTGCTCCCTTCCTTAAGTTTCGGAATAGTAATATATATCCTGTGCCTTGATTGGAAGTATCCGATCTGCTTTTTAATTTTGATTTTATAGGTTATTACAGTTAAGAGACTGCATGAATCTCAGAAGAGACTTTGAACATTGGACTTTTAAACATTGCTGAAAATGTAATAGACTACGGGGACTTTTGAAGTTGGTCTAAATTAGCATTTTGCATTATGTGATGGCTTCTAGCCTATGGGGCCTGGGAGTGGAATGTGGTGGTTTGAATACATATGTCCCTGTAAACTCATATGTTTGAATGTGTTTGGCACATAGGATGTGGCAATGCTAGGAGGTATGGCCTTGTTGGAGTAGGTGTAGCCTTGTTGGAGGAACTGTGTCACTGTGAGGTGGGCTTTGCTCAAGTTCTACCCGGTATGGAACATAGTCCCCCTTGGCTGCCTTTGAATAAACATGTTGAACTCTTGGTTCCTCTAGCACTGTATCTGCCTGAGCACTGCCATGCCTGTCTCCATGATGATAATAGACTAAACCTCTGAAACTGTAAGCCAGCCCCAATGAAATATTTTCCTTTATAAGAGTTACCTTGGTCATGGTGTGTCTTCCCATCAATGAAACCCTAACTAAGACAATCAATTAATCAACAAATTCTAATCAATTGCTAGGCACTGGAGGTCTCACTTGGTAGCATAAAATGTCTAGTTGGGGCATCATCTCCCCTATTAGAAGACTATTCTAAATTTGTTTCTTGTATGTATATATTTTAGGAAGATTCTACTGTAGTACTTACGGCTTTTAGGAAGGCCTTCAGTTAAGTGTCCTTCCCCACATTCCCTTGTTTACCTTCTCTTTTATGCTCCACACCATTTAATACTCTTCTTTTTTTTTCACTATGACACTATGTTGTATTAGTACTTCCATGAGAGATCCCCTCCCATGCCTCTCCTTGTCCCTTATTAGCTACCTAACCACTGTGGTTATTGTGACTGAAACACATATCAAAAGCTTAAGTGCTAACATACAAGAGAAACCATGCAATATTTGTCTTTTGGGGTCTCAATTACCTCACTCAAGATGATTCTTTTGAGGTTCATTAATTTACCTGAAATTTTCAAAACTTAACTTTTCTTAACAGCTGAGTAATATTTAATTGAGTAAATAATGCTCTTTTTCATTATCCTTTCATAAGTTTGTTGACATCTAGGCTGTTTCCCATGTGCGGGTATTATTTATAAAGCAACAATTGAACACAGATGAACAATTGAACACCAGGACACAGAGACCATGGGCACTAAGGACAGCAATTAATAAGTGGGACATCATGAAGTTAAAAACCTACAGGACCAAAAAAGACAAATTTAATTTTCCTGGCTGCTAAGAATATTAAACATTTCTTTATTTCTCAGACAGTTATGCTTCATCTTTTGAGAATAGTTTCGTTCCATACCCCATCTTTAGTTGGGTTACTTCCTCACCCCAGGATGAAATAACACCCTGTAACCTGTGATTATCATGGACTAAAGCTTGGTATCTACAACAGTAGAAATGGGAGAGAGTATACAAACACATGAAAGCTGAAAACTCATCACTGAAATTTATCCAAATAAGAAATCAAGAAGAAAATCAAGAAGGGTGTTATTTAGTTATCTTATTCTAGAAATTAACCCTCTATACTATGTATAATCGGTAAAGCTTTTTTTTCCCCTCACTTCTGAAGGCTGCCCCTTTGCTTAAATAATGGTGTGTGTCCTTTGCTGTAAGAACAATTTTAACTTCATGAAGTCCCATTTACTAATTGTTGGCTTTATGTCGGTGCTTTTGGTGTCCTTACAAGAACATCTTCTTCTGTGCTAACGAGTTCACACCTACCGTCTATCTTCTCTTCTGTTAAATACTAGGTTATCTGACCCTATGCTGAGGTCCTTGGTCCATGTGTAGTTAGAAAGGGAGTTAGAAAGGGATCTATTTCCATGCTTCTGTAGACGACTATCCAGTTTGGCCCATAACATTGGTTGGATACACACAATATTCATAGCAGCCCTATTTATAATAGCCAGAAGGTGGAAAGAACCCAGATATCCTTCAGTAGATGAATGGATACAAAAATTGTGGTATATTTACACAATGGAGTACTACTCAGCAATCAGAAACAATGACTTTATGAAATTCTTAAGAAAATGGCTGCATCTAGAGAATATCATCCTGAGTGAGGTAACTCAGTTACAAAAGAACAGACATAATATGCAGTCACTGATAATTGGATACTAACCCCAGAAAGCTAAAATATGCCTGTGAATTCCTGCCTATTTAAGTCCTTAGCTAGGCCTGAAGACATTTTAGGTTCTTTTTCTTTTTTAAAAGATTTGTTTATTTATTTTATGTAAATGAGTACTCTACTCTGTATGTTCACCTGCATAACCAGGAGAGGGCGTCAGATCCCATTACAGATGGTTGTGAGCCACCATGTGGTTGCTTAGGATCGAACTCTGGACCTCTGGAAGAGCAGTGTTCTTAACCACTGAGTCATCAGACTGAACACGGGGGAGACCACTGATGGAGCTAGAGAAAGGACTGAAGGAGCTGATAGGGTCTGTAACCCTTCATAGGAAGAACAAAATTTTTAACTAACCAAACCCTCCACAGCTCCCAGGGACTAAAACACCACCCAATGAATTTGAATGGAGAAACTCATGGCTCCAGGTGCATATGCAGCAGAGGATAGCATTCTCTGGCATCAGTGAGAAGAGAGGACTTTGGTCCAGAAAAGGGTCATTTTCTCAGTCTAGGAGAATACTGAGGTAGGAGAGGGAGGCTGGGAGAGGGAGCACCTTCATGGAGGCAATGGGGGTGGGTATTTTTGAGGTCATTGAGAAAGGTACTTTTTTCTTGATTTTATTCTCAGTATGCTGAGAAAGCAACTGATTTTTGTGTTAATGATGTGTTTTACTACTTTGGTGAAGGTGTTTATCAACTGTAGTACTTTCCTGGTGTAGTTTCTAAGGCCTTTTGTCTATAAAGCATATCTACAGATAAGGATGCTTGACCTCTTTCTTCCCTGTCTACATCCCCTTAATCTCATTCAATTGACTTATTGCTTGTCTTAGTCAGGGTTTTATTGCTGTGACAAAACTGCCAAGGCTAAAAAGCAAGTAGAAGAGAAAAGGGTTTATTTGTCTTCCAGACCACAATCTACCATTGCAGGAAGTCAGGACATGAATCAAGCAGAGCTGGGACCTGGAGTCAAGAGATGATTCAGAGGCCATGAAGGGGTGCTTCTTACTAGCTTGCTCAGCCTATTCCCCTATAAAACCAAGGACCACCAACCCAGGGATGGCACCACCCACAATGGGCTGGGCTTTCCCCTATTGATCACTAGTTTCGAAAATGTCCTACAGTTGGATCCCAAGGAGGCTCCTCCTCCGCTGAGGCTCCCTTCTCTCTGATGATTCTAGCTTGTGTCAAGTTGACACACAAAAACAGCCAGCATATTGCTCTAGCTAAGACATCAAGCACTACAGTTAGGAAGAAAATAAATGTCCTTTGCTTGTTCCTGATATTAGTGGAAATGCTTTGAGTTTCTCTCCACTTTGGTTGAAGTTGACTGTGGGCTTTCTATAAATTGTCTTTACTATGTTGAGGTATTCCCTTTGTGTCCCTAGTCTCTTCAGAACTTTTATAATAAAGAGATGCCATATTTTTCTAAAGGCCTTTTTCATCTGATGAGATCATCATATATGGCTTTAGTCTTTTAGTCTGTTCATGTAGTGGGTTACATTTATTGATTAATGTATGTTGAATCATTCCTGTATCTCTGAGATGAAGCCAATTCCATCTTTACTATGGTGGATAATATTTTTAATGTGTCTTTGTGTTAAAAGTATGAGTATTTTATTGAGAAGTTTGTATCTCTTTTCATAAGAGATATTAGTCAAGAATTTTCATTTTGTTGGGTCTTTGTTTTGGCATCAGAATAGTAAATGGCTTCATAAAAAGAATTAGAAAGTATTCCTTGAGTTTTTATTTTGCAGAATAGCTTGAAAGAAAGTCTGGTAGAATTCTGCACTCAATCCATCTGGTCCTGGGATTTTTCTTGGTTGGAGATTTTTAACTACTGTTTCTATTTCACTAAGGATTATAGGTTTGTTCAGATTGTTTAATTTATCTTGGCTTAACTTCAATAGATTAAGGAATTTTTTTTAGGTTTTTTAGTTTAGTGGAGTACAGATTTTTTTAAAGGTTATGTCCTATAATTCTTTGAATTTCCTTGGTGTCTGTTGTACTGTTCCTCTTTTCATCCCTAATTTAGTGATTTATAATCTTTCCAACTTTTGGCTAAATTGGCTAAAAAAAATCTTGTCAATTTTCTCAGGAAACAATGAGCAAGGATACTTATTGACCCTGTCTTTTCCATTGTTGATTATATTTGTTTCTACTTTATAGATTTCAGCTGTGAGTTTCGTTATTTCTTCTTATCTACCCTTTTATTGTTTCTTGTTTTCCTGGTTTTCAATTGTATTGTAAAGTTTCGAGTATGAACTCTCCCTAGGGTTTTTTTTTTTTTTTTTTTTTTTTTTGTCTTGTTTGTTTGTGTGTAATATAAGCAGTTAGTACTATGAACTTGCTTCTTAAAACTGCCTTCATTGTGTTCCATAAGTTATACCCATTGGGTATATTTTGTTTTAATTTTCATATAATTCTAAAAAGTTTTAATTTCCTTCTTAATTTCTGTTTTGGCAAAATTCTCAGTGATAAGTTTTCAGCTTTCGTGTATTTGTATACTTTCTCCCATTTCTATTGTTGTAGATACCCAGTTTTTTCCATGATAATCATAGGTTACAGGATGTGTTCCAATTTTCTTTTATCTGTTTGGAGTTGCTTTGTGTTCTAATACATGATCGAATTTGGAGGAAGCTCCATGGTCAGTGAGAAGAAAGTATCTTGTTTTGTGTTTTTGTGAATTTCTGTTAGATCCTTTAGTCTTATGGCTTCCTTTGTTCTATAAAAAATATATAAAAACTTCATGAAACTGCTTTCGTGTTACAACATGAAATTTGGGATAACCAAAATGTGTGTTCCTGGCCCATGTTCACTCAAAATGGGTGCATAATAAACAAACTTTCTCTTATCCCCTTTAAGATACAAGCTATGGCTTTTACACGAACAACAGGCACCAGGGTAATAAGTGGCCAAGACAATCCCTGTTCCCAACTACCAAAATCCCATGTGAGATAGTGGTAACAATGAGTAGGTAATGAAAACATTCACCAAGACACAAAAGGGTAGTTTATTAGATACACTGGGGCATAAATACAGCAGTCAAGACAGTGTAGATAAAAATGCATAGCACATTCTAAGGGACTGTTTTTATTTTAAGGGTTACTATTCAGGTGGTATTTCAATGTCACATTGCCCTGGAACAATTGTAGTAACGCTCCAGATGACATACCAAAATAAGGTTTCTGCTGGGGGCAGCAGTGTTCTTGCTCTGAGCCCATCCAGTTGATCTGTAGTTAGCATAGCTTCACACCGATGCCTCTGAAAGGCTTTCACACATAACAGCTTTCTTTCTGTTTGTCTAAAGGTTGTCACTCAGTGTAATATTTTCTTTGTCTTATCCAGAGCAGTATGAACAGTAAAGATAGCTTTGATTACTAAAAAATGAACAAGTCATTACCTAGTAGACAAAAGTTATAGTGACCTTTACAGGACACTATAAAGACTCAGAAGAAGGGGGTGGGGAAAGAGTTAGAAGTACTGATTTTAAACCAACAGTTTCCTTAAACCTTCTCTAAAATGAGTCTCCTGGTGCCTTTCCAGCTTTCTCCAGTTCTGTGATAACTCAGTGGGTTGGGCAGGGAGAATTGCTTGTAACTGGCATCCTTGGTTTCTTAAGCATGTTGTGGTTCCAAAGTCTTATGTCATCCCTGTCCTTCTGGCTACGGCCACAGAAGCTTCTTGTCCAACTGGCAAAAGACACATCACAATCGTCATCACCTATACTATTTGCAACAATGAATTATAATATTAAAAGTCTGTGCCTACATCAGACAGAGAAAAGTATCACCCAGCAAGGCTGACTTGAGAAAACCCAGGCTCTTCCAGAGGTTAACAGTAAACTAGTATTTTTAAAATAATTTTTGATAATAGCACCCTTCTTTATTTGTTTGTTTGAGTCAGGATCTCTTTAGGTAGCCCAGGCTGGTCTTGATCTTGTGGTTCCCCCTCCCTCAGCCTCCCAAATTCTAGGACTCCAGGCTTGTGCCACCTTGCCTAGCTGATAAAATCTTTCTTGTCATCCCCGAGGCAAAAGATCTACCAAACAACCATCTTATCATCAGTCAGCCTTCGGCAATGTCTATTTATAAACTGTTCAACCCACACTCCTCTCGCCTTTGTCTATTTAAATTGTGAAACTTTAAAACAATTCTTCCAGGACTTTTTGGCTTGCAGCCCAAAGGTACAAGTACAGCCTACTGCTTGAATTGCCCTGTACCTTGCTGCCAGTAGAATGTGGTGACTCCAGTTGTCAATAACAATGGAGTGTGGCCTTTGTATTATTGTCATCGGCTCTAGACCAGTTATAAAATGACTACAAATAAAGGGTGGATGACTGCAATCTGAAAGCTATTCATCGAGAAGAACACTTTTAACAAACTGGTAGTGACAGAAAACCTAGATCCATAGGCAACTATGAGTGGAAATGTTTCCTATAAATACACAAAGATAATATATGCATTTAAAATACATGAATATTAAGCATACAGCTTTGCATATACATGTCCTTACACTACCAACCACTGTAGAGTGAGGATACCACTTCTGACCTCTGCCCCAAAATACCAAATTTGCTGGCATTTGAAATTTCTTGCAGTGACATTGTGGATGTTGCTGCTGCCGCTGCTGATAATTAATGTAACTACATTATGTCTCTGAGAAGTACTCATAGTTCTGCAATGGTAGTTATTCGTTCTGTATACTGTTGCACAGCATGAGCACCCCATTGTTTAGGAGCTCCCTGTAGGATGATTTGGGGCATTCATTTGAGTTGTTCTTTACAAACAAACAAAACAAAGAAGGAAAAAATGCTCTCTGAGTAAAATAGTCCCTGTCTTTATTTTTCAAGTTGGGTAAATGCTATTTCCATTATAGGCATATTGTGATCGGGTGACTGGTATCTTGAGTTGGAGGACTGAGATTGAAACAGGTCATCACTTGTCCCAGGAAGTTTACTACTACGTATCACATCCAAGTTTGAAATAAGGGTCCTTATATCATCCTGCCAGCCTCCAAGAGATCTTTCAGACAGGTGAGTTTTGGTGATTTACCATTAAAAAAAATCTGCTTTGTAACAGAGTAAGAAGATAGGCTTGAAAACTGTGTCAATGTTCCTACAGCGTGGTGCCACAGTTTATTTTAGAAAAAAACTAAAGCATCAAATTGCTTATGGCACTCCTATTTCTTGTTTTGGAGAAAATGTGTTTTCTACTTCATGTTAGTGAAGGGCTGCTTCTCAAAATCCCAAGAGCACTCACAACTATGTCTTCATTGTTGGTTGTCTACCTCAGTAAAGAAAACAGGAAAGATGACCTGGGGGGAGCAAAACTACCCCTCTCTATAAAACTACTGTTGATAAACCCTTTTACACAGGTTCTCTAGAGTAAATAGAACCAAAATACTGAGTGTCACTGGGTAGTTCTTTCACCCAGTGGAAAAGCAACCACTCAACTGAATTGGACAAAGAACTGTCAGGTAGGAGGGTTGCAACACACACACACACACACACACACACACACACACACACACACACACACACACGGGGGCGGAGGGGGAGGAGAAGGAGGGAGGGAAGGAGGGAGGTAGGGGAAGTCAGAGAGAGAACTATGAACAACTTGAGAACTGACACTGACTCATACAATTATGGAATTTAATAAGTCTCGTGATTTACCATCTACAGGCAGAAAAAGAGTTGGTAAAGCAATTTAGTCTACTTTCAAAGGCATGAGACGAGGTGAATAAATATAGTAAATACCAATTTGAAGTCAGGGGAAAATCAGATGAGATATTCCAGGTCAAGCAATGAGGCAAACAGGTAGGGGAAAACTGCTTTTCCCTCAACTTTATACCTTTGGTAGATTCAAGCCTTCAGTGGATGGCAGCAAATGTGGAGAAAGAATAATATTCCTGCACTGTTGGTGGGATTATAAACCGGTACAACCACTCTGAAAATCAGTCTAGCGGTTCCTCAGAAAATTGAACATAGTACTACCTGAGAACCTAGCTATTCCACTCCTGGGCATATACCCAAAAGATGCTCCAACATATAATAAGGACATATACTCCACCATGTTCATAGCAGCCTTATTTATAACAGCCAGAAGCTGGAAAGAACCCAGATGTCCTTCAGTAGAGGAATAGATACAAAAATTGTGGTGCATTTACACAATGGAGTACTACTCAGCTATTAGAAATAATGACTTTACAAAATTCCTAGGCAAATGAATGGAACTAGAGAATATCATCCTGAGTGAAGTAGCCCAGTCACAAAAGAACAGACATAATATGCAGTCAGTGATAGTTGGATACTAGCCCTGAATACCCAAGAAACAACTGTCAGACCATATGAAGCCCAAAAAGAAGGCCAAAATGTGGAAGCCTCAATCCTTCTTAGAAAAAGAAATAAGTGTATAGCACAAACAACAAAGATATATGCACCACAATGTTCATAGCGGCTCTATTTATAATAGCCAGAAGCTGGAAGGAACCCAGATGTCCTTCAGAAGATGAATGGATACAAAAATTGTGGTACATATACACAATGGAATACAACTCAGCCACTAGAAACAATGACTTAACCAAATTCTTAAGAAAATGGCTGCATCTAGAGAATATCATCCTGAGTGAGATAACCCAGTCACAAAAGAACAAACATAATATGCAGTCACTGATAGTGGGATGCTAACCCCAGAGGCTTGCACTCCCCCAGAAACAACCCATAGACTGTATGAAGTCCAAGAAATAAAGAAAACAAATATATATATATATATATATATTTACAAAACAAGAAGACTTTGACTATTTCCATGTTGCATTTTGTTTTGCATGTACTTTATGCTTATTGTAACTATTAGGTTTTCAATGCATACTGTCAAGCCCTTGAAAAAAATCAAGTACTGACTAAAAAACATATTCACATGGTTTTATGTAAAAATTATTTTAATGTCTGAAAAACAGTAATGACAAAAATGTATAATTTTAAGCAAAAAATGTTTAAAATCTGTACATTTATCTTTGTTTTGTAAAATAAAGTCGTTTAAAAAAACTGTACATTTATCTCTGTTTTTTATAATAAAGTTGTTTAATTTAAAATATCATAACATGCTGAAGAAAATTATTTTCTTTTGGGAGCCTAGAAATTGTTTATTTACCCTGTTAAGAGGACCTTTAAGACTAGTATTCAATAAAACTTTGAGGTGCTTTGTCTCTCTAATGATCCTAGCCAATAAACATCTTCCTTGATATGCCACAGTTCATTGCTTAAGGAATTAAGCATATCTTTTGTGACTAGACTTGAAGAGTGTTCTTGGAAACATGAGTCAGATTTTCTCATGACTTTACCTATATACCTGTTCAATTTGATAATCTTTCTTTATATCCTTTCTCCCCATAATAAATATTAAATATGAGTTTGACACGTGCTGGGACTTCAGAGTCCTTTCAACAAATCCCCAATTCTAAGACAGTCTTGGAGACCCTGAATAAGTAAGCAAAGAAAATTATTTTAATCTTTGACTCCTGAATTATTTAAATTTAAAAGCAGTATAACGAGGGAGAGGAAAGTGGATATCCATCTGCAGAAAAATGAAATTAGCTGCATATCTCTAACCCTGTACAAAATTAGATCAAAATGAATTAAAGATAAAGCCTGAAATTCGGAAACCGGTGTAGACACAGAGAATTCACTTCAAGGTACAGGTTTAGGGACAGGCAAAAGTTTTAAGAACAGAACTCTAGCAGTACAGAAAGTGTCCCAAGATTTAACAACAGGACTTCATGAAATGAAACACTCTCTGCCCAGCAAACAATCAACAAAGCAAGCAGATTGCCTATAAAACGAGAGATACTTCAAACAAGAGATTAATACCTACAATATAACAAAAAAGGTAAGCTTCTCCTAAAACAAGACAAAGCAAGCAAAAAACATGTTCGACCTCATTAGCCATCAGGGAAATGCAATTAAAAGCTATGAGATTCTCTCTCACCCATGTCAGAATAGCTACCATAAAGAAAAGATACAATATCCAGTGCTGGTTGGATTATGGGGGAAAGAAGAGCTCTATTCACTGCTGGCAGAAGTGTAAACAAATATAGCCACTATGGAAATAATATGAGTAGTTCCGGGAAAAATATAGAACCATGTGATCCAGCTATACCATGTTTGGGCATAGAGCTAAAGGACTCTATAGTCTACCACAAAAACATTTGTACATTCATGTTTATTGCTGCATAACTTAAAATAGGAAATGGTAGCAGCCTAAATACTCGTAACAGATGAGTAGATAATGAAAATGTCGTACACACACAAACAACATCATTTTATTCACTGTAAAGAAAAATGAAATCATGAAAATTTCAGAAATAGATAGATCTACAACGTATATTATAACTGTCTCTCCTGTGTGGTTTGTAATTTATAATATCTTCATGTATTAGTGGGAGGCCAGTACGGGTGTAGTTTATAGGACCTGTTAGGTGGCTACTAGAGGAGGAATAGCGTTGTTGAGGAAAAGTGAGGGGGTGGGCAACAAGACATGTAACATTAAAAAAGAAAAGGGGGCCGTGGAAGATAATAGGAGAGATGAACACAGGCATGGAAAGACAGGGAGGAGAATAAACACGTACACATAGAAATTTCACTTGAAATGCCCTAATGTAACTTAATGTCCAATTTTAAAACTTGTAAGTAAGATTGAAATTTATTTAGATGGAAACACAATATAAATAGATGAGAGTAAAAATACCTACAAACTATTCATTCAGCAAATGAACAGTATAGAGAATCTGTACATTTCACATTTCAACATTAAAAGAGCAAATTATTTTATTATAAAATAAGCCAAAATCATTAAAGACAGTCACCTTACTGAGAAAAATCAATAAATGAAAAATAAGTTCATGAAAAAATTTCAACATTAGCTGTTAAATAATGGTGAACTAAAACCATTAAGTGGGTTGAAAAGATGGCTAGTCATTAGAGTGATTGGTACACAAACAAGAGAACCCAAGTTTGAATTCTTGGTCCCCTTGTATTAAGACAAAGCTAGGAATGCATGTTTGTAATCACAGGGCTACAGAAGCAGAGACAGGAGGATCTCTGTGGTTGACTAGATAGCCAATCTAGCTGAACAGAACAGCTCCATATCAAACAACAATGTGGAGAACTTCATAGGAACTTGACCTCTGCCTTCCACATGCCATGCCTGCCAACCTGAATTTAAAGCCCGAACATACATGGTAGAGAGAGAACCAATTCCTGCAAGTTGTCCTCTGACCTCCCTATGGGTGCCATGGCACTTGAATATCCACACACATGCATACACACACATGCAAACAAAACAAAAATGTAATTATTTTTTTCCAAAATGAAGTACAATCAGGATTTCTACATTTCCAAAAGGTACAAAATCTTATGAACTAAGTCAATAAGGATGAAAAGATCTTATAAAGCTCTGAGTGGGCAGGCAGGTGGCAAATGAATGCATGAATTATACATGAGTTATCAGTCACAGTGAAAGAGGGGGAAGTAGGGTTACTATACATGGCTCCTTGCAGACAAATGCAGAGGCTGCTTCTGACAGCAGAGTGAGCAGCCAGTTGATGGAATCATGACATGACATTCCCATGACAAGAAAAGTAGTACCACCTACTCAACTGAAGATTTGATGGAAGTTTAATAAAGCAGAAACCATCAGGATGGAGAGACAATTATTATCAGGAGGGCTCAGAAAATAATGGGGATTCTACATAAGTAGAATACGAAACAATGCAATAAATAATATCCCACTGGAAGCAGCCAGAGTGAAGGTGGGGGTAGGGATGCCAGCACAATAGAGTATGGAACTAGTAGTGATGGTGGTGGCAGTGGTGGTTGTGAAGGAAGAGGATTGTTTGGGGGTACAGCCATAGCAACCATGCTGATGCCTAGCTGATACCAGTATTAGTGGTAATCAGCAATCCTGGCACTGGACTGGCAAGGATCATTGAAAAGCTGAAGCAGCCAGGAACTTGTTCATTAAGTATCTTACGAACTCTTTATCCTGTAGTAACTGTTTCCAGTCATTGTGTTGGGTGGATAAACCAACAAGTATCCATCATATGTGTAACTTAGTAACAGGTGCAGGAGTACTAAGATTACCAGGATTCCTACTCTTCAAGGAATCAAAATGAACTTGAGTAACAGATATAAGAACCAGTAACTATGACAATGTGGTAATAATTGAGGAAGAAACAGAAACTGTTATCTGATGGTAAAGAATTTTTGTGGGTGCTATAAAGGATCCCAAGACCCATATGGCCAAAAGAAGTGACTCCCAAAGATTCCTATCATGATCCATGAAACAGGTGGACCTGTGCACATACATACACAACACTAACAAAGGGAAAATCTTTCAAATGTGTCTTAGTTCCAATGGTTCATTCAAACTGGAAGCCTATAATCCTCCAGATATCACAGAAAAATGTGGATTTACAGGGGAAGAATCCTTTTGTTGTTATTCAGAAAAATCCAAGATTACTCAGAGGACAAGAACTCTTTTGAAGTTGTGGGATGAGAACAGTGCCTAGGGCAATCTCTATTTGATCAATTCAATTCTGCTACCATTTTTAGTCTGTCGATAGTGCAAACATTTCACTGGTGAGAACCAACATAGTGCAAGAGAAAAAGCCCTGAAGTTTCAAACCGGAACATTCTATTTTAATCAGTCCGTGCTGGCACAACCTAGCCTTTGCATCTTCATGTAGTGCTGTTATGGTGAGCATCTTGTGGTACTTAAAAGCCACATGACTATATATATATATATATACACACACACACACATACACATATATACATATATGTGTGTATATATATATATTCATATATATATATGACAAAAGGATGTTCAAATCTGAAATGAAAAGCCATAGCCTGGAACATTTAATTACTCGTGCTTTGTCTTTTCTTCTTGAAAATAATGTGAGTTCCAAACACCTTGCAAAGTAATTTTCATGCTTTGAGACCTGGCCCAGAGTTTGTAAGAGTTGTGGAAGGCGTATGTGCTCCAGAGACGGTTGTATGGGCTGAGTGTCTACTAGAATCCATTTCAATACACATGTAAGATGTAGCGATCCAGGGTCCTCAAAGAAAGCCCTTACTCAGTCTTCTAACACCTACCATTGCTGTTAACACTGTTGGAGCTGGAGCACACGGGCATCCCTCAAGTCTCTTCGAATACAACACAAAATTCTCTCAACGTTTTTTCCTCCTGCAGTTTTTGTCTCTAACAGGCACCAATGTAGCCACACCCTCTCCCCAAACCTACTGATCAATTGGGAGGCCTACCATTCCTGCTGGCCAAATTACCTTCACATTGCTTCTGCAATCCCGCCCACTCACAAAGCTACTAAGAGCTGTCCCTCTGCACCCGCTGCATACAACCCCCCTCCTCCCTGTACTGGCGACAGTGCCACCGCTCCTTCTATCCTGGAGAAGAGGTCTACCGTCACGCAAGGCCCAAGACCCCCCAAGTGATTCTAAAACACTGCCTGCTAAAGGAAAGGAAAAAGCTGCCCAGAACGCCAGGCCCACACCCGGCCTTCTGACCCCGGAAGTGGTTCTTCCCTTACACTCGATGGGGGCGGGCACAGCCGCAGATCTAGCCCGGCATGCCCCGGGCTTCCGGTGACCTCTGGCCCTTTTCTGTCGTCCGCTCCTGCTGCTTAGCGTGCTCGCTCGCGCTTTGCTTTCCTCCACGCTCCTAGCTTCTTCCACACGCTGCCCGGTGACCGTGGCGCCCGCGACCGGCGCGGCGGCGGCGGAGGACAGTCGTCATGGCCGCCTCTAAGCCCGTAGAGGCGGCGATGGCGGCAGCTGCTGCGCCCGGTTCTGGAAATGGAGTGGGCGGTGGCAGTGGGACTGGGGGCTCGGGCGCGGGGACCCTGCCTCGATGGCACGTGGCGCTGGCCATCGGGGCCCCCCTGTTGCTGGGTGCTGGGGCCATGTACCTGTGGAGCCGAAGGCGGAGGCGCCGAGAAGCGGGGGGCCGAGGCGACGCCAGCGGCCTGAAGCGCAACAGTGAACGAAAGACCCCAGAGGGCAGGGCCAGTCCGGCCCTGGGCAGTGGCCACCCTGACGGTTCTGGTGACTCCCTGGAAATGGTGAGAAGCCGCCCGGGCCGTAGAAGTGAAAACGAGCGGATGCAGCTTTTCCTTGACCCGTTGTGCGGGTGAGGGGCCCTCCCACCGGTCGGAAACTGCCGAGTGGCCGCAGAAGACTTTAAAGTCGTTTCTGGTTGCCTTTATAGGGAATGGAATAGCAGGTCCAAGCTAGCTAGCATAGAGACGTTCTTTGACAATTTCCTTTGGGATCCAACAGAATACTTTGCTTTTCTTCTCAGTGACACAGCATTTATACCTAGTGGTATAGGCATGGGAAACATGCACAAATATAATGATTCCATTAAGCGAAGAAAGGCAAATTTTACGGAATGATTGGAGTTATGACGTGAGTTGTTACTGTGATTCCCAAGACCAAAACTTTACTAAGAACCGTTTAATAACTAACAAGCCATTCTTCTTGTTAGAGTTGCTTCTCTCCTTGTTTTGTGTGTGTATGGGGGGGGGGTGGAATTAGCAACTATAGTTACAAAATTGAAAAAAAAATCATTAGGTACCTTTGTATATAGGAAATAAACCATTTCTAAGGAACTGTCCCCACCAACCCCCAGAAAACTTACAATGTTCTATTTCACCTGGACATATGCACGTGTCCTAGCCTGATAACGTTTCTGGTGTTAGAACAAGCATTGGAGTGATGAACTGCTTTATCGGATCCGATGGTCAGACTATTGAGCCCTTTTGACAAGTTTGACAACTGTGGGAGAATAGCATGGGCTGAGATTGTGTGAGATAAGGGAGTTTATCTGGGTCTGGAGTTGTGTGGTGGTCTTACCAGAATCGAGTTCAGAGAAACCTATGTGTAAATAACTCCCCGGTATATGCACAGGTAAGTTCTTTATACATGTGCATCCTATGTGCACTTACGTTCATGAGAAAAACTGTACAGTTAAATGAATGATGGATTCTCATCCCATCCTGCCTGAAGACACATTGTTCTTTTATTAAGTCTGATATATGACTACAGGGATAGTGCTTACTGTGTGTGAGTCACGATGCTAGCCAGCAAAAAAGCTGTTTGTTCTCTCCTATGGGAATTCAAACAGCCAATTTCTAACCAGAATTTACAATGTTGGAGGGAACCATGATCTTTGAGATGCCATTCTAGATTGTCCTGTCCAGCATTGTCATTTTGGTAAGCTTGGGTCATGTCATTGTCATTCTAGCCAACTAAGAGGATTAAAATATTAGGTCCTTTCTATTTCACCCAGCACTAAAATGTTAAACCAAAGTTTTTAGGATGAAAGCCTCGTACTGGCAGTCCCAGCAAACGGTGATGAGCTCAAACTCCAAGATTCCCTTTACAGAGATAAATAATGGCAAATCTCAAAGCTTTGTTCAGTGTTGCCACACCGGAAAGAGGGATGACTAGTTGGTTCCGATAACTTCCAAATTTTTAGGTCACTTACCAGAACTTTAAGGTTTAAATAATGGGAGGATCAGGATGAAAGGTATGGGAAATTAAGCAGCTGTGGTCAGGAAATGGTGTGGCAGTTCTGATGCTGCAAGAGGGGTGGTGGGAGGGCTGAGTGAAGGGTTCCTAAGGGGATTAGTCTGGTTCCTACAAGAGGTGTGTACCTGTGTACCGGGATGTGGAGAATCAACATCCAGGATAATTACCCTAGTCTGAGATCGCTCTGGAATCCAAGGTGACTCCAGGAAGAGTTAAGGACAATGACTTAACCTTTGCATTTAGTTAAGCTGAAGGTGACAGTGCAGAGATGTTAAACTCTTGCACTATTATCAGTCATCTATGGACCAAAGTGAGATTTTCAGGTATTTTTAGCAAAGCAACTTGTAAGTGCCTGTTTAAGAAATGGTTACAAGTGCCCGTGAAGGTGGTTGTCACAAGCCTTTAACTCAGTTATTGTCTTGTATCATTTCCATATATATATATTTTGTACATGTGAAAAATCTTGCAAAGATTTTCTATAAAGAATAATTTTGATTGGCCTGACTTCTGTTGAATTCTCTTGAGTACTTGAACTGCTTTAAAATGATTATTACATTTGTCCCAAACTAAAACTGAGCAAAGCTTTTGCATATACCATTTTCTTACCTCACTGTAGAATTTAGGAGTGTGTTTCTGAAATCTTGCTTAGAATTACTAAATTGTTGTTTAGCAGAGCAACATTTAAAAATCTTTGTAATTTTCTAATGGAAATGTATATGTCTGAGTATGACGGGCTGCTTATCCGATATGTGTTACCTATGGTTGGAGGGAGTGTTCTGCATTAGCATTTGTTCCAGCTGAAGGAAAAGCAGGGTTTCTGGATGCTGTGTCAATTCTCTAGCTGAGCAATAACTACATTTTTAACAGTTAAGGAATCACCAGATACCTTTTCAGGGTTCAGTGTTAGCAGACTGAATAGAAAAAAACATGTTTAGTTTTGTCTTTGTGCTTACTGTTTGCCCAGATAGATATAAAATGAAGTAGTGGTAGATGCTCCCCTGTGTCGTGTGGGCCACATCCAGTTATCACCTGTATGAAGCAGTAACAGTTTGGAAAAACAGCAAAGCTGTTCATACTGGCTTTGAGTAATGAGGATTTCAAGATACCATTAAAAACATCTTGACAGTTGATAGTTTTTAGGAGTGAGGGAAAGTATTAAACCATGCTTCGTTTAAGTAGTTGTAGAGTGTTCTGTCTTACTCTAGAAGGTTTTTCAAATTTGAATTACAGATTTTCGAAATTGGGAGATTTCTTACTTTATCCATGACACTTCTTGATTTGACCTACTTCAAAGGACTAACCAGTACACACTAAGCCTAGTATCCTAGTTGCACTAATAACTAAAATAATAAGAGCAGTGTTGATTTTGTAACTTTATTAATTTCATAGTAACTTTTTATTCCGCTATGCTTTAAATTCACTGACAAGGAGAAAGCTGTTGTCATGTTCAAGGTTTTTAGGCATTACACAGTCAATATTCCACATAAAGTGTTTGGGAACCACAGGTCTATGCCAGAGTCGAATGTAAATATGTCAGTGGAGGAGTTAGGCTTGTTTGCTGTGGCCATCTTTCTTGAAATGCAATCATTCTCTTTCCCTAAACTTTTCCTTAGTCTTTTGTTTTTGTTTAAGTGGTTGTGCGTTTAAGTATGGTTATGTGAAAATGCCCCTCCGAAACTAGAGGCATCAGATTCTCCTGGAGCTTGGGTTATAGGTATTTGTGAGCAGCCCAACATGGGTCTGGAACAACTCAGATTCATTACAAGAGCACTCTTAACCACTGAGTTGTCTCTACCAACACCCTTTACCCTTCTTCTTTTTTTTTTTTTTTTTTTTTTTTTTTTTAAAAAGCAGTGTCTCACTGTGTAGCCCTGGCTGGCCTCAGAATCAGAGTTGTCTGATTCTGCTTCCCAAGTACTGGGATTAAAATATACATTATCACATAATATGCAGGCACTGATAATTGGATACTAGCCCCAGAAAGCTCTGAATACCCAAGAAACAACTCACAGATCATATGAAGCTCAAAAAAAGAAAGGCCAAAAAGTAGAAGCCTCAGTCCTTCTTAAAAAAAGCAGCAACAAGTGTATACACCCACTCAGAGTGGGGTACACCTAGACCTTAAATCATAATAACTCAAGAGCTAAGAATGTAGCCTTGTTTGGTATTTAAATTTTTGGTATTTAAAAATCATTATGTTTAATCTATACACACCAAGAAAACTTTGACTATTTCCATGTTACGTCTTGTTTTACATGTACTTTATGCTCATTGTAACTAGTAAGATTTCAATGCATACTATCAAACCTTTAAAAAAATCAAGTACTGACAAAAATATATTCATATAGTGTTATGCCAAAATGCTTTTAAAAATCTGTACATGTATCTTTTTTGTTGTTGTTGTTTATAAAGGGGAAAAAAAGACTTACATTGTCAGGCCTAGCTCTAGTCATTTAAAAAAAAAAGTGTCAAGGATTACTTGTGACCTTATTATAATTAATACTTTCTTACCTTTAGTAATATTTTATATTGTCCTTTTAATAACTTTTTCTCTTACTAACACATTTAACTGATTTTATTTGCTTTTTAATGTCACTGATTGTTACCTTTTAATGACCTTCATGGTTCTTTTGTAAGAATTCTTACATACTTTGCCAGTTCCGTGGATGTTAGCCAGACCTCTCACAAGGTCTAACTTAAAAGGAATCTTCATTTGTCTCACAAGTATTTTAGTCTCCTTTTTCTAATCACACCTCTTCTTGGTCTCATAAAATGTCCCTAGCAGAGCCTTAGGTGTCATCACTATCTCTTTTTACCACTTTTATGTTCTCTATATCTAATCAGTAAATAAAAGCAGAATGTTGTACACTGTATCTTAATAACTGACTAATCCATTTCTACTGCTTTCATTCATCAACTGAATAGCTGCAGTCCTTTTTAAATCTATATTTATTTTTCAAAATTACAATCAGCCCTGTCCATGTTTCCTGCATCTTTGGATTCAACTAGGGATTGCACAACTTTTGAACATACACATTTTACTATTTCCTAGATAACACAGTAATGATTTATGTAGCAGTTACATTGTACTAGGTAATGAGTAATTTAGAGATGGTTGAAAGTACACAGGAGAGGGCTGGACTGGTAGTGCTTGGTTGAGTTTAGCTTACACAAAGCCCTTGGTTTGATTCCCAGCACTGCATAAAACCAGGTGTGGCACATGCTTGTAATCCTAGCACTTGAGGTAGAGGAAGGAGGAGTATCCTTCACTATATAGAAAATCACAGCTGCTTAGGGAGATTACTTGAGTCCACTAATCAGGGCAGAAGAGCCTGACTTACTGGAACAAAACAGTTATGCTAGCGGATGTGCCCAAGTACTACACAAATAGTGCATAGGGGATTTGAATATCCAGAGATTGTGGTGTGGATGAAATTCTAAAACCAATCCTCTGAATACCGAAGGACAACTGGTCTACTTCATTGTCGCTATTAGATTAAATCCCATTATTTAAATGGTTTATGATAATGCTTTCCAGTTCAGATAAAGTTCCTTTTATCCTGAATGATAATTCTTCCTGGAGTTAATTTCTGTAACCTTTCTACTCTATCCTCATGCCTGAGTAGTAGAATTACAGGAATATGTTACCACACTCAGCTGTCATTTGCTGTTGATTCTGGTCTGGTCTTTGGATGGTCTATAAACATTGCCTCTCACACAGTGTCCTCAACAAGTGAAGTCATCTCACCTTTTCTCAAATCCTGATCCATGTGACTCCATAATTCCCCAGGTTGTATATAGCACTTATAGAGTACTAGAGTTTCTTATTCCCACCTTTATTACTCTTTTAGCCTTGAATCTGTGAACACTGTGATTATTTTATTTTATTTTATTTTCTCTTTTATTTTCTCTTCTTAGAACTTAATGAAGTGCCTGGCATACAGCTGGTATTTGAAACTAATTTCAAGTATAAGTTTATAGGCACAGATATATAAATGAATGACTGGAGAATACTAATTTAGAATGGTTGAACTTAAAATTTGTCATCTTTATGATGCTATGAAAGCAACAGACATTGAGTGGAAGCTTGAAATTTCATCCTGTCCCAGGTTAGGTGATGTGTCCTGTAGAAGAATCTTTTGTAATTATGGGCAGCAGGAGAGAGCCACAGCTACAGGAGGGTGTGGATAAACCACCAACACTGTATTTTGCAGTGATGCTAAGCCATGATGTTTACTAGTCTAGGTTCACTACATGAATTTTTACTTGGGTTATTTTTATTTTATTGGTTTTTGTTTGTGTTTTTTTTTTTTGTTTGTTTTTAACACAGAGTCTTTTTCTGGCATTTTGTACCTTTCCATGCCTGTTTATTCTTGTGAGTTGATATATTTCCTTCCTGAAATACTTTGTTGATTGTTTTAATTTTAAGCAATTGATGGTATGACATAATGGGCAGAAAGGAACATCTTCTAATTGCTTATGTTCTTTCTGATGTCCTTGTACTGCCTTCTTTGAAGAAAGAATGCGTACAACTTAGTCTCTTCAAAGCTGTATTCCTCAGAAACTAAGGGGCTTTCAGTTTTCGTTTTGTTTTCAAAGTGGCCAAGCTGTCCACCCACCATTCTACTGGTAGCAGGTAGTGTTTCACAAGCTTCCCTAGTGGGACTACCAGTGTTGGCATGTGGTGAGATTAATGTTTGTGTAAGCATGGGTGTGAAAGTTAGAGGTCATCTTTGGGTTTCATTTCTCAGAAGCCTGTCTGTCTACCTTGTTACTCTTAGTGGGACCTGGGCCTCTGATTAGACTAAGCTGGCTGGCCAGCCAGGAAGCCCCAGTTCACCTGTCCCTGACTCCCCAGTTCTGGGATTACACAAGTGCCAGCATGCCCAACTTTTTGTGTGGGATCATACTTAGTTCACCGTGCTTATACAGTGTGCCCTCTGTGGACCAAGCCACCAAGGTTAATGTTCTTTAACCTTGCCTAACCTGCATGTATGAGGCCAGAGTATAATGAAACAAATTGTGATAAAAGTCTCAGGACTAATACCTTTTCATAAAATTCAATTATAAAATTTATAGCACTCCAAAAAGTCTACCAAAATCAAGTTGCTTCCAGTAATATTAAGTGAGCTTGTGGTTTCTTTTAAGAACTTTGGTAGCTTCTAAATAAACTAATAGACTACATGAAAAGATTGAACTAACTTCTCGTGATGTTCCCAATATGTTTGTGGTTGTCTTGTCTTCATTTTTCATTTGTGGAAATGTATTTTCAGAATTGTTTTTGAGATGGTATTTTTTCAACTTCTTCATTTAATTCTAAAGATGTTTAATATAACTTGAGAGAGTTGACAGCGAGGAAAATGTCTTTGAAAAGCAGTAGAAAAGATTTCTGTGTGGTAGAATTAAAACACCTTGTATTAAAACAGTGATTATAATGTCGATTGAGGTCTTCTCTTCCCTCGGTACATTAATTTTTGCCTGAAAAGGCTAGTTTTGGGTGTAGCAGAAAGCTAGTATTTGTTGATATCTAGCTTTTTATAATAAATTCCAATTACTATTCTAGTTTTGCCATTTTTCTCTGCATTTTATTGAAGAAAAGTCAGAAAATCCGGGAGTTGGGGCAATCAGAAGGCGAGGCAGTGTCAGTGACCTTTGTGCTACTGCTCCTTGTAGTTAAGTGACTGGCCACAGTGGAGAAGTGGAGGAGTCAGAATGGCAGTGAGTTTGCCAGTTCATACTTGTCTATATAATGCTATTCCTTTTCAACCTGTCTTCAGAACACCATTTATTTTCAGTAGTACAGTAAGGCAATTAAGTAGACTTAAGAAATCAAGATTTTTTTAAAAAAGGAAATTGTTATAAAACTTAACTGAGGGGTTGGAGAGATGGCTGAGGGGATAAGAGCAGTTGTTGCTTTTGTAAAAGGACTTAAATTCAATTCCTAGCACACATGTAGTGACTAATAACCACATCTTATTCTAGTTCCAGAAGATCTGATACCTTATTTGACTTCATGTGGCACATAAACATATGTATACAATACAGCCATATACATAAAATTAAATAAAAAGTAAAAAGTAGCTAGTTGAGATTCAGTTTGTTGGGCTTAGCAGTTTAGACTTTGCTAAGTGAAGGGTGCTGTTCTTGCTTAAGAGAAAGCTGTTTCCTTTGTCCAGATTCCTCTTCATCCTTTTCCTTTGTTAATCCTAGTTCCACTTTCTTCTCCCTGTATTGTGATTTTATTTAGACTTAGGAAGACTTCATTACCTGTTTGCCGAAACAACGTTCTGTACTTTGGCCAGTGAATGTTCTTTTTATTTAATCTGAAAATCTTTAGTTAAAATACTGAATAACTGAAATGTGTTGATACGTATGCCACATTATGTTCTACATAAATAGTCCCTAATGTTTCAGGGTATTAAACAGGCTTTCAGTGACTTAGACACAATGAAAATTTATTGTGCTAAATAAAATAATGTTTTTCCACTTTTATTTGCTATCAAAAGCAGTCAAAAGTTATATTAAGTATAAAGGTCAATAATTATACTTTTGGTCACATTATACTTTTACTAGTAGAGCTATGTTGTATACCATCTGTGGCTCATAAGAGCCGTCCTGAGATAGTGCCTTTTTTGTGTTATACATGCCTTTATAATGTTAATTTTTCCTTTCTAAGATGTTTCTGTATTTAGCTTTACTTTTAAACAACTTAAAGATCTTTTAGGCAAAGACTCAACCTCCCCACATTCTTGTTACTGATGTAATGGTCATTGCTCTTGTGCCATCAGGTGGGCTTTAGCACTGAACCCATAGTGCATGTCTGTGTTGTTAATTATTTATCAGGACCTAATGTGGACAGTTTGTACCCGATTTGTTCTTTTTCTTTTCTACTTAAACATCTTTGGGATGTTTGCTGTCAATTTCAGCATAACATGCTTAAAAGCAAGTAATTTTTTTTCTAACATTTTTCTTATCCCTCTTTAACGGTGTCTTCTAGGAACTTGCTGGATGGATGTTGGAATTTATTTCCTTATTTTCTTCAAACTTCTCACCCCTATCCTGTTTTCATTGCATTCTGGGAGTTTCCTTGGTCAAACCTTGTATTCCATTTATTCCTCAGCTGTGTCTGTTGCAATACAACTCCTCTTAAATTAATTATTCTCTATTCCTTTCACGATGTCTAATTATGGATTATGTGCATTTTATAGTTCAGTGGTAGAAATTGTGCTTTGTATGAAAAAGTCCCAGCAGCTTCTTCCCACCCCACTTTCTTTTGCTATGTAGTTTCTTTATTAGAAACTAGCTTTCTGTTTGAATTGGGTACCTCACTGGCAGTGTTAGCAGTTCCTCTTTGTGTGGTCTCTTGGAAAGAGGACTGTCCTCCCTTCAGGATAACATAGCTCTATTGCAGTCTGACTTCTGTTTTTGTCCAGTCGAGAGTGGATTAAAGAGCATCTCCTAAATGCAAGCTGCCTAATTATCACCCTAATGGTTGTCTTTCTGAAGCCATACAAGAGGTTTTCCTTCCCTCCCCGCCTCCCCTTTGTTTCTTTTCTGTTGGTTTTGTTGTTGCTTGCTGGTTTTTATAAGGCAAGGTTTCTCTGTATAGCCCTGTCTGTCTTACAACTCAATCTGTATACCAGACTCACCTCCAACTCAGAGATCCTCCTGCCTCTTCCTCCCAAGAGGAAGGTACATTATAATTGTGCACCACTGTGCCTGGTTCATGTCTTTTCTTGTTGGTTCTGGCATATTTTCATAATCTTATGAATATGCTTCTCTTCTCCTTCCCAATAAAAGTCATAAAATTTTCAGGAAGCTTGTGTTTGGTTGTATTTATAGTTATTCTAGGCACATGAGGGTTGGGCTGCAGGTGGGACATTTCTATAACTGTCCTTACAATATATTTTTCATGGTTGCTATTTGACTTAGACTGGAAGATTTTTTTATTCATCTGTTGATTTGTGTTCTTGGTTCTTTTTATCCCACATCTTGATTTTTAAAATACATTTCTTGGTAGCACTGTCTAGCTTAAATTGTTTAGTTTATATTCCTATGTATAATAGATAGTTTGAGTTACATACAAATCTCTCTTTGTACACTATACTAGAGATAACAATAACCCTCCCTATAGCTGTGATGATGCTGAAGAAGAACAACAGAGTAAGCTGGGAGCTCACCAGCATGAAAGAGGCCCTGGGTTTGATTCCTAGTACCTCCAAAAGGGAAGGAAATAGTATATATGTTTCTAGCCATTATCAAAATCCTCTGCGGTGTGTATGGGATCCAGTTTGACACGCCCCTCTCCATCATCTTGGCCATAACTACCCACTGCCTGCCGAGAGTTTCCATGAATGTGTGGTAATAATGGTTTTGAGAGAGGCCACGTGTTGTCCTGTTGGCTTAAGCCTACTTTTATCTACCCCTTATGTTTTGGTGTAAAGATCTTTCTTGCTTCTGCCTAAAATAGAAAGTTAGCGATCCATTTAATTTAATTTAGTTGTTGCTATTTGTATTTAGCTAAGATTGGTGTTGAACTCTTGCCCTTCGACTTTCTAGTGCTGGTACTACAGGTTTGTACTACCACACCCAGCTATGGTGACTGGTTTTTATACACTGGAACTAGATTTTTCCAAAATGGAGTTTAAATTACCTGGGCTGAGAAACATGTCTTTATACCTGTTTGGTTGGCAAACATTAAAATTAGTACTTGTAATGTTTGCAGAAGTGATAGGTTAATGTGTTAGTGTTTTTGCAAGAAATCTGGGTGGTTTTTGAGCTGTAAACAACCATCCTATCTTCCCAAATTTTTCCATCAGCTTGTTTAATCCTTGTGGTCTGGATTTATTTTGAAATGTCAGTCCTTAATAATTATTTTCTCTCATTTCAGAGCTCTCTGGATAGAGCCCAAGCAGCTAAAAACAAAGGCAACAAATATTTCAAAGCAGGAAAATATGAGCAAGCTATTCAGTGCTATACTGAGGCTATTAGTTTGTGCCCTACTGAAAAGAATGTAGACCTTTCTACCTTTTATCAGAACAGGGCTGCTGCCTTTGAACAGTTGGTATGTATCCTGGGTTGTTTCTGTTTTTCCATTGCTTTTCCTCTGTTTATCTGCTAAAAGTTTCATTTAATTCTACTCAGATGGAATGCACTTTTTGAAGTTGATTTGAAATTATAAGAATTTTTCATTTCAGTTTTGCTAGCCAAACTGTAGACCAAAATTCTAAAATTTTAATAAAACCAAATAGTTTAAGTTCAAATTACATAGTGATCCTACACCTCCCCCTCTCCAAAGTTTGAGACTATTTAATTTTTTTTCTTTGTCTGTAATACTGAAAAGGGAAAACGATGAGTCCCTCTTACACGAGGGAGGACTATCATAAATATTTTTCTTACTGTTCTGTCAAGAATATATTGGAAACAAAAGGGATGACAGGGAAAGCGGATAAACATATTGTTGCAGTAGTCTGTACAACTACAACACATAAAGGAAAGCTAAATATCAGCAAAATTTGCTATTGCATTGGGTATGAAACATAAAGACATGGACGAAGAAAGAGACAGCTAAAAGCTCATAGTTTAACACGTGTGTGTAATTTAGCAGGGTAGCAAGGCTAGAAATGTTCTCTAAGCCAGACAATCACCTAGGAAGTAGAGAGAGGTGAGCACTGGACAATTGCAGCGTGAAGCAATAGAGTAGACAGAAGGATTCTGCCAAGTCAGGTGAGAGTGAGCAGCCAGTACTGTCAATAGAGAGCAGGCCGGTGGCAAGGTGGACTAATGGCAAATTGCTGGTAAGTGGGGTAGTAACTGTAAGAAGTAACAATCTGAACATACATCCTTGTCATGGCATACATTAGAACTAAGGGGTATTTGCAAAGACCTTGGCGTGGGGAAAGTGTGGGTCTAGATCAGTAGTGTTGAAGGAGTGAAAACTGCATAAAGCCACAGGCAGGTGGAAGGTGGAAAACAGCCAAGATCTTCATTGCCTAGTGCTTAGAATCTAGTGTGGGATCTTTATTTCATATGTGAGAGGCAGACAGACGGGGGTTTGGGGTTGTTTTTTTTTTTGTTTGTTTGTTTGTTTTTGGTTTTTTTATTGTAGTTACTCTGAATTGGAAATGCTTTCATTAGGAAACTCTTTAGCACTTGAACAGTTGTTTGCAGTGTAACTGTTTTCTCTCTCTTTTTTTTTTTCATGCCTTCAATTACAGCAAAAATGGAAAGAAGTGGCACAAGATTGTACAAAGGCTGTTGAACTTAATCCCAAATATGTGAAAGCTCTCTTTAGACGTGCAAAAGCCCATGAGAAGCTAGACAATAAGAAAGAGTGTTTAGAAGGTGAGGGCATTTCTGTACTTTCCTAGGAAAATTACTGAAGGCTTTGTAGTCACTAGTAAATTTATATGAAACTGCCTTATGAGTGTAGAAATCAGCTAATTGTCTTTCAGTGTTGAACTTAAACTATGCCACAGTTGAGACTTTGTTCTCTAATTTAAATAGAAATTACTGCTACATACGTTCTTTCTCTGTTTGCCACTGTGTGGTATTTATTGGTTGGTTGGTTGGTTGGTTGGTTGGTTGGTTGGTTGGTTGGTTGGTTGGTTGGTTGGTTTGCGGGGCACAGTTTCTCTTTGTAGTCCTGGCTGTTTTGGAACTTACTGTGTAGACCAGCTGACATCAAACTCACAGAGATCTACCCGCCTCTGTCTCCCAAGTGCTAAGATTAAAGGCACGTGAGCCACCATGCCCAGCCTAAACTGAGGAATTATTCATGAGTATTACACTTTTTTCATTCATATTTCCAATTATTTTATACAAAACTGGCAGATTGTGTAATTGCTATGAAAATCCAAGTGAAAATGTCATTCTCTGAAAATATAATAAATGCACTTCTGCCACTAATTGGTGATATGTTTCCAAAACAGCAATTAAAGTGCAGGTCACAGGCTTTTAAAGTTCATTTTTCTAAGTGAAGTGACACTAAACCAAAGTATAATTTCTACGGCCTAAAAGTACTCTCAGTACTTGTTTGCATGTCCTTTAAAAATGTCAGAAATAAAATTTAGCCATAATTACTCTCTTGATAAGTTTTTGCGGTTGAAACTGGGGAATAAAACTCAGAATCTCACTTAGCATACTTTCCATCTCTGAGCTGAGCCTAAAGTGCTTTTTTGTTGTTTTATTAAAGGAATGAGACTTTTAAAAGGATAAGGATATTTTAGGTCATGTTAGAAAATTTAAAAGTTTTGTGATGTCCTGTGATGGTTGAAAGAATATTTTTTAAATGGGAATGCAAAGTTTTGAAGTTACTAGCAGAAATAATTGCCAGAGAAGAGGTTGATTGGAGTTTCAGATCAAAGAAATGGAATGAGAAAGGGGATTAGGGAGTTGGCTGGGAAATGTGGTGCTGACTGACTTGCTTGGAAGAGTACGGGTGTGGGATTGTGAAGAGTGGAGCTTAGGAAGTAAAGCCACAACTATTGCTCCAACACTTGGAATGACAGGATAAGTGGTGGGGGACTTTCTGACCTTCCAAATTTCAGACCACTCTGGTGAGCTGTGGCAGCATAAGCAGTGGAAGCAGTGTTTTGATGGTGCTTCTGAGCCCCATGGCAAAGACTTTTGGAGACAGAATTATTTGAAGGCCTTTAAAAAGCTACGAAGGAGGCAAAGCAAAAGGATTTATTGGGTAGAGGAGTTTGATAACAGCCTAAGCAGCATAGCAAGATGTGATTCTATTGTGTTCACTTGCCTCGTGTTACTAGCCAGAAGAAAATGTTTTGGATTCCTGGTTTTCTTTGCCATCTACAGAATGTTAGACCATTGAGAGACATCAGGAATTAAACAGGATAAGCACGTTCATTTCACAGGTGAAGTACAGTACTGAAAGTTCCACCTTGCTTTGAGTTGAGTTTCACTTTGTAATTCAGTTGGACCTATTTGATACTGCTGGTCATCTTCATAATAACTCCATAATGCTATTTTCTGTCGTTTACAGATGTCACCGCCGTGTGTATTTTAGAAGGGTTTCAAAATGAGCAGAGCATGCTGTTAGCTGATAAAGTTCTTAAACTTCTCGGGAAAGAGAATGCCAAAGAAAAATACAAGGTAAATGAATGTGAGTTGGTAATAGTTCAGTGCTGCGTGAGTACTGTGTATGATAACTAAAATTAAAACTGGGTTGTGTGTCTTTTTCCTATACTCTTTGGTGTTATAGCGTATCGATTTCTAGTAAGTCTAAAACTGTACTTAAAGAGTATAGTTCATTTTCTCTATTAGGGACTGTCACTCAACAGCCCAAAGGCCAAATCCAATCTGCTTCCTATATATTACCTGCTTGCATATTGCTTGGGGCTACTTTTATGTTGCTATACACACAGTTGAGTGGTTACTAAAGTATTCAAAGTCCTTAGCATACAGTGTTTAAACTGTCTATCAATTGATCTTTTGTAGAAAAATACTTGCCAGCGCTTGCTCTGTAGCATTAGTTTCTAAAGGTAAACTGTATCAGTGGACATTGGTGGCATAGTTCAATTCAACAATTAAACTGAACTCTGTGATAGAGCAGTGGATACAAGCACATGGTCCAGGTCTAGGCCTTAAAATATAAGCACTTGGGAGGCTAGAGTAGGAGGAGCACCATGAATTTGAGGCCATTCTGTGCTATAAAACAAGACCCTAATCTTTTAATAGGGGAGAGAGAAAAGGCATGGTGCTTTCCTCTGGAGAGTTGGTTTTAGTGGAACAAATGGGATTAATTATAAAAGACCTAATACTAAGTATTAGGGGAAATAAGTGGATTGCTGGGAGAGTGTGCTAAAACTCACCGACGGTTGGCTGTTACGTTTCAGGAATATCAGGGCAGTTCTCTCTCCATTACTGTTTGTCGATTTTGTTCTGCAGTACACTTGCTCCTTTGATTAGTATTTTCTCATTTTAAAAAGAAGCTTAAACATGATTAAATTTCAGAACCGTGAACCTCTGATGCCATCTCCACAGTTTATTAAATCTTACTTCAGTTCTTTCACGGATGATATAATTTCTCAACCAATGCTTAAAGGAGAGAAGTCTGACGAAGATAAAGACAAGGAGGGAGAAGCTTTAGAAGTAAAAGAAAAGTAAGTATGTTGAGCACAGTGTTTGCTGGATGGACTTTGCACCATGAGATTTGCCTAGATCACAAGTCGGTTTTCAGTCACCTTTAAAAGATAACCTATGTGCAGATACAGTTAAATATAACCTTAAATTATATATAATTATTATTGCATTATTATTATTATTATTATCATTATTATATATACCTCTTTCTAGCACATATCTGTTAGTTTTCTAATATTTCAGATTTTTTCTGTCAGAATCTGCCTGCTTTTCTAGCCTTAATGAGATTTTCAAGAAAACACCCCTTAAGTTAATTGGTGTGGTTAGAAGACAAATTTGAAGGTACTATCTTAAGTTACATGTAGCTAAATTCCAAATGTTTCTGTGCAGGGTAGTTCTTAATTTAGAAGCTGGTGATGCTTAGAAATGTTATAAATTTCTTCACGTTTTTTCTACTTGTCCAAGACAGTGACAGTCTTGTGTTTTATATACTATAGAAACTCAAAGGACACATGACTTTATGGCTGGAGACCTTGGGATATAATATATATGCCACCTAAGCCTGAACATTTATGGTTGTCGGTGCTTGTGTTTTTCAGTTAGGGTAACTCCTTCCCTGATATAAGTAGTAGTGTTGATGATTGGGTGTTTATTACTGTGTGTGGAAGGAAGAGAAGTAGTGTTCCTGTATTAAGACACAACTGAGTTTAAGGAATTCCCATAATTATGCCAAGATGTGTACATTTTAGTTGGTATACAATGTTTCAGAAAGTCATAGTTGGGAAATACATGTATCAGATGTCACATAGCTTTAGTGACAGCCGTACAGAAACAGTAAACAGTCCTCATCCCATGAAGACTAGAGATTAAAGTTAACCCCATTCTGTGAGCTATGGTGAGAGATGACAGGATATGAGTCATAAACTCAGGAGCTCACGACTGAAGCCATTGCTGCAGTTTGTAGGTGTCTCTCTATCTTACTCCAGTCTCCTGTGATTTGATAACACGAGTACTGCTGATTCTTATTTACAGGCTCCCTTGATTTAGAGGCCTGTGCAATTAGGCCATGTTTTCAGTAAATGGGAACCTTTTATGTTCAATGTAATGTTAATATAGTCGCTCCTGTTTTCTTGCCCTGGTAATCTGAGCAACAAAATAGAGAATAAACGGTTAGTGTGAAGCTAAAGAAGTTAGAAGAATTTGATAAAGTTTTTCTTGTAGATCACAAACCAATTTTTTCTGTCTAGACTATAACAACTGAAATGAGAAATTGTTCTTTAATTTACAGTACTCTTTAACTTAGGAGGGGTTACACCCTTACAAATACATTGTAAGTTGACAATATGCTAATTCATATGCATTTATGTTACCTAACTATTGTGCAACATAGTACACAGGAAAGAGTCAGTATTTCACCCTTGTAGTCCTGTGGGTAATTCTGAGCTGTGATTTTGTGGTTAGGGTTGTATCACATGTCTCTAACCCAATGCAAGATAAAAATTTGAAGTATATACCTGTAAAGTATATTGTTTTCACACCATGTTAATGTACAATTATCATATCAAATGTCTTAGAAATCCCATAGAATACTTTCTTCTGTCAGAAACCTTTTCCTTAAACATCTCACATAGCAGTCATCATCTTAGAAGAATGTTGTAGCTGGGCTGTGGTGGTGACCTGTGCCTCTAATCCCAGCAGTCTGGAGGCAGAGGCCAGGCTGGTCTACAGAGAGAGTTCTAGGACAGCCAGGGATACACAAAGAAACTGTTTCGAACAAAAGCAAACAACAACAAAAAGCAGGTGAAAACTGTGCTTGCTGCATTTTAAAAGCACAGGTCATTCTAGGGGCTCTGCAAGATAGCTTGTTGGCTAAATAAAGTCCTCTCACATGAGTTAATTCTAGGTCTACCTTTTAAGGTGGAATAATAAATCTATTTGAGGCACTTCAGTGTTTTAGCTGCTAGTCTTTGTTCCTGACTTAGTCTGTCTTCACAAAACATTGATCTGTACAAAGCTCACATCTGGCTGCTCCTCTTCACTTGAGTATTGTCTGCTTCCTTTTATCCCTTCAACAGCTGTTAAGTACTACTAATGCACCAGACAGAAAGTAAGACAAGGTTCTCATCCATGTTCAAAATAGTGACTTTCTCATCAGCTCACCTCACATTAGCTAATTCTGCCTCTGACTCTGCTATCTCCACTTAAAAACTGTTTCTTGAAGGTTTCAAGAAAATCCTGCTGGTTAAGAACTCCTAGTCAGCTTAATAATCTAACTCTAGCTCCAGCCCCATACTGACTGGTTAGTAGAGAAGGGAATGATAATTCAGAGTGCCATATGTAGCAGGTTTTAGCATTTGCTCTTTGCTTGGTATTTATTTTCCTTTCCTATGTTTGCTTTCAATTTCAGTTCTGGATATTTAAAAGCTAAACAATATATGGAAGAAGAAAATTATGACAAAATCATAAGTGAATGCTCAAAGGAAATAGATGCTCAAGGCAAATACATGGCAGAAGCATTACTACTACGAGCCACCTTCTACTTGCTTATTGGCAGTGCCAACTCGGCCAAGCCTGACTTAGATAAGGTCATCAGTTTGAAGGAAGCTAACGTGAAGGTACGTCTTGAAATGTGTGCGCGTGTGGAAAGTTAGAAGGTAAACGGTTACTTATTTTGCTAGCATTTCCATGAATAGCTATTTTTTATTTTGAGGAATCTTCATCTAATAATATTGATGTGGTGAATCTGAAGCAGTAATACTTAACCTTCAGGCAAGAAAGTAAACAGTTTCTACAGCATTTATTTTACCGTCAGATTTCTCTTGTGGTCATGGCATACTGTGAAAGGTTGGTTTTGAAAAATGGTGACAGTGGTGTGGATGACGACACTCTTCTAAATATTCTTAAAATCCTTTTGAAATCAAATTTTCATACTAAGGTTACCCTAAAAACTTTTTATTGATCTCTTTCCATACTGGTTTTCTAGTTACTGGATTTCTTTATTCTATTCTGCTACAAAGTATTTGCATTGTTGCTTTGAAGAAACCTGTGTTCATGATCATGCCTTTAGCTTTAACAGCAAAGAGTAATAATATCTATGTATGCTGTGTATAAAAGTACTTCAACTAGAAACCTAAAATAAAACTCTTAGGAAAAACATAGGACTAACTGTTACCTTGTATTAGGAAGGGGTTTTATAACTTCAAAAAATCAAAAATTCTGTGCTGGAGAGATGGCTTAGCAATTAAGAGCACTGACTGCTCTTCCAGAGATACTGAGTTCAATTTCCAGCAACCACATGGTGGCTCACAACCATCTGTAATGAGATCTAATGCTCTCTTCTGGTGTCTGAAGACAACTATAATGTACTTATATATGATAAACAGATCTTTTTTAAAAAAATCCAAAAACGCTATAAAGATAAAAAAAAAAAAAAACTTGCTGTCAAGGATAACAACTTGAGTTTAGTCCCTGGAGCCCAAATGGCAGAAGAAAGGGTGTACTCAAGTGATTGTCCTTTTGTGGCAGATGTCCCTGTGAATATGCAAATAAATGAACATGAAAAGAAAGGTAACAGCTTTTGAGCCAGGCATGGTGGCTTGTATTTGGGTGGCTGAGGTGGAGGACTGCTTTAATAACCCTGTGCTTGAAAGGACAGTATCAGAAAACTGAAAACACCATCCATAGAATGGAAAACGTTCATGAAAAGTTTTTCGTAATCAAGAATAGAAGCTCAGAACTCAACAGTAAGAAGGAAACCTAATCTGAAAATGTATAAGAGATTTGGATACCTCACCAAAGAATATTCTACAGACGAGCGATGGCAGCATGAAATGTGTCCCAGTAGCATTATCTGTTCAAGTGCCTTTTTCTTCTATGTCATGACGATAATTATTCTTTTAAACATTGAAAGCACAGGCAACAAGACTAACTCAAAAACATAGATTGTAGTGAATACTGGTGAGAGTGTAAGGAGATTGAAACATTGTGTTGTGGTACGAATGTAAAATGACAAAGATGCTTTGGGAACTACTTTGGTTATTCAGAATGTTAACACAGATAGTTGCCATGTAAAATCTATCGATGTTGCTTCCAGAGAATTTAAGACATACATATGCATACCTGAATGGTGACAGCAATGTTAATTATGACACTCAAAAAAATAGAAATAACACGTATGTCCAATATGTACACCAAAATATTATATCTTAAAAAGAAATAATGATACATATCACATTGAAAATACTACCTGAAAACAAGAAAACACCATATTGTATATGAAACGTTCAGAATATACAAATGTGTGAAAAGGGACTAGAGATCAGTAGTTTCTGGGCATTTGGATGAGAGGTGTTGTGCTTATGTGTGTTGTGTTCTTTAGGTACAATAAAAATGCTCTGAAATCTACAATAACCAACTTTTGTATATAGTCTTTAAAAGGATGAACTTTATAGTAGGCATTACAGAATTTTTTTCTCTTAATCTAAATTGGATTTTGAAATTAACCGGGTACTTTCTCTCGATTTGGGTGTATAGCTTCGAGCAAATGCCCTCATCAAACGAGGCACCATGTGCATGCAGCAGCAGCAGCCTATGCTGTCTACTCAGGACTTCAACATGGCTGCCGAGATCGACCCTATGAACTCGGACGTTTATCACCACCGAGGACAGGTGGGTAGATCTGATCTAGAGCTGTGCTTGATAACTTCTCTTCAGGGATTCTTGACGTTTTCCTACAACATGTGAGCTCTTGACAGTTTATAATAATATTGATAATACAGAAGGAGAAGGTGCACCCCCCCAAAAGAAACCCAAAAAAACTGTTAACAGATCCGCTAGCCTTTTTGGGGTATCATCTGTAGTTTGTAGGCTTTCAGTGAGTAAACACTAATCCCATTTAGTAAACATTTTAATGATTCAGTTATATACGTGTGTGTAGGGTATGTGCACATGAGTGTAGGCTCCCAGGGGGGCCAGCGGTATCAGATCCCCCTGAAGAGGAGCTCTAGGGAGTTGATACCCTCTACACATGCAGGGAACCAAACACCCAGAATACACCTAGTCTTGTCTGAATTGCTCAGCATGCCTTCCTTTATTACAGTGGAGTAGAAAGTTGTAAAGTTTCTACAACTGAAAATATGTATATTTACTTATTTTAGACCTAAGTCTCACTTGCTGTGCAAGCTCTTCTGAGCTCGCCTCCAGCCTCAACAGCCTGAGACTAGCATTATAGATGGACCTGATTTGAAGTTCTTTGTAGGGGAAAATTTTGTCCAGTGTTTCTGAAAGGTGTTTATAAGATGTTGTAACAGCATTTTAAAAATTCTTGCCATTTCCATCTTTATTTTAATATCCTGAAATCAGTGAATAATAATTATAGAAAGTTCTAACCAGCTTTGAAATTAAGTACAGGAGCACTGGATTTTTTTTCTTACTTTTTTTTCAAATTGCAATAAAAGAATTATCTTTTATTTTTAAATCAGATATCGGTTTTAAGGTTTGAGAATTGCGGCTTTCTGTCCTGCAAAGTAATTTTATGTTGAACAGTTAATAAATTCTGAGCATTAACTGTGACATCAAAAGAGCAGCATAGTACAGACTTAAACGCAGGGCCTGGTATTCTATTGCATTTAATTATGTCTTCTTTTCTAGCTGAAAATTCTGTTGGATCTAGTTGAAGAAGCAGTGGCAGATTTTGATGCATGTATCAGATTAAGACCGAAGTTTGCTTTGGCACAAGCGCAGAAGTGTTTTGCATTGGTAGGTGCCTTTTTACCTTGTCATTTCATAAGCACATTTGTATTTCATAGTATCAAGCAAAGTGAGTGTCATGTTGTCTACAGAATCGTCTCTTTTTTTCTCAAAACAGTGATCTCAGGGAGGAAAGTATCTGAAAGCGTGTTTCTCTGTGTAACTGGCCTTGGGCTCACAGCCCTCTTGCCACAGCCTTTCCTATTGGTGCTGTTACAGCTGTGCATTGCACATCCAGCTCCTGAGTCTAAAACAGAATTACTTCTCCACCATAAACTAGTACCGGGGTATCAAAGATAATTTAAAGAAATAATGCATAGTTATATCAAGACTTAACTGCTTTTGCTTTCTTTATGGCCAGTCCTAAAATAATTTTCGTTCTATAGAAAGTTGTGTCATAAGCATTATAGGTTTAAGATGAAAATGAAATCACTACATTAAAAAGTCTGTAGGTGGGATGTATCTTGGTGATAGAGTATGTGTAAAGTCCTTGTTTTTAATTCTGGCACTGCAGAAAAGTAAATCAGAATTATGCCATCTATATGCTTAGTTAACGTGTCTTAGTTTTCTGTTGCTGTAAAGAGACACCATAACTAGGGCAGCTTATACAAGGAAACATGTACTTGGTTATGTCAGAGAGAGTATGTCAAAAGTCAGGTAGGCATGGTACTGGAGCAGTGGTTAAGAACTTACCTCTGATCCATAAATGGGAGAAAGTGGGCCTAGCCTCAAAGCCTACCCCCAGGGACATACTATTTCCAAAAAAGCCACACCTCTTAATCCTTTACACAAGGAAGGAAGGAAGGTACATGTTGCAGTAAATATTTAATTGGATCTGTCTTATCTCTTTATCAACCCCTGTGGGCGCCGCTTAAAATGGAGCTGAGCGCATGGACTGTCACTCAGTCCACGAGTCACACTCTACCCGAGATCCCTTCCCAGGTGGTTCACTCCGCCCGCTCTGCTGCTCCTGCTCCAGCGTGCTTCTTTACCCCATTGCCCAACACAAACATGACGCTTTTCATACAGGTTTATATATTCAACTCTCAACCCACAAACCCTCTATACAATAAAATTATGCCCAATGGACAAAGATACAAACTGACCTTCCATATAAGATTTTTTAAAAAAAGCTATAAAATCCTTAAAATATTAAAAGCTACCTATTAAGTCCACCTGAATCCAGCTCTTCCTTCTCGAGCTCCATCTTGATTTCCCCTTTCTCCTCTCTTCCTCCCCCAATTTTCTCTTTTACCTCTCCCTGTCCAATCATGTAATGCCTTAACATAAATCTCTAGGTAGGTAGTGGGTAACTCACCTGCTCTTCTGGAAATGCGTATGTAATGTTCTGTGTCTAGTATGATATGTTAAGGCTTCAGACAGTTTTATTTATTTATTTTTTTAGCTCTTTAACTGGAGTTTTTTTGATTTTTATATAGTATCGCCAGGCATATACAGCAAACAATTCTTCACAAGTCCAGGCAGCTATGAAAGGTTTTGAAGAGGTCATAAAGAAATTTCCAAGGTGTGCAGAAGGCTATGCACTTTATGCCCAGGTAAGTGTAGAAATAATTTTTAAGAACTACATTTGTAAGCTGAATCCAGCATGGAACTATGCTGACCTCTGACCTCTAGGCGCTCACTAGCTTGTTTGCTTATTTTTCTTTGTTTGTTTATTTTACTAGGTAGGTTTGGCTGGCATGTATAGACCAGGCTGGCTTTGAACTCAGAAATCCAAAGGCATGCATCACCAAGCCTCTTTAAATTCTTGAAGATTTATTTATTGTTTTAGAGTTATAACTACAAAAAAGCAAGATTTAAACCTACACTAAATTCAGCTTGCCTTGAACCCATGATCAAGAACAACTTGGCCTCCAAGTGCTGAGTTTATAAGATGCCAGATTCTAATTTTTTATTTTTTTAATTACAAAAGAAAACACTAAGGGCTTTGTGGAATGATCACAGAAATAGAAAATATTAAATTATTACAGTCTCTGTTAGACTCTTCCCCTAATCCCTTTGTGGGGTTGCTAGCTTTCCTTCATACTCTTTAGTGACATCTCATAAAGCCTTGGAGGGTTTATTGAAGAAGGCCTGTGAGAAGTTGATTTCTGTGGGACATTCTTACCATGTGTCCTACACATCACTTGGCAACAGCTGATAATCTGGGACACACACCAACCTAGAAGTTGCTGTCTCTCTTCAGTCTTAGTTCTTTCCATTTCTTTATAAAAATGAAGCTCACTACACATGTAACTTAACTATAAAAGCATCTGCTGTGTAAAACTATACAGGTAAACAAAGAAAATGAACATTTATAAGTGGACAGTAATCATCCTTACCTTTGCCATAGAATTCAGGAGCTTAGGGTATAAATTTCTTACCTCACCGAAAACCCAAAGAGTGCTGCCCTTCAGTGAAAGTAATACAGGAAGGTCATTTCTGCAGCCTGTTTCCACATTGCACATTTCTCCTTTCCCTTTGAATGGGTTTGATTCCTAGAAAGTTTCTTCAAAAATTTGAACTGGCATAACTTCACTGAAAATTTAATGTAACTTTATATACACATATTTAAACTTAAAACTTATTTTCCATAGCTTCTAGAAAAGTTACATAGTATAAACTGTTTAATTCTCAAAGCTTAGATGGGAGCACCTCCCAAGTTAAACCGTGACATAGTGTTCATGAAAGTAAGTCTTCTTTCAGCCAGGTCATTAGTTGTTATGGTAAATAACAGTTACCATATTTATAATGTATCTTTTAAAATAACTAACCCTTAGACTAATTCCCTTACTATTAGTGTGATAAATTATAAATACAAGTATAAGCTTACGAAAATGTGATTGATATAGCTGTCATTAAAGGTAGGTTTTTGTATATTCTACCGTTTCCCAAACCTTTTAATTTTGTTAAGATATAAAATTTAAATTGGCTTAAATTAATTTCAAGCCATAATTTGATGGTGAATAAGTAAATGTTAATACTTAATAAGGAGTATGCTTTTAATTTTCAGGTTAGAATTACATTAATATCTAACTGAAGTTTCTCTTCACATAGGCACTAACAGATCAACAACAGTTTGGTAAAGCTGATGAAATGTATGATAAATGTATTGATTTGGAACCAGATAATGCTACAACTTATGTTCATAAAGGGTATGTATTTTTCTGGATCTATTTGTTTCAATAAAATACTAAATCTCTTTCACAGTAATGTAATATTTCTTTCAGCCTTACAGAAATAATTCAGATAATAGTAGACCTATCAATTATTTGATCAATTTATTACACTATGTAGGTTGTTTTTTAAATTTTTGTACATATGAACCTGTTATATCTGTGCATGTGTGAATTTGTGTACATGCTTGCCACAGTAGAGGTGAGGATAATTTAGACAACAGTCTTTTCTACCTTGCTTGAGACAATCTGAGTGTGGTGTCTGTTCAGCCTCCCCACCCCAGCCAACAAGGGAGAATTTAGTTGTTAAACAAAATGTATAAAGTAATCATTGGTGGCAGAGTTACATGGTATACAGCCTAATGGTATCATTCAGACAAGTATATATTATTTTACCTCCCAAGTTGACCAGTGAGTATGTAATTTCATAGTATTTCTGTTATGGCTAATTATGTAAGACTAGTAATTGTAATTATGATACATTGTGCAGAACTCTTAAGAATGCAAGTTTGTTTGAGTGCTTGGAATCAGTCTCACTATATTGCTGGCTGACTTTAAACACATAAACATCAACTTCTGCCCTGCAAGTTCTGCAATTAAAGTGTGTACCATAATGGCCACTTGTAGGGTAATGTGTAATACTTATGTGTGTATCTATTTGTGCAGGAAAGTAAACTATATAAAGATTAAAATATTGAGAAGCCGAGGCAGAAGGATCTTGAATTTGAGCTAGTGAGAACCTTTCTCAAAAAAATAAGCTTAAAATAATTCTTGTATTTGTTATGATATACATCTGTGGGTGACGTTTAAGAAAAATTGTGACAATGAAATTAAAGACTGGAAAGGACTGGACCAATTTGATTGCTCAGCAGCTAAGAGCTGTCCTTATTGTCTAGAGGACCCAAGTTGAGTTCCCAGCATCCATGTTGTCAGGCAACTCAGCCACCTGTGGCTCCAGTTCCAGAGGATCTGAGACCCTCTTTGGCCTCTTGAATGTATGTGCCGCACATATACATAAATGGGGGCGAGTAAAGGCTGTAAAACAAGTATTTTTTACATTTAATTTTTGAAATGGTTGTATAAATTATTCAGAATTTATAATATAGTGAAAACGGTGCAACAATTTTATTTTTGTAAAGAGAAAATAATTATCAGTAAAAGGAGAAGCAGTCTTAATTTGCAGAACAATTTTTTCACAATGGGTTTAACATACGTTTTATTTCCAAACAACTGAGACAATTGGCTGAATATACAACTAGAAATCAGCCAGTGCCGGTAGCTGAGTAGATAAGAGACCAAAATAATGCGACTTTAGCCCACAAAACTCTTCTCTGGGACCTTCCAGCAGTCAAAACTGGTTTTTTCCAACAGGAGTTGGAAGGGAATGAAACAGGGGGTTGGTATTTGTATATAAAGTCGTTGTCTCTGTTTCTTAGAAATACAGAGAAACAGAAAACTGCATCATGACTTACACATCTGTGGCCATGTACTAAGTATCAGAAATAGAGACCAGAAGCCTCCACTGTGTGTGCTGCTATAGTTTCTGCTTCCTTATACACTATTTGTTTCTGGAGGGAAGAACCCAAGTCATATTTTATATTTCTGTCGGTACTGGGTCCATCTAACTGTCTCTCCCCCACCCCCATCTAACCCCAAATCCAGTTTACTTCAACTTCAGTGGAAGCAAGATTTGGATAAAGGTTTGGAGCTTATCAGCAAAGCTATTGAAATTGACAACAAATGTGACTTTGCCTATGAGACCATGGGGACTATTGAAGTGCAGAGGTAACTTGTCAAGCTTCTTCTTAGAGATGTAGTAGTTACTGCCTTTTGTTCTCGTTACATCTGTTTGATTATCAATCAGTATCGACTAATTTTTTTTTTTTAAGTTTGCTGTACTTTTGATGCAGGCTTCCCTAAAAATTAGGGAATTCAGATTTGCCTCATTTCATTATTTTTTCCAAATTAAAAGTTACACTTATAAAAGCTTTCAGGCTTGTGCCTTAAGAAGTGAGGTCCTTATGGTGCACAATTCCTTCCTGTGGGAAGACCAGAAGGCAACAGGGAACAGACAGCTAGGCCATAGTGGGATCTGATCCGCTACAAAGAAGCAACCAATCAAGAAACTGGACAGGTTGTAACACATCTTCTGAGCTCCTGAGTTTTCATGAAACCTCTGGTTTGGTTGGACATTTTACAGTTCTGATTTCCCTAACTTTGTGTAAATATTTACCCAGAGTTGCACTTAAGGTCTACATTTAATGTTGACAGCTATGTATGTAGTGAACTATGCCCCTTTAATATTGGCATTTCCTCCAGAATGTATTATAGACCCAGGTACTGGTTTTCAGTACCTTCCAAATCTCAGTTCTGTTGGCCTAAACTTGTCTTTATAACGTTCCCAATCTATAATTAAAGTGTACAGAAACTAATTCCCAAGCCAGTTAGGCTAACAATGTCACGCTGTGATACATTACTGAGGACAAGACTTGAGTCATACTTAACTGATATCAAGGCACCAATCTTGCCACTATCACTTGTCAGGAATCAGCATAAATCCTCTTAATTGCCTATTAGTCTGCTCTTCTTCCTGTGGCTCTCTTTCCTCCAAAAGACTGACCAAAAAAAAAAAGTGATTCTTCTCATGTCAGATATGTACAAATACCTTTTCTTATGTTAATTTGTTTTTTGCAAATAAAATTCTTTTACAAAGAACAGTGGTTCATAACTGTGCTTGATCAAAGCATATAAAAGCACTTGACATTTAATTGAGGTTATATTCATAGACAGTACCTTAAGAGGGTAGGGGTTGAGGGAGTTTTCTTTGTATGGTAAATTGTACTGTAAAAGTCCATTTTGGGGGCTGGAGAGATGGCTCAGCAGTTAAGAGTACTGGCTGCTTTTCCAGAGGACTTGGGTTCAATTCCCAACACCCACGTGGCAGATCACAGCTGTCTATAACTCCAGTTCTAGGGGATCCAACATACTCATATAGACATACATGGAGGCAAAACACTAATGCATGTGAAACTTAAGAGCTGATTGTAGGTCTAGGGACCGGAGTTGACTGATAAAGTGCTTAGCTAGCATGCCTGAGGCCCCGGGTTTATTCTCTAGCACTACAACTGGGCATGCAACAGATTCTAAATGAACTCTGAAGGTTGATGCAGGAGGATTAGAGATGTTCAAGGTTCTCTTAAGCTACATAGGGAGTTTTAGGTAGGTTGGGCTAGAAATCTTGTCTCAAAAAGTGTTCATCTGAATTCTACTTTAAAGTCAAATGATTGGCATTGCTGGTTACACTAATACTTTGCAGATTAGCTATTGTCAAAATGGATCCATATAAACCAAAAATAGTTGATTGTGTTAGCCATATACTACAGGCAGTTAAATATGGTCACCTTTAGTGGTACTGAGTTACCTAGTATTGACTTTGATCTTAGTTGCAGGATTGTGCACATGAGTAATTAAGTATTATGCACATGTATGTATACATAGGTAACAGTACTTACTGTAAACAGTTGTTTCTTAGTAACTGTAATACTTAGCCACACTTAAATGTAAGAGGTAACTTTTATTAGCCATAGCATGTTGGTCCATTTATTCAAAAACAGATAGTAATTACCAACCTTTGTACTTGGCTGTCAGAACTGAAAGATACCCACGAATGAGCGAGCTAGTAAGGTGATGTGAACATTCATCTGCTTCTTTTACGGGGCTAATGGAACTGTAAGGAATATTAGGAATGAAGTATTTAATTTTTCTGGGAAGAGAAGGTGGGGGAATATACAATACTATATTTGAAGTGGGCCCTAAAAGGTAGGGATTTATTTGATCAGAGTTCAGCAGAAGCAATAATCTGAGGCTCTTTGTGATCAGGTTTGACATGGTCAGGGAACTGGGATTGACCTTTGGCTGCATCAAAGTTTTGGTTTTTGGCATTTGGGGTGAGAGATAAGGTAGTAAGAGTGTGGACTCAGTCCTTTAAGGGGCAATCGTTTGAGGGCTACTAGTGTTCCTTGTTGCCAGAAGCCTCACCAGAAACATACAGGCTTAGGAACCAGGAAATTTAGGATTTTTTAAGTAACCAACTTAATTGCCCTAGTCTGCCTGTATTAACAAAGGATTCAAGATAATGTAGACAGGGTAGGCTATCATGCTGGCCTCTGTGAGGAGGATGTGCCTATCCTTGCAGACCCAACATGCCAGGGTGGGGTGATACTCATGGGGTGTCCCCGTTCTCAGGGGTGAAGGGGACGGGGGAGTGGGGGAAGAGCTGTGGAAGGTCAGGCCTGGGAGGAGAGATGGGGTGGATATTGAAATGTAAGGTGGATTCACTGGTGCTTTCAGTATGCTGTGCTAGGCATTCTTGTTTATTATGAAAGAAACATTTTACTAGATTATAGTTGAAGGCTTCATGCAGCACAGTTAAATTTTATTGGTTATTGAGAACTGTTTGTTGAAGAATCTTGGGATTTTTGCTCTTTTAGAGGAAACATGGAGAAAGCCATTGACATGTTCAACAAAGCTATCAACTTGGCCAAGTCGGAAATGGAGATGGCTCACCTGTATTCACTCTGTGATGCTGCCCATGCCCAGACAGAAGTAGCAAAGAAATACGGATTAAAACCGCCGACATTATAAACACCAGGGGAAACAGACGGACTCTTTTCAAAGAAGTTTACCCCCTCTTCAACTGACCCCTAAGACACTGTCATGAATTGTTGAATGGTGGAACTTAGTATTCCCTTTGTGATGTTGTCATTCATTACATCTGTTTCATGTTTAGGTGTAGTGGGCGTGGCCATTGGAGGAAGTTTGCAGTCTCCGAAGCTTTTAATCCCTGTGCAACAAAAGCTTTTAACATGTTAAAGGGACATTAAAACAAAGTTGTAGAATACAAACAGTAATTGGCCATGCAAATAAAAACTTTGATTTGTTGATTTGGTTTTTTTTTTTTTAATATTGGAGTGGGGATTATGTTCTGAATGATTTTGTTTTTACAGATGTTTGTATAATATGTGAGTGTTTTATAGTATGTTAGTCTTTAACATAGTAAGTGCTGTAAAATAGACTTCTTTTGTATTCAATTAATCCTTTTTAATTTTTTTGAAGGGTGAAAATCTTCAATATGGATTTCAGTAAAATTGAAAGACTTACTCTATTGTCAGCATGCACAGTGCCTCTGATTCTGTAGAACTTTAGTAAATTATGCAGAAGCAAAATATTCTGATTGATACTTGTACAGGAAGACTTAATAAGGGACCGAACAAGGAAGGTAAGATGAATGAGACGTGTATATACTTGCCTGTGCCTATTCCATAGTAAGTACTATTTAATAGTATGCTTTTTAAAGAAAGTGGGTGTATGTGAACAACCCACATACAGACGGAGTACATGTGATGATATATAGGAATATTTAATTAGCTTAAATTTTCTAGTGACAGAAATTTGGTAAAGGTTCAAAAAGAATGTGAGTCCTGGAGCCAGGGCATACTTTCTGAAATGAAAACTTTAGTGTTGTAGCTGTGGCTGTTAACGTAAGGGATCTGAGCCAGTATTTTCAGAGATGTCCAATACATAGAGTACTTTTTGTATTGAGGTGACCTTGACCTCTAAGGACTGATGGTCCACGTCCACATCTCCAGGGGATACTGACAGCTGACTTTACTCTTGTCCTGTTCACATTTTTCTGTACCTCACCTTCTCGTTTGAATCTCTAAGCTGTTTCTATTCGTCACTTTCACAGACTATCCTTTTACTTATTTATATGCTGGATTTTTCTGGTTGGGGAGGGATGTGTTCTTACTGAGTCTGTTTCCAACATCCAGGACAGGTTGAGGTTTATTTAAGTGAAATGATTTTTAAAAAGCAAGCCTGTTAAGACTTATGGACATAAAGTCTAATTACAGTTTACATTGTTGAGAGTAAAGGAGCATTTTACACTCTTATTTAAAAGGGTGCTTTATCCCACTGAAACCAAAATGATTTTGTCTACAGATGCTGTCTTTTTAGGAAATACTAGAACTGACTCCTTATAAAGTCAGTTTTTGGACGATGCTGGTAAGCCTATGGCTGATTTCACTAGGAGCAGTTAACATAATCTAAGGGGACTGGGGCGATGGAAAGTTGGAGAGCTCTTCATTTTGTTGTGAAATAATTCTCCAGTGATGATAATCCTAAATACAGAAATCTCCTCATCTCTGAATGTGACCTCTTTGCTTAGAAGTTTTTTATTTGCATGGCTGTATTTACATTAATAAGGACAACTTCTACTCTGCTCCCTTCTTTCTTGGGGTTGGGTAGGAAACACTGAAGCATGTGCCATTGAAAACTGTCATTCCAGATACTCAAAAATGTTTTTGCTTGTTGTGAACATATTTGAAACTGCACTGAAAGCTGCATCTGTCTGTATCTTTACTTTTGTAAATGGCTTCACATGTAAATTCACAAAATAAATACTACATTCAAGCTTTTCTATCCATTTTTGAAACAGAAAAGATAGAAAATTTGTTCATTCATTAACTGAAACCCTCTTCTTGTTGATTCAAACTAACTTTGAAGATAAGCATATACAAGTTTTTTGTTGATGTGGTCATGAAATTTCCTGCAAATATTCATCTCTCTAAGAATGAAATAAGGCTCTATGAAGAGCAGTAGCAAGAATTCATTCTTTATCTCTCTTAGGCTTGTATAGCAGCCCACAGAGCCATCTGTCACATGTTATCATGGGGCTAAGGTCTTCATGCTGATTCTACAAGGGAGGTTAATTATAGTCTCAACCATGGAGAGAACTTGAGAATGTAAACTAAAGCCGTAAACACCACAGAGGGCACAGAAGAACTACTTCGGAAGGAAGTAGGGAGAACTGGAGAGGTTTGGTTCCCAGGACTTCCTGTGGCAGCTCACAGACTGTCTGTAGCTCCAGTTGCAGGTGATCTGACACCTTCTGCCTAGTCAGGCATCATACACACAGGCACACACACAGTGCATAAACATGCATGTGGGCAAAATAACTAAACATAAACCATCATTTTAACAGAATAAAAACAATGAGTTGGCCTTTGTGAAAAGTATACAGTTTGCTTTTCAAATAATACTTTTTTAATTAAAATTATTTGGTATGGTGGAGCATGCCTGTAATCTCAGCACTTGGGTGGTAAGAGATGCGAGTCACATAGCAACGCAGAAAATAAGACGGCAAGGTATGAGTGAAGTTGCAGCAGTTCGAGGAGGATGTTTAGTATGTGAGGTCTGGGTAATCCCCAGTGTGAGCGCAGGTGAGCACTCCCCTTCAGAGTGCGTACATCAGAGGATAAAGCCATAAAAATGTAAGAAAAATGTTATCGACTGATATCTTACTGAAGACACACATGGAAAGATGTTAGTGTCAATGATTAACCGGTTTTTAATATTTTATTAGTTGTACGAAGCATACGTGTGGAATGCAGCTTTATAGAATGGGTTCCTTCCATCATAGGGGCTAAAGATTGAACTCAGGTTATCAGGCCTGCCTTTTCCCCACTGAGCCATTTTACCAGCCCAAGAAATAGTAAATTTACTGAGAAGAAGCTGGTTATAGCATTGTGCATATAATCCTAGCACTTGGGTGGTTAATGCAAGAGAATCCCAAGTTCAAGGTCTGCTTGGGCAGTATCTCCAAAAAGTTTTTTTTTAAAAAAAAAAAAAATGTAACCATGCTAAATTGGTGAAGATAAGGAATAGGGACAACTGGAACTTACACAGTTGTTGGCAGCACTGTAAAATGGTACAACCACTTTGGTAGCAATTTGATAGTGAAATAGATATGAGCCCATGATAGGTAGAGATATGATTCTAGTGCTCCAGATATGAAAAGCTTGTTTGTTTCTAACATCTTCATTCAAAAGGCAGGAAGAACTCAAATGTCTATCAACAAGTAATACATTGCTGATGTACAGGTAAGATAAACAACCAATAAAAGGTTATAATTAACTTTTTACATAATTCCAGAAAACTTAGAAGTTCTCTATGGTGAAAAAACTTATCAGTGATTGAATAGTTTGAGAGTTTACAAGATTATAGGGAGGAGCTGAAGAGATGGTCCAGTGGTTAAGGCTGCTTGCTGCTCTGGGAGACTTGAGGTCAACTCCTATCACCCATATTGAACAGCTTATGAATACCTCTAACTCCAGCCCTGGGGTATTTATCCTGACCTCAGCACCTGCACATACCCATACACACAGACAAGGAAAATATTCCAGAATGCTTACAAGGGAACTTCTGGTGGTAGTACTTTCTTGATTGGTATTTCATAGATGTATGTGGGCCAAATTTTACCAAACTGTATACTTCATTGTATAGGTCATGGGACCCAACTGCATATATATTCCTGTTTACAAGTGGCATGTTCTTTTTTTTTTGTTTTGTTTTTTGGGTTTTGTGTGTGTGTGTGTGTGTGTGTGTGTGTGTGTGTGTGTGTGTGTGTGTGTGTTTTGTTTTTTATGTTCTGTTTTGGTTTGGTTTTTTTTTGGTTTTTTGGTTTTTTGGGGGGTTTTTTTTGGACTTTTTGTTTCTTTTTGTCTTTGGTCTTTTGCTTGTTAATTTTGATTTTCATTTTATGGAGTATTGTTTGTTTTTGAAAGAACATAAATTTGGATGAGTGGAGAGGAATTGGAGAAAAAACATCAAAATATATTGTATGAAAACAATTTTTAATAAAAGATTTTGGAAGCATCATGTTGATGGGATATTAACACCATGAAAATTAGTGTTCTTATACATGTACATGTATACCAAGTGGTGGGCTGTCTGAGAAAAATGAAGTGCCTAAGAACCATCAGACTAAAAGGAGCTAGAACATTCTTACTGAACACATTAAAATAGGGGGCCTTGTGACACGGGTCATTGGTAGAATTCATGTGAATTAAAAGATTTTAAGAAGATTTAGGAGAGTTGATTGTTTTATGGAGGGATCATCATCCAGCTTGTGACAGGTTAGAAACACATTAAGGCTTCTTCATCTCTACTGTATAGAGGTCTGTTCGTTTCTGTTTTAAAATGGGAATTTGCTGCCGAATTTCAGCCAGCTTCTTCAGGTCTGTAAAACCAGGAACATATATGATTAATAATTTGCAACTACTTATCAAACAATGAAATTTCATCCCCAAACTGAAAACCACCAAAGTCTCAGAGAGTGACCCAGGAACATTTGCCTTGTCTGGATGCTGGTGACCTGGAGTTGGTCCTGGGTCAATTCAAACCAAACAACTGTGTGAGACAAAGCCCCAGAGCGCATCCTCCCAAACAGTATCAACAGGATAGACGCATAGGGCACAAAAGGAATCCTTCCAAGTGACCAGTCACAGAATGTGGCCTCAGAGCAGGGGACACCAGAAACCTGAACCACAGCAGGGCAAATCTTACCTATGTCTGAGTACAGGATTGTTTCCTCAGTGCCAGCTTTGGTTAGGACCTGCCCCCTGAAGGAAATCCAGAGAATGAATAGGAATTCACAGACATCTGGCCACATCAAGTTCTCTATATTTTCCTCCTTGTATAACAATCTAGAAGATTCTACAGTCTAAAACAAGGGAATAGTATAAATTCTGGTTCTGTTACTTAGGTTGAGAACTTTTGGCACATTGTGTGGAAATAAGAGCCCTATGAGGAATGTGTGGAATATGTCTAATAATAAACCATAGCTCGTCCATGATTATAAGTAACTAGGAACAGCGCTACCAATAGTCAACAGGAACTTTCAATACTACTTGGGAAAGCCCCTTCGGTACATGCCTTCCCAACTACAACTACACCTGAGGGTAGTGTGGCTGGGCCTGTACATGGCCCAGATCTACAGGAACCTCTACCTGTGTGGCTGAGATCCCTGCCTCCCTATGCTTTTGAGTTTCAGATTAGAAGAAAAGACTTCACCCAGAGTCTAAATATAAAGTGTTAAGAGTATGTAGACAAAAGCAACAGCCCGTCAAAGTCCAGGTGAAGGCAGTTCTGGAAAACTTTGCAGTACCCAGCTTTTTTTGGCTCATTGCAGAGCCAAAAAAATACATCTGGAGAAGTGATTAATTTCCAGATATGTCAAAACAAACCATCTGGTACAATAACGACTTATCAGATAGCCACAAGCTAAAGATGAGATACCAATACTATGCTTCATTTGACTGAATCCGCTTCTAATTCCCACCCATCCATCCTGCCAAATTCAAAATTATTTCTTTATATGTCACCCCCAACCACCCTAACGCCATAGGCTAGAAGTGAAAATGAAGAGCTCATAACACATGCAATTAGTCTGCGACAGCCAGCCACCCTGGGTAGCCAGAGCTGGCTGTGGAGCCTGTCACAGGGACATGACAAGCCGGTCTAACCCAGTTCTCCAATGCCTCCACTACTCTCTAGGATCCCTTAGGGATTATAAGATTGTGTTGGTTTACTGAGTGTTCTGTTAGCCTACAATCATGGGATGTACACACGGAGTGTAGCCTGGACCAAAGCCAACTTCTGAAGTCCAGAGTTCTAGTAAGAACACGTGTCTGAGATCCTAGGAATGTATGCTGTCAAATGTCACAGTTGCCAGCCATGTGGTTGTCCGAGGAGAAACATCTGTGATTGGACAGGCATTCTGTGTTCACTCAGTGGTAAAATGCTTTACATTTCACAGGGGGATTGGCAGTTCCTTCTAACCCAGTGGTTCTCAACTCTGCTAATGGTGTGACTCTCATGTTGTGGTGACCCCCTCCCCATCCCACCATAGAATTACAGTTGCTACCCCATAACTGTAAAATTTGTTATTATTGTGAATCATAGTGTAAATATGATATGCAGGGTATCTAGTATGTGCTGTATTGAGGGGTCGTGATGCACAGGTTGAGAACCACTGTTTTAACCCATTTCCCCCTCCTCTAATGTTACATGGGGAGTAACATTCTTCCTTTGCTTCTCATTTCTGCCCCTGAACCAGCCACTCAGCCTAAATTTTAGCCAAATGCAAACTAAGAATTCTGGGATCTCTTTTCCTTATACCAACTGCACGCCCATGCTGTTGTCTTGTTTATTTTGTATGACTTTCAAGATCACCTAGACAAACAAAGGCAACAAAAGCCAAATATGGCAAACAGGATGGCTTCCTTCTCATGTGGGTTGCAAGTAAAATCTTTCCCCATGCTTGTCAGGATATGTGGATAAAATGGCGTAGGAGTTGCAGGGAGATGATCCTGTATCATCTTTCAACTTCCAGCTGAGCTCAGCCTAAGACATACTCACCAAGGATCCACAACAGTGCTGTGTCCCCAGACCACATATGAGGCTTTGTCATCCCGAGCAGGAGAGGCAGTTGCCACATACAACTGATTATCAACAGCCCTGTAGTTGACAGAAAGCAAATACATTGTACATTATAGACCTGCAACATGTTTCTATCCAAGTGTATGCAGTTCTTTAAAAAAAAAAAAAAAAAACTATGAAAACACTAAGTAAACACAGGAAAGGGCTTCTTCTGTACATTGGAATGAGCAAGGTTTTGTGGGGATTAAGACCAAAAGAAACACAAAAAGCAGTGGCAGGGGGGCGGGGTGCTGAAGAGATGGTTCAACAGTTCAGAGCACTAACTTCTCTTCCAAAGGTCCAGAGTTCAGTTCCCAGCAACCACATGATGGCTCATAGCCATCTGTAATGGGATTGGATGCCCTCTTGATATATCTGAAGAGAGCAACAGTGTACTTACATAAAATAAATAAATCTTTTTTTAAGAAAAAATAAAAGAGGCACATGGGATTATAATCAAGCTGGGGCTTCTGTACAGCAAGTGAAGGTACCAAGAATGAATGAAAGAAAACCTTCAGAATGGCAGAAATATCTGCAGGTATGTAACTAATGATTATAAAATCTTAGCCTGGTTTAAAAATAGCAGTAAATTGAAGTCTGTCTAATCCCACCAACCAGGCGGCTGAAGCAAGGGGAATCAAAGTTCAAGGTTAGCCTTGGCTACTCAGTGAGACTCTATTGAGGAAGAGCAACAGAACTAAATAGACATTAAAAAGAAGCCAAGCAAACGGTACTTGGAGGCTGTTCCTCAGCCCACAGCACCACTAGGAGGGGAAGTTGCCCAACCTTTACAGGAAGTAAGGCAGAGGGAAGAAATTAGGCTGTTGGGGGTACCCTTGAAGAACCTGTGAACCCTGGCCCCTCCTCTTTTCTGCCTGGGGTGAAAAGACTGCAATAGACTCTCCAGCCAGGTGTGAAATGAAACCTGAAAGTACATCGAAAATAAAGTTTCCATCCTATGTTCTTTATCTAGGGCATTTGTCACAATGGTAGACAGCTGACAGAAACAACTGACCAAAATAATTATTTTTAGAAGGCCCAATAGCACTAATCAGGCAACTCAAAACCATGATGACCAACCACAAAGCTCTCACTGTAGTTCAAATGGCCTTTATCAAGAAGGTTATGTCCCTGTGACTGTACAGAAAACCCTGGTGCACTATTAGTGGGACTGTAAATCAGTATAGCCATTGTGGAAAGCAGTGGAGTTGCCTCTACTAAAAGGTACAGGTCCCAAAGAAATGAAACACATGAAAAGACATCTGAACCCAGCATTGCTGGACTATCACCGGAACCAAGAAACAAAAACATCTTGTGTGTCTGTCAACTGCTGAGTAGATAAAGACTGTACCTGTCTTAGTCAGGGTTTCTTTCCTGCACAAAACATCATGACCAAGAAGCAACTTGGGGAGGAAAGGGTTTATTCAGCTTACACTTCCATATTGCTGTTCATCACCAAAGGAAGTCAGGACTGGAACCCAAGCAGGTCAGGAAGCAGAAGGTGATGCAGAGGCCATGGAGGGATGTTACTTACTGGCTTGCTCAGCTTGCTTTCTTAAGAACTCAAGAATACCAGCCCAGAGATGGCACCACCCACAATGGGCTGGGCCCTCCCCACTTGATCACTAGTTGAGAAATGCCTTAGAACTGAATCTCATGGAGGCATTTCCTCAACTGAGGCTCCTTTCTCTGTGATAACTCCAGCTTCTGTCAAGTTGACACAAAACCAGACAGTACAGTCCCAAGTACAACAGAGTAGCATTAAGCCATTGCAGACTGGATAGGACTGGAAGTCACTGTTTGGTGAAATAGACCAAGCACAGAAGGGGGAAGGGAGGGAGGGAGAGGGGTGAAGAGATAAAGAGGTATATGCACAATTTAAAACACTGCTCTCTAAGGCAGGCAGCATGGTGATGGCAGCACGTCCTCTATCCCCAGCATCCCTGGAGGGAACTGCTATGGCACTGGAGCCAGTACCTAGCAGAGCTCTATGCAGTCATCCTTAAGTGCATCTGGGTGCTAGGGCAAGCCAGGACAGGGTAGGGGCAGGGTTCCATTTTAGGCTGATGGATCTATCAACCCTGAGCTGCTTGATTCCTTACCGGGCTCGCTGAAGCAGCTCCCAGTGGGCTGGTCCAGTGGTCAGATTGAAAGCTCCAGGATACACCAAGAGCTGGCAGCCTTCGGGGGAGAGACAAAGTGCAGTGGTGAGCATGCTGTTACTCCCTCTCTTTTCCTTATCCACACACATAAAGAGGTCAGCCTAATAAGACAGGCTCTGAATTTAAAATTTCTAGAGATACATGTATAAAACACAGCCACAAGAAAAGTGCAATGGGGGCTGAAGAGATGGCTCAGCGGTTAAGAGCACTGACTGCTCTTCCAGAGGTTCTGAGTTCAATTCCCAGCAACCACATGGAGGCTCACAACCATCTGGAATGGGATCTGATGCCCTCTTCTGGTGTGTCTGAAGACAGCAATGGTGAACTTATGAACATAAAATAAATCTTAAGAAAAAAAAAAAGTGCAGTGGTCAGCTGATGTCAGACTTGTGCCTGCACCTTTAAAAAGTAGAGCGCTGTAATCAGAGTGTTGATTGGCCTCAGATGCTCAGCATCACAGAGAGAAGAGATGTACGATGAGACTCCCAACCCATTTGGGGCAGTACAGTTTCAGACAAGCTTAAGCCCCGAATGCGTGCACCTCATCTTCTAGGCAGCTGCCAGTCACCCATACCACCTAGTTAGTGTCCGGGATTTCGGCGGCTTAGTGAGGATGCTGGTATTCTCGGAACGGCATCAGAAGTTTGTAAGTTCTCCCAATCTCTGTCATGCCAGTTGCCGAGGGAGCCACACCTCCTTAGAGAGGTAAGATGGTAGATGAGTGTACTGTGCTAGGGAGAAGAGTTGGAACCAGAGCGTGGGTCTGCTGACTGCAAGGTGCTGTGGAGGTAGTGGATGTGAAGCCATTAACAGTTTTGTACAAATATTTTTGTTTTGTTTTGTTGAGCAACGTTTTGTTAGGGGTTATCTTCATGCCATAGAAACTGCCTCAGAATCAAACCTCCAGGCAGCTTCAGGACCCATCTGTGGCCCTAACTCACCTCTTTGTGCATAGACTTGTGCAAGCTCTGCGAAGCGCATATCGTAGCAGATGCCCAGGCCCACTTTGCAGTAAGCTGTTTCCAAACAGAACAAGGGACAAACAAGTGACCCTCTGGCATAGAATAGGAGAGTAAAGCTTCTCTGATCATAACTCACTAGGAAGAATTAGCCCAGGACTCCCACAAAATTTATAAGTTCAATCCTATGGGAACATCATTCAAAGACAACATTCACAGCCCCAGGATAGCTTTGAGAAGTTCATTCTGAACAATGTGCATTAAGTACAGTGTGTCAGTGGTGACCCGCAGGAATGACCCAGATGCCATAGTCAGGAGGCTGTAACCCAATGGAAGAGCGATGTCAAAATCCTACGTTTCCATTCTCTCCAGACTTTCTAGATCTCTGACTGCTTACTCTCCTCAATTCTGAACTTTTAATACGGACGTGTGAAAAACTTAGACATAAAAGAGAAAAATACCTGCTCCCCTTTTCTGGGATTGCTGTAAGGGGCAAACTTATCTGGTACGTACGAGTATCAAATGTGGAGAAACTATCACCAGGACTCAGTGTTTTAGATTCTTGAAATGTAATTTTCCCAGGAACATCAATGTCAAACAGATGGATCTGCATCACAGATAATTGATTTGGTTACCTCTTTTCCCGCAGGCCTCATGACAGTAGTGACAGACTCAGACCATACTGCACCTACAACTGGCTGTCTCCAACTGCGTCTCTTACTGCTCTGTGCAGGATTTCAGGCACAGTCTTAAGTAATAGGTGTCTTTATCTTGTTTTCAGTCTCTGAAGAAACAGGTTAACAATTTTACCTATCCTTTCTACTACAGGAAAATAGGGAATGAGTGGGTTTTATAACCCCTGTTGTCTCCAGATGTGAAAAATATTCAGGCTCATCATGGACGTAGCATGTTGCCTTTACTCACTCTAAATGCTAAGGAAGATTTATCAGAATCGGAGTCAAACTGACAAAATTGGCAAAAGAAGAAAAAGCCTTTGGGAAGCAGAGACAGGCATACCTCTGTGAGTCTGAGGTCAGACTGGTCTACAAGGATAGCCAGGGCTACAGAGACCCCCATAACAAAACTTTTAAAATGTAAAAACACCACCAATAAAGAAAGCAAAAAGAATGTGCGGCATTTGAAAACAAGTAAGTTGGCATGGCATCACATGCCTGGAATTCTAGCGCTAAGGGTACTCTCAAAGGATTGCTACAGGTTCCAGGCCAGCCTGGACTACTGGAGCTCATAGCCTAGGCCACACAGAAAGACTCTATCTCAAGACAAACACAAAATCCAGGTAAATTTTTGCAAAACAATTCCAAATGAGATTATTTATTTACTTCCTTCTTTCCTTTTCCTTTTTCAAGACAGGGTATCTCTCTGTAGTCTTGACTCTCCTGGAAACTATTCAGTAGAGCAGGCTGGTCCCCAGCTCAGAGATCTACCTGCCTCTGCCTCCCAATTGTTGGGATTAAAGGCATCATGCACCACCAAATGCCTAGCTAAAGTAAGATTTTTGTTTTAAGCACAACAAATGTGGCTTGATATCAGAAGACTAACCAATGTAATTTATAACATCATTAGTAAAGGAAAAAGTCATAGCATCTCAAGGACATATACTGAGCAACAGTAATGGATGCTGTGGGGGGAGGTTGGCAGTGACAGTGACTAAACCCAGGCTGCCTATGCTTATGAAAGTACTCGACCACTGAGCATTATCTCCAGCCTGTACCTGGTAAACTTCTACAAACAACCATGGATTTGAAACCAAAACAGAAGCACTTTTTTTACTGAGAAATTCTAAAACGAACATCACATTTAGGAGTAAAATGGTAACTGTGTCCCTTTTGAGACTGGAAATGAGACAAGGACACTTTCTTCTTTTTGAATTTTTTTTTTTTTTTTTTTTTTTTTTTTTTGAGATAGGGTTTTTCTCTGTAGCCCTGGCTGGAACTCACTCTGTAGACCAGGGTAGCCTCAAGGTCAGAAATCCATCCACCTCTGTGTCCAGAGTGCTGGGATTAATGGCATGAGGCAGGCAGAGCTCTGAATTCGAGGCCAGCCTGGTCTACAGAGCAAATTCCAGGACAGCCAAGGCTAGACAGAGAAGCTCTGTCTGGAGAAAACCAAACCAACCAACCAACCAACCAACCAACATGGGGTATGTGCTACCATCGCCTACCTAAGAGCACCTAGTATTTAATGGTATGTCTGAGATCCTACACAGAGCAACAAGTTCAACAAGATTGAACCATACAAAACCAATGGCTTAGAGATTAATTACATCTATATCCTTGCAAGAAACAGAAAGTGGAAGACAATGAGGATTGCACTACTCACCTTTCTGTGCTTTACCAGTAAATTTCCATCAGGCCCAAACACAGCACAGGTATTATACAGTTTCCCAGCATCCTCTTCGGGGATGGAGCCTTCCATAGAGAGAAATATAGTCACACAACACAGTAACAAAAAACAATGGCCCAACTTTGTGAGAGTAGGTAAAGGCTTGGTAAATAGTCATTTGGGCCCATTAATAAGGTTTATTCTAAGCATTCTTTTTCCCCTTAACCTCCAACTTATTGGTGAAATATGCCTAGTCCAGATGTCAGAGAAAGGTTTAAAAAACAACCAAAGTGCCCCTGAGATTCGGTCATGACGTTGAGCAACAGTTAATATGTAACATCGGAGCAAACTCAGGAATTCCTCAATGCCTGAATCCATCAAGTCTTAATCCCACAGGCCCTGGGATGAGAATGTTAAGACACAAGCCTTTCTTCATCACGGAACCATCCAGTACATGCTCCGTGCACTGTTGGCACCTAATTCCTGTCATGATCATGACCCAAGAGATTCTTGTTCATCATGTTTATTGAACCTCTGGAAGTTTAGTGGGCTTTTTGTTTGAAATCCGGACATAGAACACAGGTCAAATGTCTCTTGCCACATTCTATCTAGCTTTTAAACCAGGCCTTTTATGGGGAATGTCATCAGTATCAGGTTGGTGTATTTCTGTGGGTATTTACTAGGTCTTTATGTGAAAGCATACAATCATCTCTTCAGGGAGGACTAATCTAAATTCTTTCTGTTCATCATCAAGCTGAACTTGCACTGTTTATACTTAGTAGATCTTGAAGTGTATCCCAAATTGACCTTGAATTTACGATCCTCCTGCCCCAGCTTTCTAAATGCTGGGATTATGGGTGTATGCCACCACCCCTGGCAACCTCATTGTTTTCAAGGGCTAACATGTTTAAATAATTAGTTCAAATGTAACAGAAGGCATGCTAGCATTTCTAATGTTTAGCTGCTACATGGCATGGGAGAAATTACCACCAATCAGGTATACGCTGCTCTCCTTTGCTACTTCAGAAAGCTTCTTTGTGGACTCTCCAGGGATCTTCTCTGCATATTCAGGAAAGTAGTTTGTTCCATATGGAGAATTGAAGCACTCCTAGAGTCAAGTTAGAGAAGAAAAGGGGGGAGAAACCGTCTAAAGTTCTGCAGAAAGTAGAAACACGCACTTCCAGTTCTGCTTGGAGCGAATAAAACACCAGCAGGAAAAGGCCTAGCTAGAGCTAAAAAACAAAAATGTGCAATCGAAGGCAGGAGGCCCTGGTGAGGACACTAATCCTGGTGACCTGGCAGAAGGCTAGACCTGAAGCCTGTGTAATTACCAGTTCTTGGACATCCAGGCCCATCACACATCATGCTTACTCTGTGATTTTAGAGCCTGAGGTGAATTCTGGAGCTCAAAATTATGTAAAGCAATAAACGTTATGCATTAAAAGTCCCGAAAGCCACAGAAGTCAAGCTGTTTTATTAACTGTAAATAAGCTGTTTCCTACTCTATTCTGACATCTTTATGATCCTATAATGTTTCTCGTGGATAGGAAAAGTGGGTGAGGACGAAACAAAGATAGGGAAGGGACACAGACACCAAAAATGACAATGACACTAACATACATCTGCCTTCAGCGATCCTCTGACATGTCAAAAAACAATAGGTAAATATTTACTGGATTTCAATTCAAATTCACTCATTTTGTGTTTAACGAGTGTCTACGAACCAGGTATAATGCTAAAAATGACCAGCATGCTGAGAGTCATGGAGCTAAGTAAGCAGGCACATAACTCAAGCACTTTCCTTCCTAGATTTTTACCTCATCTCAGCAACATAAGCTAACAGACCAAGGTTAGGTACCAGGTACAGATGAGTCCTGTAGGATGCACAGAGAACACCAGGTTTGTTTATAGAGTAAGTTCCAGGCCCCCATGGCTACACAGTGATCCAAAAAAGGAAGGCTGGCTTGTGCTGGGGCGATGTCTCAACCAGTAAAGTGCTTGCCACAAAAGCAAGAGGACATGAGTGTGGTCCCCAGCACACAGGAAAAAAGCCAGGGATGAGGAGATGCACTGGGGGAAGAGAGGATCCCCGAGGCTTGATGGCTAGACAGTCCCAAGTCCCAGTGAGTGGTTAGCCAGTGGTAACACATGACTTCAGTCCGAGCACTCAGCAGCAGAAGCAGGCGGATCTCTGAGCTCCAGTTCATCCTGGTCTACAGAGCACAGCCTGGGCTACACAGAGAAACCCTGCCTCAAAACAACAACAAAGTAAACTGCTCTTGAGGAACTGACCTCTGGCCCTTCAGGGTGTGTACATACACACACACAACAACAACAACAACAACAATAAGAATCCCTTTGTTACTGACCCCTGCACATCTAGGAACTCTAAGTCTGTACTTACCACCCAGTACAATAAACTAAAACCCCAAGACACCTTTTCGAGAGCTGTCGAAAGTACCATAGTCTGACCTAAAACATGACAACGATAAAATGCCTCAACTGTGTCAGGAACCAAGCAACCGTACAGGCCCTGAGTGTGTTATCTTTAAGGAAGTCCCCCAGCGGGTTTCTTACTCCTCGTCTGAACAGGGTAGATGTTCTTGTTCAAGTCTTGTAACCATGGTCGACATCTTATGACAAAGTTCGCTGCTAGTCTTTGAGAAAGATGGGACAAGTACGAAACAATATTAGAATTCCAAAAGATGTTGCCGGAGGTGGGGCACAAGAGGGCCGCTGCCAGCAAGCAGTACTGCCGTGGGTCCACGGCTCCTAGAAAGGGCAGGCTGCCCCGATACTTACCGGCAGAGAAACTATGTGGGCACCTTGCTTGGCTGCCTCCCGGACTAGGCTACAAGCCCGGGTAATGTTATCTGATTTAATGGAAGAAACGTGAAGCTGGATGAGGGCCAGGCGGAAAGCTGAGGACAAAGAAACAAAAGGTCGTCAGCTCTGTCCACTAAGTTCACCCAGAACCAGGAATCTCAAACGGACTATTGGGCAGCGTTTGAACATGGTTTTATCCCAACTACAGGCAGTCTAAAGGGGTATATATCGCCAACAGTGACAAAACCTGGCAGTCCTTGAGCTTTCAACAGAGTTAGACTATCTCTGTTCCTGAGGCAAGGGAAGATCAAACTATGATTTTGCTTCTAGCTTCTACTCTTCCAAGAGCTACCCAATAGGGTCCTGACCCAGGATTGGGGCTGGTGCAATGCGCCCTCTGCAGGCTGATGCAGGGAAACCCTCCACTGGGGTCTTCGGTGTGCAAGACTTGGTGCTTCACCGTCTCAGGAAAGCTATTACTGACTTTGAAGATGAACAAGTGGGGACGGAGGGCACGGAAACACCGCGAGTGAAGGGCCCATGAGTTTGACACCACCACCCAACCCGTAAGCGGACCAGCTCCCACAGCGCAGGGCCCTGCGCGGAGGCCTACGCTCGCACGGCCCGCCGCCCCTGGGCTTCCTCAAGACACGGACACCGGCGACAAGAGCCACCGGCGTGGCTGACCAGCGAACGCAGGGACCAAGTCGGCTCATCTGCACCGCCGTACCGAGGACTCCGCTCCCGCTGGGAGTTGGACAGCCAGACCAAGAGCCACTTACTAGACATGGCTCTTCCTCGGAGCACCAGACGCCACAAGGACTCCTGCCAGTCAATCTCCGCCGAGCGCGGAAGGCGGGGCCGAGCCGCGCACGCGCAGGGGGCGTGGCCAATGGCTGGGTTGAGAGGCGGAGCCTCCACGAGCTTTGAAGATTGTTTTGTTTTCTGCTGTGTTGATTGGTAAGCCTCCGACTTTGTGCACATTAGGTACCAGTCTACCACTGAGCTACATTTTTCCCTGGGCACCGTACTAAAAATTGCTCACCCTTTGCGGTTGTATACACCAAGAAGCGGTAATTACAAATTCTTTACATAGGGCCTTCAAAAACAAGGTCAAAAAAGAGCAGCCTATGTTATGGTGGTGTGCCATAAATGGTTAAGGAACGGGATGTTTGGGGTAGAAAGGCTCTACTTGTGGCACCCAGAACTTAATTTTCGGTTGGATCACAGTAGCGGCCAGGGTAATGAATGCTCCATGCTGACTGGCTTGAGGGAGTTCACCTGGTTGTTTTAGGCTAACTGAACTGGGGGAAGGGATGGAGTTAGTGCTATGCAGTATTCTAAGATTTGACCTTTATATTTATTATTATCATTTATTTACGTAAACATTTATTCTTTCATTGTTTTGTTTTGTGCTTTTCTGGTTTTCAGACAGGGTGTCCGGTAGCCCAGGCTGCACTTTAACTTACTGTGTAGCTAAGCCCTCCTTGACTCTTACTCCTGCTCCTGACTGCAGGGACTGAGTCCTGTACACAGCTCTCTCACCTTTGCAGTGATTGCAAGTCAAAGTCTGTGCCTTGTCCCATTTGCAGAGCATGCAAACAAGGGGCTTCCAGAGCTGGGCTGAGGAAACAAAGCCTGCAAATCAGAGCCCCAAAAGAAAATTTAGCCAAAGTTTTCTTTAGTGGGGGTTGGGCTCTTTACAAACTTTGGGTGTGGCATCTTAAAGAAAAAAAGAGCCACAAAGAGCATTTTAAAGAGAGCAAAGCAGGGGCTGGAGAGTTGCTCGTTGTTGAGAGCACTTACCGCTCTTGATGAGGAGCTGGGCTTGGTTCCGAGCACCCATGATATATTTCTTCCGAGAACCTGGGGACGCAGGCACGCTGGAGGGAGGTGTGAGGATGGGTTGTAGTGTGGCCTTCGGTCTCCCAGGTAGAAGGCATTTACCCTACCTCCGTCTTGCACTGGAAACTACATTGGCCTGGCAACTACTGAAGAAAAAGCCAGGTGTACGGTGACAGATCTATTGACCCACTATAGTAAAAAAAAAGGGGGGGGGAGCCTCACTTCCTGAGCTCATGAGATTGCCCCGCCTCAGCCTCCTTCAATAGCTGGGACAATGAGCACCCCAGCACCCAACTAGTGTCATTAGTTTTAGCCTACCTAAGGTACATATATAAGACAAATATTTAATCTGCAGATAAAATACAGATAAAAGAGAACAAACAAAACAGCCAGCAAACTTGTATCCGTTTATTTACAATTGTAATTTATAAACAGTAACACAAACATCTTTACATTAATATTATGAAAAAGTCCCAGAGCTGAGATGGTTGAAAAATGAGACTTCAGGACATTTCAAAGAGGGTGTCAAGAAAATGGAAGAAATGAAATACAACAGTTTAGGGGAAGAGTTATAAATATCAAGTGCCGAACAAGGTGCAATTTCATGCAAATGTCTTCAACCACTCAAATACATTGTTTTTATTTAGATATCAGAATAGAATTCTTTTAATTATGTTATCTTTTATTCACTTGATTTCCATTAAGCAAATTAAACACTGGCTACTAGTGGGGTCCATCTAGATATTTCTATCAACCAACCCCTTAGATAAAATTTCGTGGCAGGTTATATTTACTATTTTTCAAACAGATTTTATAAAAATCATCCCATGGTCCAAAGATGTTCTGGATCTGTCAGCACAGCGGCTAATATGAGCCACAGATATTAATCTGAGCAAACTGCAAAACAAAGCAGGCCACTTCCTTGTTTTCAGAGTACGAGAATGAAAAAAGTTTCAACTACTGAGATTTTACTGAGAAGACAAAACCAAAAAAAAAAAAAAAAGTTTTTAGAATGTGATAGAAAAACAATGAAATTTCTATGGCTCTGATTATCTTTTTAAACTGGATATTAGTGTGGTCACAGGTGATCATTTCAAGGAGGATAATCAGGGTGTTGAAAACATTCTGAAACAGCTGAGACCAAATGACCCATTCATAATAAAGACCAATGACATTTTACAGATACAGTTCTGTCCCCAAGTACTAATTTTAACCTTAACATGCCTACTTACTTCTAATGCTGTTAACTGTTCCTTAGCAACCCTGGGATGAGGATTACTATCTCTGAGGCAATTAGTCTCTGAATAATTACCTCTGGAGCAAAGATGGGGAAAGCTGATGCTTCAGTGTCTCACTATGGGCTGTATTCTGAGTTGCTATGATCTCCATCCATTCCATCAAACAGATTTCAATCTTTTTAAGAACAGAAACAGTGAGCTAATTATTAATCTAACTGTATATTTTCCAATAATGCTCATTGTAGTAAAACTCAATGTAGCAATTAAATCTCTTCAACTAATTCTATCCCTAAATTTCAGTGAAGACATTGCAGATATGTATATGCACAGTTGTTTTAAAACCTGAAAATGATGCATGTCCTTTAAAACAGCTCTTCAAAACAGAACTGCATTCTGTGCCCTTGATCCATAGGGCACAAGGCCAGTTACTTCAAAGTCATTTAATAACTGACCTTTATAATAAATCATTATATAAAACCAAAGATGCAAAAGAAATGTTTAAAAAAGTGTACCCATCCCAAGATTGATTACAATAATTTGCATTTAGACCCTCTACTCAGGCACCCCATGAGCAAACCAAAGGTCTCTGGTTAGTATTGAGTCAGGAAATATATTTTCACGTTTCTCTTTGTTGCCTTAATTTCACTTAAATAACTTTCTTTCATTAACTTTCCAAAGCATCCAACACTTTCATGATCTGCTGTTTTATGGCTCTGGTAGCATCTCCTGCATTTGGAATCAAATACCTATGGGGGAAAAACACATATTAATAGAGTACTTTCCCTTCAGAACTCTGTTGAGATGTCACATAAAGCTAGCAAAGATACCTGCTATGTGCTCCCTAAACTTACCTCAGCAGATGATCAAAATGTTACTTGAAAATCCAAAAGTCAAAGCCATGAGACTTTTCCTTTATCGACAGCTAAGATTCTCTGAACTACTAAGTGTGTGTAATGTCCAAAGAAAACACAGGTAAGCCACAGTACTTGCTGTCTAGTACAGGTGTGATTTAAGCTGCTACAATTATGATTTGATGGCACCCAATTCCAAAAACAATGGCAACTCTAGGACTTGCCAGTTTGACCTTAAACAAAACATTAAGTTGTCTAAAACAGATTCAAACCATCCCCAGGTTAAGATGTTTTGATGATGGAAAATAAAATACCAACTTAGCATTCTAAGACAAATTTATTTCCCCACAAATCGACATTTAATGTAGCATTTTTTTCTTTTTTTTTAAAATTTATTTTAAAAAACAAAGATGAAAGAAAAAAATTTTAAACATTTTTGCATAAATGTATACAAATACATTTTTGTCAGTGCTTTTTTTTTCTTTTTTTTTAAGGTTTGATACTCTGCATTAAGGTCTTACTAGTTACTTAATGTAGCATTTGTGTAATTCTTTTTCTACTGTGTGTGTGTGTGTGTGTGTGTATGTGTGTGTGTGTGTGTGTGTGTGTGTGTATCCATGGGCACAGAGACCAGAAGAAGCTGCTGCATGTCTTTTTTGTTTTGGTTTGATTTTGGTTTTTCTATGTAGCCCTGGCTGTCCTGGAACTCATTCTGTAGACCACAATGGCCTTGAACTCAGATCCACCTGCCTCTGCCTACCAGGTGCTGGGCGAGTGCCACCCAGACCAGCTGATGTCTTGCAGGTGGGGGTATAACACCTGTGAGCCACTGGGCTTGGGTTCTTGATGCTGGAAATTAAGGTCTAGCCCTCCTGACAGAGCAGAGTCTTGAAACTATTAGTGTATTTCTTCTCATTTTATTTTTATATTACACTTAGTGGGGATGTGGGGTACATTTATCATGGAGTGTTAAGTAGAGCTCAGGAACTGAACTTGGGTTGTCAGGCTTGGCAATAAGTACCTTCAACTGCTGAGCCATCTCTCTTGACCCCTAGATTGCTCTTAATGAGTCTGGTGTGACATTTGAGAAAGCGTAACTGAAATCATGCACTGTGTAGAAGCCACATGTGAACTTACTGGGGAGAAGATTGCAGATGTGGCACAGTTACCAGAGCAGAGCACCTCAGTGTCCACTGCCAACACCCACTCACCAAAATCAAGGAGCCTGCACTTAATGGGTAGCATTAACTCAGATAATAATAATAATAATAATAATAATAATAATAATAATAATAATAATAATAATAATAATAATAAAATCTTACCTTTCAATAGCCAAGATTTCTATCCCAGAAGCACTGCTGTTTCCATACTTGAAGGTAATTAGCTCGGGATGTTTTTTTTTGGACGTAATTTTAACTACAGAATTTAGTGCTTGTCGAGACTGGATGTAAGCCAGTCCTTTCCTTGAAAGAATCTCCCTTAAGCAGTACATATGTGTGGCCGTAACCAACAGATGACTTGAAAAGAAAAGGAGATTTAAATGAATGGCATTCCAACAGACATGTCAGTTCAACAGCTCCAACTCTAAAAACATTCCACTTTAAAGATTATTTTTGAATTACCTATGAATATATTTAATGAACAAGCTATATAATTTTTCATTTGATTTTATGTAAAATTGCTTGAATTAACAGATAATGCCACAATTATTTAAGAGTAAAGGTATGTTTTATAGTGGGAAGTTGAGCATAATATATACATAATTTTTTAATTTTAATGAACTATCCTGCCATTCTCAGAATTTTTAACAGGCTTATATGTATCCAAAATTACTCTGTCTAATATCAAAGTTCACTAGGCAATTGTTGGGTTTCCTTACATATTTTATGATCTGCAACTAAATCCCAAAGGCAAAATGGGCACGGATTAAAAGGAATTAAAACAGAAAACTTCAAAACTCTCACATCTTAGCTCAGTTCTACCACAATAAAGAGGAAGGCAAACTATTAAACACACCTAGAATGTGAAACATTTTGCAAGATACCTGGCCTAGACTCATGAAGAAAACAAGTATGTCAGAGAAAAGGGAAAGTCCCACCATACACGGCGTGAGAAAAGGTAGTAGCAGGAAGAGAAGAGAAGCAGCCAAGGCTGGCTTGGGAACCCTGGAAATTCTGGGGGTCAACTAAGGTTGGGCAGCATTAAGTCAGTAACATCCGGGTGAGGTGACGGCACTGAGTTATACTATAAACTGCTGTGTTCTTGGGATATGTGTGCTAAAGCATTTGGGGTCAGCTGCTCCCGAGTGTGCGTTATACTTATTGTGGGGACTGTGAAGAGCTTCCAAGAGCCAACATGTCCAGGAGACAGGCATCAGAATCCTGCCTCAGAATTTCCAAAATACAAAGTACCTAAGACCTTTAAAAACAGACACTTAATATGAGTTGACAGTGAAGAATTAGGTCTTTTTGCTCTTGAATAAAAGTCCATTGCAAATTACTTTTATGTTAACTTTGCCCAATTTGAGTTTACTTGTAAAAACATTTTCAAAAGTACCTAGGAAACATATGTCCACTTTCTTTCACTTCTTTACAGGGAAAATGATGCTTGATGTCTGGCTTGTTGATCCAGGTCTGGATGTTTACAACTTCTTTTCTATCATCATCTGACATGGAAGAGCTGTCGATTTCATCTGGGAGGAAAGAGAAGTGTTAAAGGGCATCAGCATCGTGGACACACTTCTTAGCAACCACAATCTGATGGTTGTGTTTTGAACACAGGACCCAACAGGGAAAAACAAGAGCTTTAAATCCTACTGGATCTGTTACAGAGACGTCGGGAAACAACCCTTAGTCCAGTCAAACTACTGGAAGTACATTTTGCAGAGTTTTGATAAAAGATGCTGACCATGGTCTGACCTGTCAGTGAGAAGCATCTTTCTTGAGGCGGGGAGGCAGTGCTCTCCTTTGCCAGTTTCTGACTTGTAAATAGAAAATAACACTAAGTTCAGTCTGTGTTACATCAGAAAAATGTTTTTCAACGGAAATAAACATTCTAATTTTGTTTTTCTAAATTAAGAATTGCAATCCTCAGGTTAATAGTTACAAATGTTCCTCCCTTCGTTTTTGTGTATATTCCTGAGAGTGCACGTGTGCACATGTGCCTGAGGAGGCCAGAGGTAACCTTGTGAAGGTTTATATTTCTGTATTTTTATTGTTAACATTTTTATTTATGTGCATGTGTGTGTCAGTCTGTATCATGTGTGGGATGGAAGAGAGTACGGTGGCAAGTGCTCTTAACTGCTGAGCCATTTCTCAGCTTTATTTATATTTTACATGTATGTGTGTATGTGTGTGTGTGTGTGTGTGTGTGTGTGTGTGTGTGTGTGGTATAGAGGCAGAGATTCTCTTATAAGAATCAGATCTATCCTACCTTTCATTATGTGTGTCCTGAACTCAAGTTACCATGCCCGCTTGGCAGCAAGCGCCCTTACCTGCTGTCCCTTTTCCCGCTCCTCTCCTCCACCCCCTCTACCCCATCCACCTTCCTTTCTGAGACAGTTTGTCACTGCCCTGGAGCTCACTAAGCACCCTAGGCTGGCTGGGTGTGAACAAACCCCAGAGATCCACTCATCTCTGCATCCTGGTTGCTGGTATCCAGCGTAGGCCAGTCTACTATCTAGTTTTATGACAGCTTAACAGTAATTATAAAAGAAAACCTCAGTTGAGAAAACGCCCCATTGGAGTGGCCTGAGCAAGCCTGTGGTGAGTTTTATTGTGAGATTGCTGTGGGCAGGTCAGATTACTGTATGGTGCCACCCCGTAGTTCTTAGTGCTATGAGAAAGCAGGCTGAGCAAGGCAGTAAGGAGCTCCCGACCCCCACCCCACCCCCATGGCTTCTGCTTCAGTCCCTGCCTCCAGGTTCTGTCTTTGAGTTTCTGCCCTCGGAGACCGAGTATGACCTACTGTAGAAACTGTAGGAATTGTAGGATAAAATAAACCCTTTCTTCCCCAAGTTGTTTTGGTCATAGTGTTTGATCCCAGCAATTGGAAACCTAAGCTTGTCAGCCACCATAGTTAACTGTTTTTGTTTCTAGGATGTCCTGGAGCTCACTCTATAAACCAGGCTGACCTTGAACTCAGATATCCCCTGCCTCTGCCTCTGAAGTGCTGGGATTAAAGGTGAGTGCCACCACCGCCTAGAACAGTAAACCTTCGGAAGTGGTAGGGAGGACTGAACTCGGGTTCGAGCACTCATCTCTCCCCAGCAGCTTCCCTTTGTCAACAGGGACTTTCTGTGTGACCTGTCCTCCAGAGGTCCTTCCTGTAATCCATGTGATCATCTGCAGAATGCAAGAGCATTGTGCATCTCTCTGAGGGAGGCTTTATAAGTACAATACAGTCTTCTGTGCCTGCTGCCCGTCTCGCAACACTGTAGCATGTATGCATACTGACACACAATTCTAATGCCCCCCTTTTGCTACAGCCCACTTTCCATGTTCTAAGTAGGTGTGTTTGTCGGGAGGTGGTAAGCAGACCACAGTGGACTCATCCACTGTCCACTCATCCTCTTCCTTTCGCTCAGCAGGAAGTTAAAATAATCAGGACAAAGAAATACATAGCAACAGGAAGCTGGCAACAGAGATGAAAAGGAAAAAGAAACAGCTCGAAATATAGCTACTTCGCCACAAATTTTCTAGCAGTCAAATTTGTAAGATTATTGAGACATCAAATATGCAATCTTATTGCTAAGAGCTAACTCTCCAGATATGCTTTTAAAGTTACTGTTGATGTAGGTATAAAAATGGAGCCACTCAAAACTGACAACTAGACAAAAAGGTGATTATCCACAACAGAAAGGGGATACACTGGGCTGGAGATGGCTCACTAGTTAAGAGCACTTGCTACTCTTCCAGAGGACCTGGGTTCAGTTCCCAAGCACCCATGTGGCAGCTCATGACTGTCTATAACTCCTGTTCCAGGGGATCTCTGCACAGTCATACATGGAGGCAGAACACCAATGCACCTAAGAATGACTACCTCATTTTTAAAAAGGAGAGAATAATCAGATATATGGGGTATTGCTGAATGGGAAGGACAATGGCATCTACATTTACAGTCTTCTCATATTTTTACTAACATTTTTACTAACATAACTTTTTCTAACTCAATATACATATAAACCATTTATATTATATACATATAAACATTATTTAGGCTGTGGAATTATAAATTAAAATTATAGATTGATTTTTTTTTAATATAAAAACAATTCTAGGTACACTAAATCTCTTAGGTACTATAGTGCCATCTGGTGGCCTTTTAGGGCCTTGGCACCTTCCTGCAGACCCACAAATCTCAGGCAGCAGGTGGCTGGGTGTTCAAAGGGATTTAAATATGATCACATGGGTTCAAATACAACTTCCACAAACTGCTTGCTCCTCAGCTGATGACTGTTAGTCAAGGCCTATGCAAAATTTCTGCGTAGATTTCTAGAGGGTACCATTCAAAAATTCTAAAACCAAAGCATTATTAAAAGCCCCTCAGAGGGTGAAGCGACCCTTTCACAGGGTTCCCCAAGACCACTGGAAAACACAGATATTTACATTATAATTCATAACAGCAGCAGAATTAGTTATGAGGCAGCAGGACCACTAGTTTTATGGTTGGGATCAGCACAACACGAGGAGCTGTCCAAGCATTAGGAAGAGTGAAAATCGCTGCCACGGACAGTTCCTGCTACGGAAGTTTGTCCCGTGAAGCCCTTGTTTGCCAGTCCCAGGACCACTAGCTGTCTGGGCTGAGGCAGAGAGCATAGGTAAGTGCACTATTACTCAACCTGTGTCGTATTCCTCTTCATCGCCAATGCTGAACACAGGCTTCACTCCGCGGTAAGGCTTGCCCACTCTGTCACTGCTGCTCACGTGCCTGTGTTAAAACAGAAGTAATCAGAGAGTTTTAACTAAGCAACATCTGAATGTTTGAACACAATGTAAATGCTCTGCCCTTCATAGTGCACCCACAGCTTTAGGATATATACACATCTGCATCCCAGAAGAGGGCATCAGATCCCAGATCCCATTACAGATGGTTGTGAGCCATCATGTGGTTGCTGGAATTGAACTCAGGACCTCTGGAAGAGCAGCCAGTGCTCTAAGCCATCTCTCCAGCCAAGTTAAACAATTTCAATGCTCCTAATTAAGCCAATGGTTAGATGCTTCAGGAAGTTACCCCTGTGCTGCTCTTCATTTAAAATATAATAATAACAAGAGACTTCGTCCTTCAGGATTACTGTGAAAATTAAACAGCTATCCCCTTCCCTATATGGAGCCCTCAGAACACCACCTAGTAAACACACAATACATGCTTACCACACAGAACAAACACAGCAGCAAGAACAGGAAGGCTGAAGGCTCCTTTAGTAGCTGCAAGTTTCTCAGAGTTTTTCCTCCATTTTTATTACTGCTGCTTCTGTTTTAATCCATACCAAGATTCTACTTCTTTTGCATAAATTAAAATGTCTCAGGAAAATATTGCATAATTCTGGGGGAAAACTGTTTTCTTTGTAGGATAACTACCCACTACAAAGAAGACTAAAATTGCTCTTTCTTCACCTAACATGAAACCATTCAGATTCTTCGATTTTTTCAAGAATCTTAATCTTGAAAGAAAAATTATTGTGGGGTAGTGAAATGGCTTGGTGGTTAAGAACACTGGATGCTCTTCCAAGAGGTTTTGAGTTCAATTCCCAGTAACCACACATGGTGGCTCACGACCATCTAAAAGGGATGTGATGCCCTCTTCTGGCACACGGGTCTGCATGCAGACAGAGCACTCCTACATTTAAAAAAATACATAAAGTTTTTAAAATCTCCATTTAAGTAGACTTAAATATTTACCATTAAATCAAGCCTCCTTAAAGCAAGCAGGCAGGCAAACACTAATTGAGTTTAGTATGACAAACCTTTTTAGAATTACAAGTTAGGTTAACCTGTACTTAAAATTTTGTTGAATAAAACGTTTGTAATGCATTTGTAATACAAAATTATCCTGTAAGCTATCAAGCTATGACCATTAGGAAGTGTCAGAGTTTAGATCTGAAATGTCCCCAAAGAAGCCTCCTGGTGTAGTGCTGTTTGAAAGGTGGTAGAAAGTCTCTCCCCTTTCTCCCTTCCCCTCTCTCCCTTCCCCTCTTTTCCTCCCTCCCTCCTTCTCTCCCTACTTCTCTCTCTCCTCTCTCTCCCTCCCTCTCCCTCCTCCCGCCTGTGTGTGTGTGTGTGTGTGTGTGTGTGTAGCTAGGCTGGCCATCTAGAGTCTTAGGGATCCACCTGGCTTTGCTTCCCATAAGCCACCATGCGCAGCTATTTTTATTTTTTTAAGATTTATTTATTCATTATGTATACAGCATTCTGCCTGCATGTATGCCTGCAGGTCAGAAGGGGGCACCAGATGTCATTACAGATGGTTGTGAGCCATCATGTGGTTGCTGGGAATTGAACTCAGGACCTCTGGAAGAGCATACGGTGCTCTTAACCACTGAGCCATCTCTCCAGCTCCTGCCCAGCTGTTTTTTTTTTTTTTGTTTTTTTTTTTTTTTTTTTTTGTTTGTTTGTTTGATCTAATGTAAGTTTCTGGGATTAGATTGGGGTCCTCACGCTTGCAAAAGAAGCTTCCTAAGCTTCTCCCTCCACCCTACTGTGAAAAGTTTGTATGAACTCTGTAACATTTCTTCAAATTCTCTTAATAAAATTCAGTGGTGCTTTTAAATTTACACTTGTTTGTTTAGACTATTTTTTAAAACAGTATATTGATATTTTCAGAAAACATCTATAGAAATAGCTTGGACAAGTTTTAACTTGCCACACTCAAAAATAAACTTGACTGCTAATTTCACACTGTTAATTCAATTACACTTTCACTTTTAAAACAAGCACACCTATATGTGGACCACAGAAAAAAGAAAGTTAAGATTTGAGAGACAAACCTAATTCAACTGCCCAGAAGTGAGCTCAACGGTTTATAAAAGGTGATTCACAAGCAGATCATAATTCTCAAAAAGAGCAAGTTTCTTTAAGACAGTAAATTTAATACAGTAAAATTTTTAAAGTTTACTAAGGTAAAATTAAATAGTTGTCATAAAATTGCTTTATGTAGGAACAGTAAAAAAAATTAAAGTTATTCAACTGATACTTTAAACATGTTTCCAATCACTGGAGACACTGATAAGACAGTAAATCCATAATTAACCCAAAATGGCTGAATTTCTATTCAAAGCATGGCCAGACTCTTTAAAAGTTCTATCTCGTTATTTGTTGTGTGTGCACAGACTTGTACATGAGCCACGGAGTCAGAGGACAACCGGTGGCAGCTGCCTCTCTCTGTCCACCAAGCTGGCCCAGGGACCAAATTCAAGTAGTCAGGCTTGGCAACAGGTGTCTGCACTTGCTCAGCCATCTTACCAACTGCACTTTCTTTTGTAAACGTTCAATTATTTCTATATTAACATCCCAATTTATGGTGAAGAAAACTTCTGCAAGAACATAAACTATAACACTGCGTAGGGTTATGAAGTTGGCAGGGCTTGTTTGCTTAACCTAATTTGAAGACTCAGCATTTTAAACCTTAAATCAATCTCTGTATCACCAACCACCATCTTCCTGAGGACAGAGAAGGGAATGGGTTGGACAGTAGAGACCATGTCTCCCACGATCTCCTTCATGGAAAACCCAAACACAGAACCCAAGAACTCTAATTCTTTCAAACAGATTTCTACTGCTAACTCATCAGTGTCAATGTGGACACCTTATTAAGAAAAACCTAAGAATTTATAAATGTATATAAAGTTCATGTTAAAATTTCGATGCTGGGGATGTGGCTCACTGCTAAAGAACCAGTATCAGCATGTGCAAGACCCTTGTTTAACTCCAGCATCACTGGATGTTTCTGGACTTAGGTGCTGTCATTTTCCAAAAAGGCAGGAGACTGGTCCATTATGAGATGACTCAGGCCCCGCTGACTCCTGACTCGGTGGACATTTCACTCCTCACTGTTTCAGAATAAAAACTGCACAATTTGTCAAGTCCTTGGGTTTGAGCACGTTTGATTTCCATGTGAGGAACAAGGAGATAGGACATGCAGGGGAGGAAATCAGGCACAAGACAAAACAGAAAGCACGGTGTCAGCATGGTACACTCCCAGGAGCAGACCGAGAATGGGGCAGCTCTGCAAGCAGCAGCAGCAAAGCCAAGTCGGCACGAGGCTCCCAGACCGCGCCAGGCATGCTGAGGGAACGGACGGCTCAGGCGAGCGCTGTACTCAATGGCTTACCGCTCTGTACATGATCTGTCTGGCCAGGGAAGATTGAAAGACATTCTATGGCAAATCAAGGTAGAGGACAGAACAAAATGATTATAAAAAAAAAAAAAACGCAGCAGCCTCAGAAAATACACAATAAAATCAGCTTTTCAAACAGTAAATGCATTATAAGGAAATTATTTCAATCAATCATCCCAAGCACAAAGGAGAATGAAGAAAAGCCGGTTTTATGTGGTACTTCACAGACAACAGTTTTCCATCTTACAGTTATCGTTAGTCAATCTTTGGTTTAAGATTTATTTATTTCATGTATGTGAGTACACTGTTGTCTTCAGACACACCAGAAGAGGGCATCAGATCCCTTGCAGATGGTTGTGAGTCACCATGTGGTTGCTGGGAATTGAACTCAGGTCCATCTGGAAGAGCAGTCAGTGCTCTTAACCACTGAGCCATCACTCCAGCCCATCATTAGTCAATCTTAGAAGTAAACAAGTGTACTTTAAAACAAAAGCTTTAATGTTCACACCACAAAATGTAGCAGCAAAAGTCTGGGGACTCAGTAGCGCTGTCTAAGAGTTTTCCTTTTGAAAGCAGATGTAACTTGATTGAGCTTGATCAAATGCTTTAATATTTGTTATCAGGCTATTTTACATGAGGTTCAGTTTGGGAGTTAGTGATAATCTGTTCGTTATCTTTGTACTCACTAAATAGGACATACTTCTGTATGCACATGCACTAAGCTGGAAGGGGCATTCAGTTGTTAGGATCAAATGTGTCAGCTTTCCCATGATATTGCAAGGGAGACAAGAGAGAGATCAATCACTACCATATGCTAACAATCAGGATTGCTCAGAAACAAATTCCGTATCTGAATCAGAACCTTTCAGCTTTTGTCACTGTGACATGACATCATTTACCAAGTTCACACTTGAGAGCGGTGCAATCAAGTTACACACATCACAAAGTATCTCATCATGTTTTAAGTAAATTCACAATTTGGGGCTTGGCCACACCCATAGCTATCCCAGGCCGCAGGATGCACACACCCGAACTAGACGAATACTCTGTTATACCCTACACTCAGAACAAACGGCAAAACAAATATTCTTAAACTTGCTTGCCAGTTGCTCACTATGTCCCTCTTTTTAATTCATGGAAAATGGTGTTTGTTTATATTTTTAAACAAATTCCTACAAGACAGTAAACTTGGTAAAGTGGGATTCTGTTGTATTGAGCATGACCAGATTATCTAGGCCTTAAATTCTTGAAGCAGAAGCTCCTGCTTGAAATAACTGTTTGCTGGCAGTTGGGAAGCAGCTGCCCTATGCACTATGAGCACAGGCCTTTGTGTACTGGATGGGAAGAGGGGGAAGAGGGGCAAACAAGATGAACCTTCCTCTGAGAACGGGAAGGACGTGCAGTCGTGATATGGTTGATCCGTCAACAGCACTCCAGCTAAGATCTATTACAGTTGAGTTACTCATCGTGAGCTCACACTGTATAGGAAACTCACCGGTCCACAGGAGTTGATGTGTTCTCAATGAAACTGATGACCTTCTCCCTAACATTGACAGATTTTGTCTTTAGAGCCACAGTCATTTTATTGACAAGGGACTTCATCCCTCTATCATTTGAGCCATTACAAGATTCACCCTGAAACAAAGAAGATAGATGAACACTCCCTACATAATTAGTGCAACATGACTGCTAAAAGATACCTACACTATAGACAGAATTGTATCCCCAACAATTTCCAATGTTGAAGTACTAAAAGTCAGTGATCTCAGAAAACCACTGTATCTGAACACAGGGCTTTTAAAGAAACAACTAATTAAATTAGGGCAGGGTAGGTTCAGTTCTATTTATTGGGGGAGGTTATACATTTTCCTATTTTCATGAGTATATAGATATCCACCTTTCCACTTACCCTCACATGGCCTTTACTCTATACACACATCTATGTCTCTCCTCTTGTAAAGAGTGGTTTGGATGGGGAGTTGGGTAAAGTGTTCAACTTGCAAGCAGGACTTTCTGAGTTTGGGTCCCCAGGACTCATGTGAAATCAAGGCACAACATTATACATCTGTAACCCCAGCATAGGGGACAGGGAGGGGCAGGATCCACAGGAGGATGCCTGTCACTGACCACCCAAATCTATCTGAACTGGTCATCCACAGGTTCAAAGCCCTATCTTAAAAACAGTAAGGTAGACAGTGACTGAGAAAGACAGATGTCAACCTCTGGCCTAGCATGCACACATGAAGTGGTGTTTGTAACAGAAAAAGGTGGAAAGCATTGTAAGTATTCAGCAACAAGGTATTAATCAAATAAATGAGAACACACACAATAGAATATTATTTAGTTCTCTTGTATATCTTAGAGGATCAAGGTAAAAGCAAATTCTTGGAGAAGCTTTATCTGCAAATAATGTGACAATGTTCTATTTTGATCATGTGACTGAAGAGAAGCCTCCACACATCTACAGTGTACTACTGTGCATAGTCCTGTCACCGGGTCCAAAGGCCCTCCTGAGGGAAACGTGTTATCATTTCATTGCATGGGTGGTGAGCCACAGCTGGAAGGTCTTACTGAGAGTCATAAAGGAGGAAACTGCACAGACAAACTCTGGACCCAACAGTGGTCTCTACCTAAGTCCAAACGAATAACTGTCACCCTGTACAGCAGTTTCCTGTCTCTGTTGTACAGAATAAACATTGGTACATGACTACTATTTGTTAACAAATTGATGTAATGACATCTAATTCTAGTGTCAAGACTTTTTGCCCAATGTACTTACTCCCTACAGAAAAACCTCACAGTCATTCACATGACAACCATTAAACATCAGATATACTAGGCTGGCCAACTTTTTAACTTTCTCTATCTACACCATCACGTCCTTGCTATGATTCCTCATTGCACATTAAATATTTCTGACATTTTTCTGTTATGCTGGCAGTATGGGAGTTAAGCACGTTTTTTGGAAACGGATCCAGCATGTTCCACACATGTACTTACGTCGCCAGAGCTGATGCTGCCCCTTGACCCCGAGGTACTGGCAATCCAATGGCCATATCCACTTTCTGGTCCCTCCACATTTATGTCTGCCAGGTGCTGCTGTAGGGCTGAAAGTAAACAAGACAAACAAAACAAAAGCTGGAACAGGAGACTCTGCAAAGACCAAATGCCCGAGAAGTGTAACAAACACATCACAGCTAAATGAAAATGGTTCAAAGACATCATCGCCATGTGTGTTGTCCTGCGGGTGAGAACTCCAGACCACAGTAAACCTGTCCACCTGTCTAAAGCCCCCGCAGAGTCCCCAGAGAGGTGACTGGAGAACAGCCCTTCAGGTACTAACAGATGTGTCAGAATTTCAAGACAGGAAGAATTCACAGAAAAGCTAAGTGGTATCATGTTTTCCCATAACAATGTAGACTTGGGCATTAATGAGAGGAAGATTAATGGAAAGAAAAAATACGCAGTTTAAAAAGCTTTCTAGGACTCTAGACTGCGGCCATGATGACGCGCACTAATGGTCAGCTCTCGGCATCCAAGGGAGGAGGAGCACGAGCTGAAATCATCTGGAATGCCTGGGTCAGGGCAGCTGGGACTAGGGAGGGACGGAGCAAGTCCTTATTTTCTTTTTAATTCGAGAATACAGTGTAAAATGCTTTTACTCCTGAAAATTTCTATTATAAAATAATGCTTTTTTTCCCTGAACACCCTTGAGAATTATATGACTAGTTACCAACTTTTGCATTGTGTTATCAAGATTTCTAATAACAGCCAGAGGTCAACACTTGTTTAACAATATTTTTTTTTCAGACAGAATTTAACCTCTGTAGCCCTGGCTGGCCTCAAGCTCTGAGATCCACCTGCCTGATCCTGGAATGCTGCACTGAAAGGGCAACTGAATGGCAACAGCGTTTTCCCAAGCTGATCTCAAACTGCTAGGTAGTAGAGAATGAAAGACTTTAAACTCCTGGTCCTCCTCCTGTCTCCACCTCCAGTGTTGGGATTATAGGTGGGCTGGGGAGTACATCCAAAGGCCCTGTGCATGCTAAGCAAGCACTCCAAAAACAGAGCTATAACCCAGACACACACACACACACACACACACACACACACACACCTTTTGGTTGTTGTTGATGGTGGCTGAGTTTGTTTGTTTGTCTTTGAGGGGATGGTGCTCTTGTTTGCTTTTGTTTTTTGAGATGGGGTTTTGCTACATAGCTTAGGCTGGCCTAGAACTCACCATGTAGTACCGTCAACTGGCCCTCAAACTCCGGATCCTCTTAAAAGGCTAAGGATTAGGAGTTAGGAATGAGCTCAGTGCTAAACGCTTCCATAGCATGTATAAGCCCCTCATTTCAGTCCCAAGCACCTTACAAAATAAAAACAAAAAAGTTTTGAAAGAAAACCTAAATAAAATAAGCAAGACCGTTTATCTAAATAGTCCTTATTCACGCATCCCCGTGTCTTTGTTCTCTATAGTTCCACTTGCATTCTCCTCCCTGACAATGCTAAAGGACTGGACACCAAGGGCACGCTGACAGCCGCGTCACCGAGTCAGCTCACTGGTAATCACTATTTTTGTCCAATTAAATTAATGCATTATAGGCTTACCCATAAATCCTCCACTGGCAATACTAACATATTCTTTGTTTTTCTGTAATAAAAGACAAAATTTAAGTTATTGTAAAATGCAGGTTAGTTAAAGCTCCAGATAGTCCCAACGCATTGGCAAACATAATACATAGTTATATATTAAATTTCTGGCATATCTCGTTTCCTTGACAGTGTGGACTTTGGCACACAGAATTGCACATGGATTGACCTTTCATGTTGTTGGTGCTGGTGCTTGAGCCAAAGGAGGAGGCAGCTTTATGGCTATTAAGACTGTGTTTTTTATTTGTGTTACAGTCTCCACAGTATGAGAGTCAAACCAAATTCAATAAAATTACATTTGAGAATTTAATCAAAGTAGGTTTTTAAAGATTCAAATATTTTTGTCCTTTACTAAAATATGTATAAAAATATCATAGATGGTTATTAAAAAAGAAAATAACAGAACTGCCAATTTGCAAACTACCAAAAACTTAAAGTCAGATGTGTTGCTTTTGAGGCTAAGTCTTCAGGATCTCAAATCTGAGTCTAATCTGGTCTACATAAAAGGAAAAAAATCAAAACAGTAACAAAAAACTAGAGTGAAAAACATGGCTCAGCAAGTAAAGGCACTCGCCACCAAGTCTAATGACTTGATTTTGGTTCCACAGACTCACATGATGGAAGGAAAGAACCAACTCTCATAAGCTGTCCTTTGTTTACTGTGAGATGTGTCCTGAAGGTATGTTTTTGCTTGTGCACACATTCAATATATTAATTAAAATGTCATATTTTAATTAAAAAGCAAAATGTGTAATGGATCTAAATAATGGCAAGCTAGGGTCGAATGGAGAAATGACATCAGATGAACATGCAGAGCAAATACTAAACATGGGAAGCTGCACAGACAATTCACTGGGTGTCAACAAATACACGCATGATAGAGTAAAAACATTAACAATGACATCATATTTTAAAACCTAGGAAAAGCAAGGAAACTTGAATACTAGATTCTTTTTCTCACACTAAAGTATGATAGTATGTTCATGTTATAAAGATTTTACAGTCTTTGTCCACTTTTTTAAAAAATTTAACTGGGTGTGGTGGCACACATCTTGAATGCCAGCACTTGGGAGGCAGAGGCAGGTGAACATCTGTCAGTTTGAGGCCAGCCTGGTAAGTTCCAGAGCAGCCAGATCTATGTAAAAAGATCCCGCCTTAAAAAAAATTAAAGACTTAAGAAAAAATAATAACCTGGGCTGGAGAGATGGCTCAGCGGTTAAGAGCACTGACTGCTCTTCCAGGGGTCCTGAGTTCAATTCCCAGCAACCACATGGAGGCTCACAACCATCTGTAATGGGATTTGATGCCCTCTTCTGGTGTGTCTGAAGACAGTACCAAAGTACTCAAATATATAAAATAAATAAATCTTTAAAAAAATAACCTTGTGTGTATTGGTGTGGATGGTGCATATGAGGGCACAGACATCAGAGCCCCTGGAATGGGTCACAGAAGATGCAAGCTCCCTAAATGGGTGCTGGAGCAACCCTCATTCTTGACCACTGAGCCATCTATGGTCCCCTACTTTCTATCTTTATTTCTCTTTATTTATGTCTGTATGTGTTCACATGTATGCATGTATGTTGAGTGTGGGTATGCATGGACGTGTGTGCATGCTGCATGCACATGACCCAGATACACACATGTAAGCACTTGTGAGTTCCCCCAACACACACTTGCAAGAGTTTGTATACATGTGCAGGTAGAAGCCAGAAGTCAGTAAGTCTTCAATTGCTTGCCATCTTTTTGAGAGTCTTTTATTGAACCTGGACCTAGCTGAGTGCTCAGGGATCTTCCTGTCTTCGTCTTTCCCTCCCATCACTCCAGGATTACAGGTACAGACCACCGCATCCAACTTTCTATTCAAGCCAAATCTCTTGGAAAATACAATGGAACTAGAACTGGTTCAAGATGGAGAGGCTGGGAGGATCAAGGCCACTGTCTTCCTGATCCCACACTTGTGGATGCAATACACAGACTTCAGTGTGGGAACTCCAAAAAAGTACTGAACAATCAGCTGGCTAAAGCAGTGAGGTAGAGGTCAGACTGTATAAAATCCCCAACCCAAGTTAGCTGTGCTAAAGAGAACCAGCTCAAGGGGAACACATGGCAAAGAATGTCACAGTAACAGATACGTATATACATGTATGTATGTATATGTCATGGGTAACGGGTATATGTATATGTACATATAATCAAAATAACTAAAAGAATCAAAATAAATCATGAAGCTATTAAAGTTCTAGAACATAAAGCAACAATGATTAAAACAACAAAGTACTCTGCGAATACGTCCTGAGCACAGAGAAACCCAGTATATTAAGAAAACTCACTAACAAAGCGATAGCTGGCACAGTAATTTTCCTACCTCACTTCCTACACAAAAATAGGTTCCTTATGGTTTATAACTTAAAATTAAGATGGTATCCCATGAACATGTAAGAAAAAGTTCTTAATAAGATAAAATCAAGACGTTTACAATATATGGATACAGAGATATAAAAGTAAAAGAACATTAGCTATGGATTTCGTCAAGGTGTCAGCAATAACCTGGACTAACCGACGTGCACGTACCTGTAAGAAGTGTGCGAGGACCATGTTCATGTACATGTCTTCTTCCTCTCTGCCACTGCCCATAAAACAGAGGTGCTCCCCGCCAGCTATGGAGCCAGACTCAATGGACTGTTTCTGTGCTTCTAGCAAGGACTTTACTGACTGTGCAAACTCGGATGGATTCTGGAGCATCTGGATAAGTTTTAAAAATTAGAAACTTGGCAAGCATATATTTGAAAAACCAGAAACATACGTCTAAGCAAATTACCAACATTAAAAGCCAAGCACTAAAGGAATGGAAAATAAAATAAGTAAAATTCCAGAGATATGCTTGTGTACATATTGGAACAGAGGCTGAGAAAGGCACTGCTCAATCAGAGAGGAAGAGCTGTTTGACACGGAACAACGCCCAGCTACAGCAATCCTGAGTCGTGATGACAAAACAGGGCTTAGCTCTGAACACAGTAAGTAGCAAGTACAGATCCAAACACTTCTGTTTTCCACAGTCATCTCTCCACCCCAGGGGGGGGGGAGGAGGAAGCAACTTTAAGAAGAAAGAAGAAACGTGTTTGCACATGCTTGATTATCTCTACTTTCAGTCTGTTCTAGAAAACAAACAAACTCTCAAGACTGATAATGCCCAAGAATGCTAAGGATACAGGACATAGAGGTAGGAGGATCTTCGGGTTCCTAAAGAGCAACATTTGCATGTCCATACCCCCAACCCAAGAATTCTACTCTAAAGAGTCCACTTACAGAACTATCTAGAAAACTACACAAAACACGTGTAAAGTTTTCATCGGCAGCTTTGAAAGTAATGTAAATATACATTCACTGGAAAACAGACTATGGTCATACCTGCACCATGGCCCTCTATGAAACATTAAAGGGAACGTATTTAACAGAAAGGTCCCAGGAAACCACTAAGCAAAGGTGAAGTGGCGAAGGGAGGATTTGTCTTAAAGGTGAGTCTGAGCAAGCTGATGACAGTGCTGACTCAGCAGACTCTCTGAAATGTTAATTCATGAAAATGAAGGCACCCATGAATCAGGAGTAATGTTTAAAAATATGCTGAAAGGAGGGACAGGCACAGCTTTCAACAGAGGATGCAGACAGGCTAGCATGTCCTTTCTCACCCACAATGTCAAAATTCTAAGTACTACCTTATTTCTGTTAGTTTCCCCTCCATCCCACCTAGCCCTTAAACACATTCTTCTGGCTCCAGGACCAACATTTCCAGACAAGATGAGGAGGGGAATGGAAGACCCTGTATTCACTGGTGGGGAGGTGGGTAAGTGGGGTGGGGGTGGAAGGCACCTCCCTATTCCTGCATCTGCTCCCCACCTCTGAGGCTTTAACCTCAGACTGGCGTACATGGTGCCAGTCTCAGTGGTACATCAGCTCTAAGCACCTCTATGACCGTATTTATTTTACCCATTTCTACTAGGATAGGGTGACTTTAACACCTGACACTGAATTATAACTGAGCACTTATATAACACATACAACATTCCCTGCATACTAGTTAGAAAACTACTCAGAAAGTTTTAAAATGTCTTATAACAAAAACTTGTAGGATTCTTATCCAATTATGCTAGGAGCCCACATTTCTAAGTACTTACTCGGTGCAAGGCACAATGCTAAGTGATCTGCCTTTGAGATAGCTCACAGTGAGTGTAGAATTTACTGACATAATAATGGAAGGAGCAGTGAGCCACAGTTAACAGATGTCACTGACTATGACAACCGAGCCTAGAAGAAAAGGGAACTCAAGCCCCTCCCACAGGATGACTGCCAGAAGCAAAAAGAAAGCATCCCATCAAGTCCTGTAAATCTCAGGATAAGGCAGAGGGAAACCCACTGTCTCTCCCAAAGCATTCCATGTGCACGCATACTAACCAAGTCTGAGTCTAAGTGGAACGCAGTAGACAAATGACCAGCATTGTACTGTTCTGCAGGACGGCAGTCCACCACGAAGAACCGGACTCCTTCCTAAAAGGGAAACCACATCTGACATTCTATAACATCACATGACAAGATAGTAAAAAGAAACCAAAAGAATCTCACAGGCAATTAGGAGGACAATTTATATACACACAAAAATGTAATCTTTAGGATCTAAATACATTTTTTATGTATTAAGCTTGAAAGTCTTAATATTTAGTCTGGCAATCTGAACAAAAATTCTAAGTATATGAAAAATAGACACGTTATTTCCTTAAACACAATGCTAGACAAACTTCTTTTCAGCTCCACAAACTTACAGGATTGTTTTGCTTACCCCTTGCAGCTGATTTGCTTGAAGGATCTCTGATACTGAAACAGCCAGACACAGAGCCTGGCTCAGATCTGCTTCGTCGTCCTTGATTCCCAACAATGTACTACCAAAGAGATGATGGTTATCCTACACAAGGAGAAGACTTTAAACATTACAAAGAAAATCCAAAGTGCTCTCTTCCTGAAAATATTTTATGTATACTAACATGTGAAATAATTGTTACCACCTGAGTTTAATGGACTTCTTTTAAAACTTAGTATCAGATAAACTCAAATTTTGCAGGATACGTGTGTGTATTGCAGTCAGTCTGCCAGAATTCACACAAAGCAAAAGACTAAGAAGAATAATTCTACACAGTTCAATATCAACACCAAGTGCAGGAAGAACAGAGGTTTTAATGGTCACAGATAAGCACTACAGGAACCAGGATGTCAAAAGCACAGGCTTCTCTTCATAGGGAGAGCTGTTTTCTTCCCAGAAGGCTGGGAGTGGACCTGGCTAATAGTCTGGTGACCTTTGTGCTACCTGTGTGGCCAAGACCACACTGGATCCTTCCTCAGACCCTTATAGTGAGCTTGTCAATCTATGGATCCTGTCTTTATAGAGGGGTCACAGATAGTCATCTGTGGAGGCCATCTTTGCTGAAGGCAGCACATGTAATTTACAAGGAGTTTCCTTGTAGTCATGTCTTCAGGTGTATTGTGCACACAGCATTCAGTTACCTATCACCAGGAAAAACTGTGTTGTGTTTAACTATACATAAATAAACTACTCAGGGTCAGACTCGCAACGTTTGAATCTATGCCAGCTACTGAGTAGTATTTAACTTAACCAAGGAAATGAAATTTCTCTACAATGAAAACTTTAAACCTGTGAAGAAGATAAAGACACCAGACAATGGAAAGACTCCCATGCTCATGCAGTGGTAGAAATAATGACAGTGAGCATTCTGCCAAACATTATTCACAGATCTACCTCAACCCCAATCAAAAGCCTTGTTTCATTCTTCATAGGATCAAAAAGAAAAAAGACCTATTATAAATTCATAAGGAACCACAAAAAACTCTGGATAGCCTAAGTGATCCTGAGCAAAAAGAACAATGCTCGAGGGACTATCATCCTAGATCTCAAAATGGATTTAAATAGTAGCAACAACAATATGGTTGTGGTACACATGCAAAAAAACATGCAGACCAATGGAAGAGACCCAAATATGAGTGCACGTAGCTTCAGCCGTTAGCACTAACCAAGATCCTAAAAGTATATTCAGGAAAAAAGAAAGCATGTTTAACAAATGTGCTGAGAAAACTGGATGTCCACATGCAGATGAATTTAATTCGACCTATATCTATTACCTTGCACAAAAAAAACTAGCTTCAAATGTATCAAGGACCTAAACGTGAAGCCTGAAAAGTCAAAACCACAAGAAAACATATGCAGTTCTGTACATGAAGCAGGTGTGGGACTCCATTTGCCCAAGAATTAAGACCAACAATTGACAAATGGGACATTGTAAACTAAAAAGCTCTTCACACCTAAAAAACCAACCAGGTTTAAGGGGAGGGGAAGCCCAGAATGGGAGGGAACTTGCCAGCTATGCATCTGACAAAGGACCGATAATCAGAATATACAAAGAACTCAAAAAAAAAAAAAAAAAAAAAAACCAAAGGTTCAAAAATAATAAATAACCCATTCAAAAAATAGGCTTGGAGTCTAAAAAGAGCTTCTAAAAGAATAATTAAGAATGGCTAAGAAATATTTCAAAAAATGTTAATCATCCCTAACAATTAGGAAATGGGGATCATAATAACTTTGAGATTTCATCTTACCCCTGTCATAATGGCAAAGTGCAGAACCGACAGTAAATGTAAGAGAGGAGGTGAGAAGAAGGGGCCCTCACTCATGTTGGTGGGACTATTATTGCAGCCACTCTGGAAATCAGTGTGGAGAATTCTCAAAAAACTAAAAATAAATCTATAATTTATTAAAAATAAAATTTATTTAATAAAATATTTTTAATTTAATTTAATTTTATAAAATATGTGTATTTAATACAAATAAAATTTATTTAAAAATAGATCTATGACTCAGCTACACCACTCCTTGGCTTACAACCAAAGGACTCGACAACCTCCTCTATAGACACTTGCTCAGCATGGCGCTGCCACTCTATTCACAAAGCTAAAAAAAAGTGGAAACAAACTAGAAGTCCTTCAACTGACAGATAATGAAACTATGGTACATATGCACTGTATAAGACTATCCGGCTGTAAAGAAAAATAAATCATAAAACTCTCACTCCTCCCTGAAGAAACGTCACATGTGACAGAGACAATTACAGAAAGCCACAGCTGGATCAGGACAGAGTTCTGTAGAGCCCAGTCCCAACAGACACTCTATAACATAACTCAGGCACCCGAGGCTGTGAGATCACCTAAGACGGGGTGGAAAGACTGTAAAAGCCAGAGGGACAGACAGTTTACTGTGAGAACGTGTTTCCTGGAAATGTCCAGACTTACACCCAGGAACCCTCAACAACACGAGCTGAACAAGAGCTGATCAAGGACACGGACAGACATGCTAACGTGGAAGGGGGAAGCTTGTGAGGTCTCAACTCAAACAAACCCCCTAGCAACTAAAGAGTGTGGGAGGAAGAACCTTCCCCAAGGAAGAGGACACCTACTAGTTATCTAATGCCAAGTGGTCAGCCCTGAAAACACACACACACACACACACACCAGTAGCATGATACGGGCTGACCAGGTTTTACTTACATATTTAATTATACATGCCTCCAAGAGGTAAAGTGACCCTGCCATCATTAAGATGACATATAGCGTAGATCTATGTCACCCAGGCTAAACTCCATATAAAAGAAACCTAGTGACATTCCCACCACTAGATCTCTGCCAGAGAAGTTCTGAAGCACAAACTGAGGAAGCAATCTCCACATGACTAGAGACTAAGAATCAGAACAAAGGCAAGATGCTTCCTGTTGTTATTTTTATCAGGTCTAAGGGAAACTCCACTTCCCCAAACTCTGCCAGTTCAACAAAAGTCAGCATTCCTCAGGGACTTGTGAGACCAATCTCCTCTATCATGGGCAGAAGAGACAAATGGCTATCTGTGGTGCTTATTAAATACTACAGCCATGATGGCCCCCGGCTCCCTCAGTATCACCAGTACCTGTTACACATCTCAAAGTTCCCGCAAGCATCCTAGCTCTCCCACCTCCTTCCCTACATAACCTCCCTCCAGCCCAGGAGCTTCCCTGCCAAAAAAAAAAAAAAAAAAAAAAAAAAAAAAAAAAAAAAATTCTTTCCTTATAACCTTGCTATGACGCTGAGAACCTCATTCTCTATGTCTTACTCTATCTGTTCTCCCGTCTCCATCCTCTCTCAGGCTCTCTGTCTCCTTCCGTGTGTGTGTGTGTGTGTGTGTGTGTGTGTGTGTGTGTGTGTGTGTGTATGTGTATGTGTGTGTGTGTGTGTCCTGCTCTCCCACACTCCCTTCTCTGTGTCCCCCTCTGTCTGCACTATTCTGCCTCTCTCATGGCCAGGACCAACCTGATAGCCATGTTCATCTACTACCTTCTCTCTCTGCTCTGGACTCCTCCAGATGTCTCTAGCTGTTTTCTCTCCTATCTAAAATAAAAGCTTTCCTCTTAACCATACTGGGGGGCAGCAGCCATGTCAACAGTTGATACAGTTTCTAGTCTATTTCCCTACACCTGAGAGAATTTACAGTAAAACACCACAAAAGCAAACCACCATATCTTTGAAAGAGTAAAAAAAAACCATAATTGAAATATGTTAACCAAAGTGAATACGTGCATGTAAATAAGAAGAGGACACAAAGTATCCACAGACCAATGAATGGCCGAGAAGAGGACACAAAGTATCCACAGACCAATGACAGAGAAGAGGACACAAAGTGTCCACAGACCAATGGCAGAGAAGAGGACACAAAGTGTCCACAGACCAATGGCAGAGAAGAGGACACAAAGTATCCACAGACCAATGGCAGAGAAGAAAACACAAAGTATCCACAGACCAATGGCAGAGAAGAGGACACAAAGTAACCACACAGACCAATACCTTCCGAAAGGAAGCTGGTGTTTTACTGCAGTAATACTGAGCCAGAGAGAAAAGGTCTTCTATGTCTTCCAGATTCAAGCTGGATGGAGTATGCTCCAAAGAGTCTGAAATGTGATTACAGATATGACAAGAATTAGCAGTTACTTGTGAAAAGTATAGTCGCTAGCACTATTTAAGTTTAATGTGGTAATAAGCAACCCATAAATAAAATCTTAGCACCAACAGCTGTTTTCATTCCTTACACGGTGCTGGGAACTGAACCCAAGGCCTTGTATATACTAGAACGTATAAGAACGAGAGACCTGAATGGAATCTCAGAACTATCCTACACCAATCTTGAAACAACCCAAATGAGTAACTGATATCAAATGGCCTCAAATATTATGTAATACTACTTACGGATAACTTCTTCTTTGCTGTCAGACTCTTGTGCTAAAATAACTTCTCTGTAAAAAGGAATCAAGTAAGTTTGAGTTAAATATTAAAGCTCCATATCCAAAGCTGAAAAAAGAATCTAACCAACATGGCACTTACTTTGTATTGACAAGGATAATTAACATTAAGAAATAAATAAAAAATGGATCCGCTTGCTGTAGATATCCATCCCAGATGGCCTGGGTGACTTCAATGGAACAGTAATGTGCGAAAAGGCTCCCGAGCTACAGTCAGAGAGAGAGAGAGAGAGAGAGAGAGAGATAAACCACTGGAGCTGCTACTTCAAGTTACTGAAGCAAATGAGTCAGTGACAGCACAAGAAATCATCTGCACTTGGGCACATGAAATCCAAAAAGAACACTGGGGTCACATAACTTGCTGTGTGACTTGTGGCTTATCACCTAACTTCATTAGAGCTTCCCTTCCTACTCATGTGAAAATAACCCAAACAGCACAAGAGAGAACACTCATTGTCCCCAGTGCTGAGACAACCAACTGAGCATATCTCACGTGACCAAGGTAAGTCTGCCATCAAATTACAAGTGGTATTAGAACTCATAGGTTAGTTAGCACACTATTACTAATTACAGCAAGCATTCAGCTTAAAAGATAATTATGAGGATCTGGAGAGCAGTTTAAGGGTGCTAGTCAAACCTCAACTTAGTACCAATGCCAACTAACTGCTCCCAAAGCTTACTTAGAAATCAATCACTGAAACACCAGAAAAAATTCAGATTTTTCAATTTTTTTTTTTAATTTTAGGGGCTTTCTAGGCTTCCTGTTTTAAAAATAGAAGCTACTAATTTATAACTTTCTTTATTACCTAACTGTCTTTTAAAGCACATGGAGATCCAATTTCACTGGCTACTAAGTTTTCCTTAGAATACTAACGGATTATATGGAAAATTCCTCACAGCTAAAGGGAACACAGTATGCAGTACAGAGTTTGTATCGGGCACTAAGTGACGGTTAGGTATTGTTCATGAATTATCTTTAGTTCTTACAACAGGCCTCACGAGTGGGCTTCTCCCCTAGACAAGGACTAGACTCGGATGATGTGCTCTGTTCCCAGGGCTGAGCTGTGAGCTAGAACTAGGAACAGAACCAAGGTTCTACGGCCCGTGCCTGAGCGTCTAACCAGAAGGCTTTAAAGCACGCCATGCTGCACGACAAATGGAGACATAAAGGTCTGACTATAAACTGAGTGACAATGTGCTGCCCTCCTGAACCTCAAGCTCAACTAAAGCCACCATCACCTTCCTCAGTCAAGGGCTCTGGAGGTGACTACAACTGCCTTGTTGCCTGATAAACATAAAACAAAACAACAACAAAACCTAACACTAGCAGTAAGAACAAACTATCTGGAAGACCAGCTGGACATAAGACTTCTAAAACAGCACAGCACTAATTTAGAGTTCTGACAACGAAGATGTCATTTCCTAGGCAGGGAGCAACATTAATCATTAAAACACTTAGGAAATAATTTCATATTTTACTAAAAAATCATTTCATTTAATGGCAATATATAAACAGGGATGCCACAATTTTATAGGGATTGTGTCATTTCTAACTCAAAATGGCAAGACCAGCCAAAAGAACTAAAGGAGAGGCTAGTGAGATTTAATGTGTCTGGAAGTAAAATCAGTTAGGGTGCTTGAATTACCATTTATGATTTCTAAGGGCATCCCATTGTCCTCGGAGACTTTACTATATTATTATTCCCATTTTACAGATAAAGAAACTGGAGGTCTGAGCCAAGTGTCTTGGCTCAGCCAGTTACCAAGAGGCAGAAATGGGAATCTCCCTAAGGAAATGGTAGGTAAGCATGACCAAAGAATATGCTTAACTCCTTCCAGCACTCGACCAATTCTGCAGGAAGGTCTTTCGTCAGCACGGTAGAATGTTCTTGACTGAGGAATCCAAAAATCCCCAAGATTCTGCACTGGAAAATTTTTAACATTTCACTATTTTCAAAATAATTCTTAAAGCTTTTACTTGTGTATTACATTCATTCCCTCATTAATGAGCAGAATTCTCAGAAAACTATAAGATAATATTACAAACTGAATAAAATTGAAAGCAGTTATATAAGCCCATCTGCATTTGATTTCAGCAAGCAACATGAAACACAAAAATATAAAATAACTGCATTTTTCCCACTACTCAGTTTTGGGAAATGCAGTCATTTTTCATTGTAAAGTAAGCTAAGTATGTTATAGCACGCAATAGATTTTACATTACTTTTAAACGAACTAAAGATAAATCATTAAAATTCATTAGTGTTACCTCCTAATCAATATAATACATATGAACAATAAATCTTAAATTTATATATATATACATATATATGTATATGTATATATATATGTATATATATATATATATATGCGAGCATACAGGGTTTGGAGACTCAGAGATCTCAGAAAACCATGAGAGCTAAACTGAGACATCCACTGAAAATATTAAGTCCAGAAGGACAAGTACTCAGCTGTACTTTATTTTTTTTATATCAGCCAATGTGGTAATTGTAGCTTTCCTCATGATTGTTTGCCAATTCTTATAGACACTATCAACAGTTTGAACACAGAAACTTTTATATTTAAAAAATATAGCTATTAGTTTTGATATATTACATATAAGTATATAAATATATAATATTCACTAATATATAAAATATATTATTGCTATTTCCACATATGTATAAAATAACAAAAGACTAATGTTGTGGTCTTTTGGGGATTCAGGTTTTACTAGCCCAGCCTAGCTTCTAGCCAACTACAGTTTTATATAAACTATTTTTCATTAAATGTTCCTACTTTCACTTTATTACCCAGTTGAGTGCATAGGAGTCTGGAGTGATTTTCTTTGTATCAAGAAAAGAACAAAGCTCAGGCTCATGGTACTGGATGAGCAATCGGAAGAGATGAAATGGCCTCCCCTTCAGGGAACAATCCCTATGAGAAAGAGAAGCAAAGTTTCTCATTACTAGATCAGACATGATTACACTGACATACTGTCCTCCTGAAAGATCCATTTCCTCTCTACACCCTCAGGACATCTGAGCATCCACAGCAAGCCCACCTGAAGCCAGGCAGAGCTCTCTTCTAACACTGTCTTACAGACAACACAGCCACATGAGGGAAGTTTTCCAGGCAAACCCAGAAGCACTCAAGTAAGAGGACTTTGGGGTAATTAAAACTAGCGTTTAGGTTACTATAATACAATTAAGGTCCCCAAAGATCTAGAGGGCCCTGAATGAGTCCAGACTCTTCCCTCCTTGTCAAGTAAGGAGAAACTCCTTGGACTACTTCAAGTTTGTACCACAGTTTTTACATTCAGAGAGGAATGTCTTTCAGCAAAGGTATAAGTCTGAAGACCACAGATGACATTTCAGAATAGTGACTTCTGAGCCTGAGATCCCATCAAAGTGGCTTTGATAGCAGGTACCTAGAGTAAATTCCAGAAAAATGCCTAACTTCAAATGGTTGTTATGCAAATAAAATGAAAAGTTTCACTTATATACTGTTTCAAAGTTAACATCATTAAACATATACTCTGCCATATAATATTATCACAAGGTCTTCTCCCAAAAAAATATTACATCCCTATGCAAATACTTCAAAAGAGTAATTGTAAAAGGACAGACACCTGTTCTGATGCTTGACTTCCCTGAGGCTTCAGGTTATTAACACAGGAAGCTTCTTATCTATTCACCTTTAAGAAGGCTCTTGTGCCTAGGGTGATCATGGGAGCCACCCAAACCCTGACCTCAAAAGGTACCCACACAACTGCTCCATCTGGAGCAGGTCCAGACTGGTCAACATCCCAGCTCAGTATTCAAGAGACAGTGTTTCTTCCTGAATACATATGTCTCTGAAGGGAAAGCAGAAGCCACATCTTTTGGTCTGACTTAGGATCAGTGATATCATTTATGCACTAAAGATTTGGCAATACTCTGGTAGTCACATTTTATTTAGAGTATTTGTGTTCTTGAACCTCAAAACTGAACAGTTACTTCAGGGAAAAATAATGTATCATACACAAGATATCTGATTTTCAGAATTTTGATCATAATGACCCAAGAGACAGCATTACTTTTTATTCACTACATCTTAAAAACAACAGCAGCAGGCAACATGACACATGGTTCCTTTGCCCAGTGGTTTGTTAGTCAGGTGTTACCATGGACAGTGGTGACTAATTCTTCACTTAGGCCTGGAGGTTCCACCTAAGAGTCAGTCTGCTTCAGCTATTGTAGTGAGATGCATCCTGTCCTACAAAGGCACGTGCAAGACTGTTCTCTGACGTATCAGTGAAATATTATAGCCAGGCCATCAGAATAAAAGCCAATTACTTATTGAAGAAACATTACCAAACACTGTAGTAAGCATTTCACAGACTTACTTCAATTTATCTTCCCAATCCACTCTATCACTCCCCATACTCATTACAACTGAGGTTCAGTTGAGGTCAAGTCTGTCACTGAAGGCCACACAACTAGCCATAACAACCTAGAGAACTATGACTCAAACACAGGACTAGCCTTAACTCACTATGCAATATGGCCATCTTTCCACATGTAAAGCTTGGTGCATAATTCAACAAGCTCTTTTTGCAGGTGTACTTTTAAAAGCATCGTTAGAAATATTTTAAATACTATTTAGAGATGGGAGTTCAGTTTAGTGATAGAACATATACTTGGCATGTGGAGGACATAGAAAGTAAAAATGCTACCCAAAGGAAATAAATGACAATGATTTATGTAAGTATATTCTATATCACTGCCATGGGAAGTAATCAAACACAAGCAGATGACAAGGATATTATGACAGAATTGTTCCTAACTGGGAATACCAGTTTCTGCTTGTCGTTACTGTGGCCTCCTCCTTTAGAATCTTTGGGCCTGTTGCTTTCTACAAGAAGTATGCTTCAAGGAAGCACAGAAGTTCACTGGTCTAACTATAAATCTCTAGGGAGCTTTCAGAAACATATATGCACAAGTCTAGTGTTCTGAGATTTAAACTCCTGGGACTTTTAGGCAAAACAACATTTTTTTTCTACTCTAGATCTTTTTTGTCTATAGATCTGTTTTGTGGCCAAAGACAATAAAAGACTTACCAATAAACATATAAACAGATGCTTAACATCATTATCCAATAAAAACACCTCAACAAGAGATTGGAGTACAGCTCACTGTGAACATATTTTCCCAGCATAATTTAGTTCCAGAATCTGACACCCATTTCTGGTCTCCTCAGGCACCAGACACTCATGTAGTATACATGCATGTAGGCAAAACACCCATATACATAATAAACAAAAACTTTAAGCATTTGTCACAAGAACAAAATCAAGAAGCAAATATACCTCAGGCAACCTCAAAAATTACTTGATCACTTTACCTTACCATCAAAAGAAACCTAGCAAACTTTATTTCAAAGTGAAATGGGCTTTATAACCGTAACCAGATCATATTTTACCTGGGGATGTACTTATTCATGACCGCATAGAAGCAGTTGTAGAGGTCGCTGCGAGGCAGCTGGAGACAGACCAGTGGTTTCAGTAGATGAGTCCAGCTCAGGGATGTGCTGTATTTAACACTGCGTGATTTACAGTAAAAAGTAATTACAGATTCAATATCCAGGAGTAATTCTGCTGCCTTCTCCTCTGGCACTGAGAGCTGCTCTAGAATAAAGCATCAAACTATAGTTATCAGGGAACCACAAGGGCTTAGCAACTGGGCACACTACGTTACACATTCATCATGTGAGTGTATTAAACTATGAAAAGCAGGAACTCTGTCAGAGCACCTTTTCTCGTAATTGTCCATTTAATTTTTATTTTTTGTAGTGATGAGATCAAACCATGGCTTTACATATGCTAGCCCTTCTCATATTTAATAAATACTGGCTCACGGGTGTAAAACTTAAGAAAAAACAGCCAAAGTTTTTTGTAAGACTCTAGTTTTAATTTTTAAAGCTGTCACTATGTATATTCATTGTACACAGTACTCTGTTACATAAGGGCATCAAAGTACAGTGAAATGCTGTATGCTGAATACACTCTCCCCAATCTTTTTAACTTAAAGCAAGACAGATGGTACAGAACAACTATCAGTTTTAAGTAGGTATGTGTTTTCTTACCCAGCCCTGAGAGAAGGGGACGACAGAAGAGTTACTAACAAATTGTACTCAGTAACATTGACCACATGCATGCTAACCATAGGAGTGACCGGTTTGAAGTAGGGCAGTAGGCAGCGACAGGCATAACTCAGGTTGCTGGAAAGCCAAAGGGTGCTTCCTAACAAGACTGCCAAGTGCTCCGCAATTTGCAGCTTTGGCAAGTAGAATGGTAATTCATTCTCTACCATTAAATCCAATATTTGTTCCTTCCCTTTCTGTGTTTTAAGCCTTAGTTTTTATTTTATAATAAAGCTAATCATACATTCACATGTAAAACTATCTATGACTTTTCATACTGGTAGCTCTCATATAGAATAAACAGACAAAATATAAATTAAATATGAATACAATTATACCATCATTTAGATCAAGGTGATTTCAGAAATATAGGATACATATTATGTAAAGTCTTCAAATCTCTGGTCCAAATTCCCTCTTTTCTTTTCTTTCTTTTCTTTTTTTTTCTACACTAGCAATAAAGTCAGTCTGTCTGTCTGTCAATAAAGCTGGTAATATATAATTACATATATACATACACGCTCGCCACACACATGCGCACGCACTCGCGCGCGCGCGCGCGCACACACACACACACACACACACACACACACACACACATACACATACACACACACATTCCAGGCAAGCACTCCACCACTAAGCTACATTCTAGAAACTGTAGTTTCTGAACAGTTAGTACCCTGAAGACTATTTAATCAATGTGTTAGTTAACTAAGATGTAACAGAAAAACGAAGTCCGAAATACTATAAATGAATTAGAAAAGACAGGTATAAACTGAATCAGCTTAATCTATACCATGAATTAACACAGATTGTGTAGAGTGGTTGGAAAACTATTCATCTATGATTTGTAACAACTTGAAAACAGTAAATCATGATCTGTTGTTTATAGATAAACTTTCAGACTACAGTTTCTTCTAATTGAAGGCTGTAATCATGTGGCCTACAATTCTATGAGAAACAAAGTAAAGAGCATATAAAACTATTAATGTATAAGAAAATCAATAATGTAAAATAAATAGTAAAAATTGGCTCTTTCTCAAAATTATGTAACTCAAGATTTTATTAAAGGGCAAAACTGTACAAGACATTTACAAATCTAAGGTGTCCCAAATTATAACTAGATAACATTGTTCATGGTTATCAAACTTACCAATAAACTCAAGGCAATCTTTGTGAATAGTGTTCTGCTCAGGCAAGTCTAAAATACCATCCCATGATGCCAAACTATCACCTTTTCCTGCAACGTTCAGAGCAATCTGGAAGAAAAACATGAAAGGCAACTAGCATCACTCCTGTAAAACATGCTGTGTTAAGGAAAGCAAGACTTCAGGAAAACAACAAAAGATTACAAACTTCAGGATCTGCACACCATCATGTGACACCACCACCACGTAACAAAATGTTCCTATATTAGATCTTCCTACTTCGTGTTGGTCCATGGTAAAAATTACAAAAAAATTACAAAATACATGGCTTTACTTAAAGCCAACTTTTCTGAAATATGAAATATTAAGAATATGATATTGGCAAATAAAAATATACCTGCACCATATACAACTTAAAAATATAAGGAATATTTAATGAACTGAGAAAATGTTATTTTGTAAATTTTTTCAAGTATGTGTAAAAACTATTTGATTTATTTACTTACTTAGTCATGCATTCATTCTTTTGTTTGTTTGTTTGTTTGTTTGAGACAGTGTCTGAGTGAGAAGCCCCAGCTGTCACAGAACTTACTCTGTTGGGTCACAGGGTGGTCAAGGGAATCTTTCAACTCTGACTAGCGATCATTGTTCCTTTATTTATACAGTCTCACAGAACAAAGACAGACTAACGGTTATCAAAGAAGTACGGATTATATCATATTGTCTCAGGACATGTGTTTCATTTTTCATTACATGTCTGGAATTACAAGTGCAGCCACAATTAAAAAAACAAATACGACAGATTTTAATTTTATTATTAGCCCTATAACTCCATTCAAAGAATCTAAAGAATGTCTCCACCAAAGCCAACACATCCATTATACAACAGCCTGCTTTCAGACTGGCCGTATTTAAAGTACTCCAGACAAATAGAAAAACTAGTGCAAATATTTTTCTATGTATAGCAAATACTAATACCTAACTCCTTATATTTATATCCTTTGATCGTCCAAGCTATTAAGTAGGAGGTTATTTTAGTCAATCTACCTTATTTACTGTGTTCTACTCCTCCAGGAGTGTACCCCCCCCCCCACAATCCTTTATCTTTAAACATTCGTAGAGAGCTCTAAGCATATTGTTAAAAAGGGGGCCTTAAGACTGTCACCAATTCTCCTGGCCAGTCAAGTTTGTCAACTATTTCTAAGTTTATTCTGTTCCAATTATATGTTTGAGTTTGCTTAGGGGAGGATAACCAGAGACGATTCCTAGAGTTCTGGCCTCATTTAGAAATTCCTAGCTTCGATCTGTGTTTGCCATGATCTCCAAGGCATAAGGAAGACTTAGAAACAAGGCCACATTAAAGTTATTTCCCCAAGAGCAGAAGGGATACTAAATTTAGAGGTTTCCTAAAAAGGCTCAGACATAATTTTTTTCTGGAAAAGAAAATGGAAATGGATCATAATGAAGAAAGTCTCTAAGGATGCAGCGCGCAGAGACAGAAACCTAAAAGTGAGACAGGGATGACAGCCATTGCAGCATCCAGCTCGGCTTTGCTGGAACTGTGTCAAGCAACTGTGCCGGCTTCATGACTTCCACTGTGTCCAGTGGATGTGGCTGTACCACCCAACCAAGAGTATCACTGTGTTTTTGTTTGGTTTGGTCTGGTTTTGATACAGGGTTTCTCTGTATAGCCCTGGCTGACTTGGACCAGGTTGGCCTCAAGCTCAGAGATTCAAGATTCACCTGCCTCTGCCTAAGTGCTGGGATTAAAGGTGTGCAATTAACAAACTCAACCAAGTGCAATAAGTGGTCCTTCCTGCATTTGAATTTGAGTCACCTATCAAAACACAATAAGACAAGTGAAGAAACTATTTCAATACTGCAGAGTTACTGTTTTTGGCTATCAGTTAGTGGGGAGTCACTGCCTAAGACATCATGCTCCTGTAAGTGACTCTAAGGAAGCACTGTGTCACCCCCACCAAAAGGAAAAAGACGTGGGAGTAGAAATAGACCACAGTAAGAGGAACAGGAATAGCAGGAACTCAACAGAGGAGAGGGTAGTGGGGATGAACATGATCAAAATGTATAACATGTAAGTGTGAAACTACCACAATGAAAGCACCTTTGTGCATAATTAATATGCACTGCATCAAACAAGACTGGCCAGTCAAACAAGACCAGCCAGATGCTGGTAAAGTTAAATAAAGCTGGGTTGCAGATACAGGATAGTTCATTCTATAGAAATCCACATTTTTTATTGGCAAGGCACATGTAGCATCTGTAAATTCTGCTTCAGGAGAGAGATATTCTGCCTTCACGGACATTATCAGATTAGGGGAACTATTAAAGAGAAGATGTCCTAAGCAAGTTGATCGCACTGAGAAACTGTGAAAAAAAACCGCAGTCATTTTTCCATAACTGTAGGAATGTCTGATGCCCATTTCTGAAACGTAAACACTAAGAATAATTTTACATGTGCCACACACTATTTTATGTGTTTAAATTCCTGAAATAAAGCATTTAGAATGCTGTGTGCAGGAATAATTCTATTTCTGTTAAATATATTTATTTGCACAGGAGAAAAAAGGAAAGGAGGAAGCATACATCTATACATTGTTACATGCTTTACCTATTGGTAGTAACACGATTTTTAGTTCATCCTCTTATGCTTATAATTTTTATAAATATGTAACTTTCTTTTTCTAAGACAGGGTCTCTCTGTGTAACCCTGGCTGTGCTGGAACTTGCTCGGAACATAAAGCTGGCCTCACACTCAGTCGTGCACTACCTCCTGGCTACATACCATCTTAATTCAATTTTTCTTCTTCTTGTTTTTCAACCTCTTACCCTATCAACCCTTCATCTTCCCCACCTGAGTCTTTGCCAGATTCATGACTTTTGGGTTGTGGGAGGATCCATTTGGTTTACTCAGGGCCATCTGTGTGAACTGCTCATTGGAGCCTTGGTGGGGTCACCAGTGGACATATAACTGGTGGCAGTTACTCCCCCATTACTCAACTTTTCCTAAGAAACAGTTCAGTGGAGAAGGGCAGGGCTCCAAGTCGTCCTTTTCTGGCTGATGAGTCTGTTTCTTAAGCATGCACAGTGCATTGTGGCTGAACATTTGTGAACACATAAGACACGTACGTCAAGTGTGGCGTTGCCCACCTGTCATCTCAGCACTAGGCTGAAGAATGAGGATTGAAAACTATGCTTAGCAAGATCCTGTCTCAAAACAACAACAACAACAACAAATAAAATCCAACAAACAAAAGCCCCACAAATGCGGTTGATAAGCAGGTAAGGGCAGGCACAAGATAAGGCAAGGCCTGTGATTGGGCAGTGAAAAAGATAGGCAGAGACAGAGTTCTGGAAAGGCAAAGGATCCAGAAGGGAAAAGAAACCAAGATTGAGGAAGAGAAGGATGACCCGGATCTGTGTAGCTTTAAATAGCCACAGGTAGCTATGAATATTTTGTAAGGAATGGATGACTATAATGTAATTTGTCTTATCTAACTGGGCAGTTATATCAGCATCAATCGGTTCTGAATCTACTGTGTGGCCGCTGTGTGGAGTGAGAATTTACTGATATAAATCTGACTGATAAATTACAAGCTTCTAGAGTTCTGATTTTACCGAGTTGCTGGGAATGTAAGCAGTGAGCTGTGGGAGGTGGCCACTGCTGGGACCAGAGAGTAGCCCATGGAAGACTGGAATGGAAATTAGAAACTTAGTGAGTCAGGTGGAGACATTTTGCTGATTGAGATGAAAATACTCCGAAGAGGGTTGGTACCACCTTTTTTTCTAATATTTACCACTACGCACAAACAGAAAAGAGTTGGGAAGGAAAGTAAAGAAAAACTGCAACCAGCACCCACAGACATCTTTCTTTTAGCAGACCTAAGATCATCCCATGGGAGTCTGTGTGAACTCTATTTTACTTCCTCACTTGCTACCATTTGCTGAACAATACTCTTAAGGACCACAGACATCTCTAGTGGCTATAAAGTATAGAAAACACTGCAGAAACATTATTTTCAGAGTCTCATTATGTCTTCCTGGCTGGCCTGGAATTCGCCATATAGACCAGAGTGGCCTCGAACACACAGAGACCTGCCTGCCTGTGCCGCCAGCACAGAAAAGCATTGAAGGCATGCAACTGCACCTGGCTCACAAACCGACTTTTAGTTAAAGTTACTCAAGTCAATTTTCTTGATGCAACATATGTATAAACAGTCTTTTCAGAGAGCTGAAAACCAATTAGTACAAATTCTTTCAAGTGACTACACTTTACTCATTAGCTGCTAGTTACCTTCCAAACCTTGGCCCTCAGTTCTGCAGGCAGTGGTCTCCCTTGAATTATATTTCTCAAAGTTTCAAGATCACAGCCTCCTGCTTCAAGGGCTTCTTCAAGATCTTTTTCCCTAAAAACAAAACAAAACAAAAATTCATTAAAACTACTGGACTCACTTTTCCCCTTGTACATAAGCAAGGCCAGTTAGACATCTCAGAAGACAAGGTTCTCAGCAGTCAGAATGCACAGTGTAAGGCGCATGCAGCCTCCACACGCTCTGCTTCAGGGATACAATCCTGCCTTGGTGCAAATTATTTCTCAGAAATCATTGATCTGAATTATTCAGTAGGTGACGGCACTACTGTAAGTCCATGGAGACAAATCATAGTAACTTATTCATGGCGGAAGGGATGCTTTGTGCAGCGCTCTCCACGCGCCAGGCACTGTTCTAAAGATTTTACAGATGTGCGCTTATCATGTGTCTGTTTAAAAGCACATATATATACTCATATAACCGAGGCTACCTTCAAACCTAAACTCCTGTTCCTTCTCCCTCCATCTTCCCAGAGCTGGGATTCCAGAGCATTACTGTATCAATCTACATGTGTTCTTCTTAATCCTTATGACAGTGACACACATCACTGGCTGCAGTTTTGACACAACCATCCTGTGGTATTAAAGCAAAATTATAAGGAAACATCATTAAGCAAACTAGAGGCAGTTGTGCTCAGCCTGCCATGTCTGAGGAGAAAAGCAGAACATTTTCTTTCCACTGTGCATGATCAGGATGGTCAGTTAAGAATTTTTGAGGTATGAACTATTCTAATCAATTCCCTACGGATTTCAAAGGTTTCAATACTTTATTATTTTAACATACATTAAAATCTGTAAAGATGTAAAAAAAAAGGTAATACAGACAGATAATTTCTAACATTCTTAAAGCAACTTAAGGAGAAAGGTGGAGTGCTAGAAACAGTTGCTACAGTTTTAAAGAAAAATCATCACCTGACTAACTTACTCCCTATACTTACGTGACTCTAAGACTGCCCTATAAGTGTGCACACTCCATTAGATGGTGCTCTTAACAGAAAGGAATTAGATGAAAATTGGTAAAGCACTGGCCAAATGTCTCTCAACAAAGTCCAAATTCATGTGAGCACACTGGTGACCACACAAGACATCGTTTCTTTTTTTTGCAAATAATCACTAAACAAGTTGGAAGAGAAGAAAGAATGAGAGATTTCAAATTTAGTGTTGATAGTGCAGGCCTACCTCATGACATCTATGCTAAGCTCGTTCAGACAGATGATCAGAAGTTAAAGTATGGTTTGTGACTATATAATTAAGAAAATACAATGTATGCCTGGTAAACAAATGACATGTGTGTCAACTGTGTAAATAAAGTGAGGAAAGTATCATTTAATTGAGAAGAAGTTTTATAACACAAATGAACTAGAATTGTGCTAACTTTTTAGTGCAAAGCCTTATTTTCTTTTTGAAGTAGCTCTGCCAAATCCCTTACTATTATTCCACACAATATAGCAAGTGCTTCCGAGTACTTACAGAGTCACAGTAATGTACAAGCACCCTGTTCATGGAGCTGCTGTGCCCAGGGACCAACATCTGTGGTGGCATTGCAACTGTAAGTGAGTACTGTACGACCAGAAAATACTATACTTCAAGTAGTAAAAGACACTTCCCACAAAGCTAAATAATTAAAAATAAGTCTTCTGAGGGAGACGAAGGCTCGGTTTTCAGACTTTTTCACAGCCATTTGTAACTAGTAACAATCTGCAAACAGTGCAGTTAAAGACTGTACAGAAGGAGGAGCAGAGATGAGAACTCTATACAGCATTCGACCCTCACACAGGCTCACGTCTCAGCCTTTGAGCACGCAATATCTACGAGTCTAACTGGTGAGTGGGTGGGCTATCTGTTTTTTTGTCTTCTTTGGATCTAAGAAACTTTGAACTGACTTTCCAAGCTAAAGCTTGGACAAACATTCTAGACAGGCAGAAAAGGTCCCAAAATAGAAAAGTACAGGCTTTATTCATAAAACTAAGAAACCCCTTTGCTTAGCAAGTTCAAGACCTGGCAAACAAGGCTTTGTGACTGGAAACTGAAAACTTCCCCCCTCCTGACTCTGTAACTCTGAAACTATAACATGCTAGAACACAGCAGGGTGTTTCAATGAGCTACCAATAACATGCTTACAACACAGAAGCAAAAATCCAGCAATGGTTGATCTCAGGAATCATGAGGCTAAAAGGCAGGAGGATTGTGGGAGTTCAAAATAAGCCGTGGAACTAGAGTGAAACCCTGTCTCAAAAACAAACAAATAAACAAACAACAAAAACAAAAAACCCCTAAAACAGAACAAAAAGTAGTAACTACCTTCAAAATAAAATTTCCCCTCATCAGATGTTTTGTGGCAAAATCCTGAGAGCACTCTAACCCAAACTGCTTTAGAATTACAGCCAGGCAGACACAGGCTTATACTCAAACTCTTAGCTGAGTTTGAGCCTGTTCCCTCAGATAGGAACTGCAACATTTGGAACTCGTACACAATTGTACAAAAACATAAAATCAAACCACTTCCAAACTTAATATGCTTCTTGGATTATTAAACCCAACTAGAAATTGTATGCTTGTTTCTAAATAAGTCATTCAATGAAGACTCTGAAAAAATCTGACTCCAAAAACAATAAAGATGATCAAGATAACTCTTGGTTGTTCCTGAGAAGTTGAGGATGAACCCCTATTGCTGAAGACACCACACGCACTTAAGACACAGGACTTGCATAATTTGAGCTCCATCATCTTTCCTGTCTACCTCCATGGCTCTAGAAAATACTATACAAGTTTCAAGGGGGGATAAGCAATTAAGCAGTTCTACCCAGGTGAAACACCTATTAAGTATGATAGTGACCAGAAAGACAACATATACATAATGGTGCAATAAATGGCACTCATACCTCAGTGAGTGTCTAATTAACTTAAAGCCACACTCAACAGGAGGGAAATTATGCCTGGTACTGGAATCTAGCCAGCTTCCTGTGGCTAGTTAGGCCATGGACTTTAGCAAAGAATTGACTACTGCCACTTTGCTAGTCCAGCATAATTCCTTACCACATTCTAGACCTTATCCTTATAGCCATATAAAAATGTAGCTATCACCCCTTATCAAAGAAGCCTCTTTACAGCAAATGGAGATCATCACAGAAGACCACAACATGATTCAATGCAAAGATGAACAGGTCAGGGTGGGGCCTGGCCCAGCAGATACAACTACTTCACAGTTCCTGCATCTATGACTCAAACAAAATCATGGAAAAGAGCATGGAAAATACTAAGAACCAGGAAGTCTGCTGGTGTCCCTTAGAAATGGATACATAGACAAGAACGGAATAATGAAGACATCAACTGACATGTAATGTGGAAAAGGGGAAATTCCCTGCTCTTAAAGAACTTGGGGCAGCAACTGACTGCTGGGAGAGGGAAATTAGCCTCTCTCGGGGATAAGCCCACTCCTTGGTTATCCTACCTAGAATGGTCCACCTTGAAATCATAAACATACCACCATATACACAAAAACAGACTCAGCAGGTTGTACTCACATAGATTTGTGTGCACACACATGCACTCAACAATAATAACCAAAGTAAAAGAGGGTATCAACTTGGAGGAGTGGGAGAAGCCAGAGAATGGCTGCAAAGATGCTGGAGGGAGGAAAGGGAGGGGAAGTGATGTCATCCTGTTTCAATTAAAAAATTTAAAAAAAATAAAATTTAACAAAAAATATAAGAACAGTTACAGAAAAATCTCCCAGTGGGAGGAAAAGACTAGGAATTAAGCTTCTTTTCTAAATTATTTCCTCCCAACCATGTTCAAAAAACTTCTACTCACAATTTCAAAATTTACAGAAACTGTTTAATAATACACAGTTTAAACCTTAGGAAAACAAGACTTATTTTGCCTATATTTTCATGTACATTCTGTATGTAAAGCAACATCACATCCCGGGAGCAGCCACACATTAGGTGGAGCTTGGGAAATCCTATGGCAGAGGGGGAAGGAAGATTGTAGGAGTGAGAGGGTCAGAACATCACAAGAAAACCACAGAATCAACTAACCAGGGCTCATAGGGGCTCAGAGACTGGACCAACAAGCAGGAAGCCCGTATGAATCTCACCTAGGTCTTCTGCACATGTTAGGTTTGTGTAAACTGGTCTTCTTGTGGGACTCCTGACAAGTGGAGTGGGGCTGTCTCTGACTCTTTTGTCTGCTTTTGGGATCCTTTTCCTCCTGCTGGGTTCCCTTGTCCAGCCTTAATATGAAGGCAGGTAACTAGTCTTACTACATTGATATGCCATGTTTGATTGATATCCCTGGGAAGCTGGGATTCTAGGGGGGAGCAGAAAGGGGTGGTAGGGAGGGACTGGGAAGAGAGGAGGGGGAAAAACTGTCCTTGGGTTGTGCGACAGTTTGGTTAAGGTTTCATTGCAGTTTAGTCCACTATCAAGGCGAGGACGATGGCAGTCTGTAGGCAGACATGGTGCCAGAGAAGCTGAGTTCTACATCTTGATCCAAAGGCAACAGCAGGAGACTGTGCTCCACTAGGCATAGCTTGAACATATATAAGACCTCAAGGCCTGCTTGCACAGGGCCGCACAAGGCCACACCTACTAACAGTGCCACTCCCTATAGTCCAAGCAATCAAGATATGAGTCTATAGGGTAGCCAGAAGATTTCATCATCACTATGCAACAAGAAAGGGATATGAAGGTCACAAAAAGTCAGTTCTGTAAACTATTACAAACCATGGTTGTAATCTATGAGATGAATAAAAAATAAAAGAAACATCACACTCATTAGAATTCACTTATCACTTCCTCCGGAGCACCAGCCCTTCCCACCATGTTCCTGTAATAACAATTCATTCATTCCCTGCCTCTCCATATTTACCTATTTGGCATATTTACATAAATGCAACCATGACACGTGACCTTTAGTGCCTGGTTTCTTCTGTTAGCATTATTTTCCCAGCTCTGCCTGTATTACATTCTATGTATCAGCACATGCTTTTTTTACTGCCCGACTATCCTTCCTTTGCATGGCTATATGATATTTTGTTTACCCATCGAATGGTGGAGTTGTTTCAAGCTGGATACTATGACTACTTATTAAACTTAAAAATAAACACCAAGAACTCAACTGGTTAAATGTAGTTTATCCTTAAAGAGCTGTAGAAGAATCTAAGAATTGAATCTAGGAACCGGATGGGAGTGGCTCTCTTACTGGCATGCAGTTCATTCAGATTTGTTTAAAGGTAAGGCACCCTGTGCACAGATTAAGCCATGACAGTTCAGTATACCTATCACATCTTCATCACTGGTAGCCTCAGGCCTGACCAACTGTTCTTACTTCTAAAATAGCCAACTACCTGTAGCACCAGCAAACAGTATGGACAAACAATTAGCACCTGTTTCCAATGGTCTCAGGGCTGAATTTGCGCCCAGCACTGCTGAGTGTTTCCTACTGCACAGCTCATGAGACATCAGCCCCAAACTTTTCTTTTCCTTTTCTTCTCCCCCAAAACATATTTTCAATAATTATTTGGCAATCTCACGTAATGTACCCAAATCACACTCATGTCTCATTTCTCCTGGATTTTGTATCAAGTAAAGAAGATGCTAAATATAGGTGTTTTGGTCAGACAACCCTTACAAATGTGGCAGCTATAACATTTCATCACTATGCAACAGGAAAAGAATTTGGAGGTCACAGAAGTTCTGGAAAATTAAAAATTAACTATAAATAGAATAAATGCCATTAAGTCTTTTTTAAAATGTTCTTTTTTTATCCACAAGCCACAAAGACTATTTTACCAAATGGTACCCATGGTAGCTCTTCCTCTCCTAAAAAAAAAAACCAAAAACTTCAAGGCATTACTACTTGGTGGGGTGAGGGGTCTAACAGTTGCATGTGTAATGTGGAAATGTGTTCTTTGCAGCTGTGAGAGTTTTCCATGCTGAACTACAGGAGAGTTCCTCCACTGCTGAACATAACCTCCAACTGTCCTAACCTCTCTGCCCCATGGCAGCATGTTCCTGTTTACCTGTTCACTTTCTTACTGGTTTACCTGTGTATATGAATATGCACATGCCACAGCACACGTGTTGGGGCAACAGGGCAACTTTGAGTTTTCTGTTCTACCACAGAGGTCCTTGGGATCAAACTCAGGTTAAGCTTGGCAGCAAGTGTCTTTACCTTTCTCACCAGCTCACTTTCCCCAGCGATGTTTCCTATCAAAGCCATGTACTTGGAAATTTAAAAACAGCGAATTGTTTGCCTAAAATAAGAATGGGATGAAAAGGGCAAAAGTCTGCAGAGGCATTATGTATATTGGTTATAAATTTCCCTTTCTTTTGTTTTTTTGTTTGTTGTTGGTTTTTATGTTTATTCGTTTTTTAGTTTTTTGGTTTTGGAGACAGGGTTTTCTGTGTAACAACTTTGGATATCTATGAACTTACTTTGTGGACAAAGCTGTTCTCGAACTCACAGAGATCTGACTGCCTCTACCTCCCAAGTACTGGGATTAAAGTCATGAACCACCACACACAGCTCTGTTATAGATTTCTACTTTACCCAAAATACAATGATTAAAAAAAAAACTCTTAGAAAACAATAGTCTGAGAAATAAAAAGTGACATTGTACAACATCTGAGCAATTATTCACAAGGATACTTTATTGACTTAAAAAAAAAAAAAACATTCTTTGGCAAGAGGTACATAGCAGATTTACATTTCTAAACTGGATTCCGAGTGACAGAGATTTACGTGGTAAAAGACGCTCACTTATCTTCATTGTGGCTGTTGAATAGCATGGAATTCACAAGACAAACTTCAAGATCTGGGGTTCATTGAATGTGATGGCTCCCACATTATCCTAGAACTAGGACAGGAGGACAGCCACAAGCTCAACGTCAGCCTGGCCTACTTACAGGTTCTAAGCCAACCTAGACCTGGTCTCAAACAAAAACAAACTTCGGTATCCAACTGCATATTCATGAGAGGGTACATTTTTCTAAGGAGCATTTTTATAAATTTTATCTTTCAAAACAACAAAAAAGGGGGGTCATGAGATGACTCAGCAGATAAAGATGCCTGATAGCTACGCCTGCTGACCTCAGCAACCCTGGAAGCCATAGGAAGAGGGAAGGAGAGAACACACACCTGCATGCATACACACACACACACACACACACAGAGAGAGAGAGAGAGAGAGAGAGAGAGAGAGAGAGAGAGAGAGAGATAAAGACTAGAAACTCTTCAGTAAGATACTTACTTCCCTATCATTGAATTAAAGCAACAGGAAATCTGCTGAGTTGTTAAGGCCATCAAAACAGTGTACTTGCTTACATGTCATAAACATTACCACAAACAAAAATACACTCATCTTTCAATATATGGTAGATTACTAATCATATTAAGAAACAGTATAATATAAATATATTACATGTATGTATCTAATTGTATATATAAACATGTAACAGTAAATAATTTACTTTCTATTTAGATGATGGTATATGAGAATACAGTATTATGAAATAAAAGGTCTATAAAGATATATATAGTATACAAATATATAATTTCTCCTCATTATCCTATCAATCATAAATTGTTTCTTTTCATGGATACAAAAGTGATGTACGCAGCTCATATATATCCTCATATCTACACAGGTCCACAGTCAATATATGCTCAACACATACACAAATACATGCTCAACAACACACATCTTTGAATACTGTGTTTTCCAAAATACAACATTTGACCCACATTTTTAAGAGGGCTTTCTTTAGGAGTCTCTCTCTTTCTCTTTTTTAAGAGTTATTTAGTTAGTTTATGTATGTGAGTCACCGTCTTCAGACACACCAGAAGAGGGCATCAGATCCCATTAGAGATGGTTGTGAGCCACCATGTGGTTACTGGGATTTGAACTCAGGACCTCTGAAAGAGCAGTCAGTGCTCTTAACAACTGAGCCATCTCTCCAGCCCCTCTTTAGGAGTCTCTTAAGGGATATGTGACATTTAAAACAAATGCAATCAGTATTAGGAGGAGCACAGGGCTTCCAGAAGGGAGATGCTGATTAAATACAGATCTTTTATGAGCAGGATTTGCCAAATGATCACTTGAAGTCTATCCTCTCACCTCCAGAAAGCACTAACAGTAATTCTGAGTAATTCCTGTCTCTCAGAGCTGTTGTAAGATGCACATGTTTGTGTGTGCACATGGGCATGTAACTGAAAAAGCTCTACGTAAAATGCTTAACAACATTTCTTATATCTTCTTGCTAAAATTCTTAAATATCTTCTGGCATGGCTTGACTCTGAAATGCTTTCTCACAGGCTCACAACTGAACACTTGGTCCTCAAACTGTGGCACTATTTTGTATTATTCCTTCTGACAAAATGACGAATTAAAGCAACTAAAACAAAGCACTGTGGTGCACAGCTCTGGCTTTAATAGTGCCTCCATTTTCCCCTAAAACCTTACCCAGCAGCCTGAATATAAACCCTATGAGTGGATGTTTGCTGACCCATGAATGCTTTGCTAAACGATTTTGCTTTCTGATACATAAAGGCAGCTATTGTCTTTGGTTGACACCAAACAGAAGCCACATTTCAGCATTGTGTAGCAGAAATGCTCTGCTGGGTATAGTTTATCAACTCTATTCAAAATTGTCCTCCTCATAACTACAATACAGAGGTGCTTCTTATAGAATTTTTTACTACTAAAAAAATAAGATTAAGCAAAACATTCGAATTATAAGTTAAAGTGCATATTGAGTAAAATTTATAAATTTAAATAAGTTCAGAATGCCAACAATTATAAAGTTAAAAGAAAAAGGTTGACTATGGCTTTGGATCTCTAAGGATTCTTTAAGGAAGAATTACTCAGAAAATAAAAGCACATGTACAAATCCAAGGCCTCTTTCTTTAATAGATCAAGGAGAGTATTACCAACTTTCGATCTTAAGAATTTAACTTTATCTCTGAGGTAGTAGCACAGCACCCCTTTAATCCCAGCACAGACAGGCAGATCTCAGAGTTCCAGGACAGCCGGGGATACACCCCCAAAAACAAAAACAAAAATATAAAAAACAAACAAACAAACAAAAACCTTAACTTTATCAATCTAAATTCTAGACTAGTTTTTTTACCACACTTTTTGAGCTCACATGGATGAAGTTCTAAAGAGGTGGGAGCTTAGATGGTTTCTGATCCCCTTTCAAAGGGAAGAAGCACGGCACCAGCCAGCAATTAGCTCGTGGGAACGCTAATGTCAGGTACTGTACATGAAATGGCAGCTTGGTATGCTTCGCTCATGGTTACACAGACGCTGGCATTGGTTCATATACACATTCATCCAACAAATAATTACTGAGCTGCCTGCTATCAGCCATTCCCCTTGAGAAGTTCACTATCTGTAAAGCAATAAGTGAGACAGCTCAGCACTCAATGGGGTTTCTGCCAAGCCCCATTTCCTGTGTTCAATAACTGGAACACATATGGTGGAAAGACTGTTGGCAGACCTCCACATGTTCCCCCTACACATTATGCACATGAACACACATATACACACAACAAAATGTTAAATAAGAAACTTTGTGATTATATAAATCATAGCATATTAAGGTTTACAATGTAACATAATATAAAAAGACAAATTTCTCTGACTTCCCATTCTGAGATACTTGTTATCCATACCTTATTAGTTGAAGTACAGTTCATGAAGAAACAGAACTGATATCACATAGGAACTACTCAGAAATAAAGAATTGCAGATCCCATCAGTTTGCGTTTTTAACAAGCTTCAAGGTAATTGTAACATATATTTAAATTTTAGGAAGAGCTGGTGATTTAAAACAGGCAGAAGAGATGTCAAAGAATCTAAGTATTCAAATATTTATTAGTTTTTACTTTTATGGGAATGAGTGTTTGCCTGCAACATGTGAACCATGCGGAGCCTAGAACCAGCAGAGGCCAGAAGAAGGTGTTAGATCTCCTGGAGCTGGAGTTAGAGTGTTAATTTTGGATGCTACCAACTCAATCCAGCCTCCTCAAGAGTGCCACGTGCTCTTAACCACACTAAACCAACTCTCCAACCCTTAAAAAAGACTTTAAGCCCCTTTCTGAGCTCTTTAAAGAGCATATACATATTTTTAACAAGTTCAATTATCTAGTTCCACTTATCAGGAAAGAAACTGAAAATTACTACTCACTATCCACCAAGGAAAAAAAGACAGAAAAAAAAAAAAAAAAAACTGAAAAGCAGTTTCAAACAGGTATGGCACTGCTGGCCTATTTAAAATAACTCTAATCAGCTACAAAAGAGACCCCAAATGTCTCTTACATTGATGTTCTTTTGTTGTTTAGTTCTTTGTGACAGGATCCCACCAAGTATCCCTGGCTGGCCTGGAGCTCACTATAAATCAGGGTGGTGTCAAACCCTGCCTCTGCCTCATGAGTGGTGGGATTAAGGATATACCCAATCAGGCCCAATTTAATTGATGTTCTTAAATGAGCCTTCTGATCTAAATCATAAATTCCTGGAGGACTGGAGCCTAGGTTTCTCTCTCGTCTCTCTTCCTTCTCCTTCTTCCCCCTTCCCTCTCTCCTCGCTTCTCACCCCTCACCCCACCCCTTGGCCCCTTTCTTCCTCTCATGTTAGTTGTTTGTGTTTCTGAGACAGGGTCTCACTCTGCATCCCAGGCTGCTCTAAAATTCACAATGTAGCTCTGGTTAACTTTGAACTTGCACCAATTCCCCTGCCTCCCTCTCCTGGGTGAATACCTGGGGGATTAGGCGTAAACCACCATACCCAGCCTAGGTTTTTTTTTTTTTTTTTTAACCCAGCCTAGTTTTATTTTTACATACTTCCATTTGCAAACTGAATGATCCTTGGCCATTAAGGTGAGTTTGGTGGTGGGCTGGAGAGATGGGTAAGCAGTTAAGAACACTGACTGCTCTTCCAGAGGTCCTGAGTTCAATTTCCAGCAACCACATGGTGGTTCACAACCATCTGTAATGGGATCAGATGCCCTCTCTGGTATGTCTGAGGACAGCTACAGTGTATTCATATAAAATAAAATAAATAAATCTTTAAAAGAAAAAAGAAAAGATGAGTTTGGTGGTAGCCTGCAAAATACACTGTGGGAAACTTAAAACATGACAGCTAAACTAAAAACCATTCTGTAATGACCTCATATGCCAAACACTCAAAGAAAAGTGGGTTTACTAATATATGGCTCCCAATCCCAAAGTCTTTCCTTACTCTGTGGAAAGCAGGGAGGGGAAGAGTGAGACTGGAGAGAAGAAAGGGTAGAAGAGGATGGAGGGAGACTAGAAATCACAATGAACAGCTCAGTGCACCTCCACTCATGGAAATAAAACAAGTAAATGAGAGAACCCACACCAAACATACAGACTCTGCTGGGTAGTTTTATGTCAACTCGATACATGCTGAAGACATCTGAGAGGTGAGATCTTATGTCTCTATAAGATCCAGCTGTAGGCAAGCCTGCGAGGCATTTTCTTAATTAGCGATTGATAGGAGATCCCAGCCCACTGTAGAAAAAGTCATCCTTGGGCTGTTGGTCCTGGTTTCTATAAGGAAGCAGGCAACCATGAGAAACAAGCCAGTAAGCAGCACCTCTCCATGCCTTCTCCATCAGTTTCTGACTCCAGGTTCCTGCCCTGTGTAGGTTCCTGTCTGGACTTCCTCCAATGGCAATGATATGGAAGTGTAAGTCAAATAAACCTTTTCCTCCCCAAGTTTATTTGAGCAGGGTGTTTCATCAGAGCAATAGTAACCCTAAGACATAGACCTGGCCTCACAGTGGGGGTACACTCCTTTGATCCTACCTCCTTGGGAGGCAGAGGCAAGAGGATCTCTGAGTTCCAGACCTGCCTGGCCTCTAGAGAGATTTCCAGGACAACCACAGAGAAACTCTATCTTGAAAAACAAACAGATCAACAAAAGACATAGACCTTAAGATCTTTAAAAAAAACAAATGTTGCTACTAGCAACCATCCACTAGAGTGGCCTTGCCCATAACCACACACACACACACACACACACACACACACACACACAAGAATCCCAACCTAAGAACTTCCTTACAATGTTTTATCTCAGAAAAATTAGTTGCCCTCCAGTTCTCAGTGTCAAACTGACTACAGGCAGTTGATAACACAATTCAGTCTTCCCAAACTCCAAATGTCATGCTATAACCAGCTAGGCCACTCTCTAGAAAGTTCTTATCATTGGTTTTTAAAAGGTTTCCAAACTGGGTTGAAATCTTTTTACTGAGCTGACAATAACAGCTCAGTGTAGAGCACCAGGTTACCATGTACAAGGCACTAAGTTGCATTTCCTGAAACCACTCCATCCCTCAAAACGCTTTAATGATTTTCCAGAAACAGACCCAACTTTCTCTTAAGTCAAACAATCCTAGTCATTACTTTCCAAATAAATCCTTAGCTTTCCTGCCTATCCTTCCATCTCTGCCCTGTCTCTAGCCTCTTAAAGACACAGCACTATCTGGTATTTAGCCTCTAACCGTGCATGGTATTTAATATTAGAAATATGGCTAGAACAGCTGAAATTCATGATAAATGTATAGGGTACATAAGCTTTTTCATATGGGTAAAAATATACAACTAAATCTGGTTGTGGTGGTGTACATCTTTAATCCTAGAGCTTGGGAGACATAGGTCAGCCAAAACTGTAAAGCAAATTCTGGGGCAGCTAGGGCTACACAATGAGACACTGCCTCCAAAGAAATGAATAAATGAAAAACTTTTTAAATAATGAGTACATGTTCAAATAACATATTGGTGTTGGATATGTGTGTGTGTGTGTGTGTGTGTGTGTGTGTGTGTGTGTATAACTACAGCAATAGTTCTACCTGGAGTTTTGTTGTTGCTGTTGTTTAGTTTTCAATGAGACAAAGGGAAAAAATTTAATTACGTCTGTAGCTCACATTATAGTGATTATTTTGAACAATGTTTAGGTAAATCTTACTAATTCTTCAGTGTCTAACTCACACACCACTGCCCCCATGAAGCTTTTGAGATGCATGCTGAAGTGGTTTCTGCCTCTTCTGATCTCCCATAACACTTCTATTTACAATCTCAAAGAACAAAATTAACTATCTTGTTATCCATGTACCGGTCACAGTCCCCCCTAGTCCAATTACTCAATTACTGTATTATGTATTCCTTTTTGCCATTTTTATTGCCCATAATTAAACCTTTACCAAAGGCTTGCATCGTGTGTAGGTAAACAGTGACAGTGATCAATATACAAGCACTATGAACAACAACAAAATCCATGAGTATTATTATACCTGGTCAATATACTTAGATCAACTGTAAGATACACACACACACACACACACACACACACACACACACACACACACTACTTCAAAGCTAGAAGTGTTCGCCAAAAATTAATGACCCTTGGTGGGAAAAAAAAACAAACAAACATGCCTACCAAAAAGTTATTAGGAGTGTTGGGGATGTATCACAGTTGGTAGAGTGATTATCCTAGCACGCATGAAGCCCTGTGTTACTTCTCCAGCACGATACAAACCAGACAGGATAGAGTTCTCCTATAACCCTGAGCATCAGAAGTTCAGTCATCCTTAGCCACACAGAAAGTTTGAGGCCCTTTAAAAACAAAATCTTCCCACAGCCCCAGAGAGACATGCAAATGCTTAATACACCATCCAAAGCTATGAAATTAAGTTGTGAGGACAGTAGTGGGAAGGAAAAATAACAAATGTTGGAAACTTTTGGAAGACAAACAAAATTAATAATAATAACAACAACAACAACAATACTTTTTAAAACACTGAACTTCGTAGGAGGAATCCTGCTGGACGTATGTCACAACCTCTGCACTGTAAAAGGTCGCGGTGGTTATTTCAAAAGATCTTATTTCAAATGGTCTGAGATCTCCATCCAAGAACTTCCTCCTTAGAGCGCCCATTCCAACTCCTTGGCTAGGGACTCTGGAAGCCATCCTCTCCGCTGGATCAAGCGGGAGGACCTAATTTAGGCGTAGATCCAGGACGAGCCCTGAGTCCCCCGGATTCCGCCCCAGCCACAGGAGCCCGCGGGCAGAGGGGACCCTGAAGCAGAGGGGGCGGGGCAGGGACTCAGAAGAGGACAGGTGACTTTTGCTCCACGCCCGGTCAGCCAGCACCTTGGGAACAGACAGGATGGAGAACAGGAAGAGAAGGGACCAGTGGGAATTAAACCTGGGCTCGCACTCACCAGCTGTCCCCGCCCGACGTTGACAGTGGCAAAAGCTCTTCTCCTTCCGCCATTGCTGTTGACGTCCACGTCACTTTGCCGAAAAGTGGACCTGGCGCCGAGACAATCTCAGAGACTCGGTGTCGTAAAAGGAGTTCTGAAGTCTGAGACTTGAGACTCACCAGAGCGAAAAGAGGGAGGAGGCGAGGAACTGGAAGGATGCAACGTCACCGCGTCCCTAGGGCGAAAGGAGGAGCCCGGCGCTTGCGACAGGGAGAAGCTGAGGAAGACCACAAATCCCAGGATGCCAAGGGGCCGCGAACAGGGTGGGAGGGACACAGGCTTTGTGGGTGGGGCCTCAGGTGGGCCGGCCCTGAGGAGTGGGCGGAGTCCTCAGGGACTGAGCGGGGGAGTGGTGGGCAGGCACGGATCTGAGGAGAGGCTGTGAATGTGAAGCATCCTGGCTTGGCATCCTCTAAATGTCTGGGTCCCTGTTTGACTGTCAGTGTAAGCCAAAATTGAGAGTCTCAGAAAGTAGAGAGAGAAGGGCAAGTACAAACTCACACAGAGAAGGTAGGCTGAATAGAAAGTAAGAAAAGAAGAGACCACCTCCTTTGTAAGGACCATTCCACTCCCCACCCCCAAAAAAATACACGAAGGGCTATGTCAAGCTATTCAGTTAAGAAAATTATACTCTAGCCTTCTACTTTAAATATGTCTTCTAACAGCCAGGAGAATCAACTCTAGTTCTGTAACTGAAATTCCAGTTTAAAAAAAATCAGTTTAAGAAAGCTGCCAAGATCCTTCCCTTCCTACCCTATGTTCCATTCGTCCCTCATAAATGGGCCTCCTTGTTCTATACCCAGGTTTCATCCCCAGCACCAGTATTACCAAAACAGTAGCCTCTGGGCTACCTTGACTACTACAGATTCAAGAAGGACCTGGAGAAATACGATTAAGTCCAGAAACAACGATGCAGTATGAAATACATGGATAAATCTGAAAGTGTCATTGTTAGATCAACAAAACATCATAAACAAATGGCATTGTTTATGTTTGCTATCAATACAGTAGCAGTAGATGCATATACACTGAAAAACGCAGGGGTGATGTGTAGAATAATGGAAAACAATTAACTTTTAGATGGGGCAGAAATTACCAGACATAGATTTAAGGGAAGCAAGTTTCTGTTTCATTGGTTTATGTTTATGTTTCATTTTGGTTTTTGTTTTTTTTTTTTTTTTTTTTTTTTTTTTTTTTTGAGACAGGGTCTCTCTAGTAGCCTTGAGGAGTTTGGAATTTGCTTTGAAAAACAGGCACGGCTCATGCAGATACGTTTTAGAGATAAGGTTTTTCTGTACTACCCAGGTTTGTCTTGATTCCGGGTGGGTGTCTGTGAGCTCCTAAGCTCAAATATTCTTCCTGCCTTGGCCTCTAAAATAGGTAGTATGACAGTCGTTTGTCACTGTGTTGGTTTTAGTGTTTAATATTTTACTTTTAGTAGCTGAGGGGTGTCTTCAGGTATACCCATCATTTTTTTATGAAATGTACTTCGGTGCCTAAAAAACCAAACAGTGCAGTACAGGGGTCTCAGTTAAAAAATCAAAACATGATGACTCTCCTTCCAAAAGAGACATTAAAAAGCTGAACATTGCTGCAGTCAATTTCAGTCCTGGAATAGATGTGTAAAGTTCAGTTCTTTGTGGTGACAATTCATTTTTACATAGCATGTGGCTATGGTTGACCATTAAGAAAAAATAAAAGTGTGAATCTAGGTCAGCTCATCATTCTGATACACGTATCCTCTGATGGATCCTGGGAGGTTTCCAGGAAAATGGCTCCAAAACTACTTAATGGCATTCAAGCACTTATTATCTCTCAATTTCTGTGCATCCGAAATTTAGATACAGCTTAGCTGCATGTTAAGGCTCAGATTTTTGTTTTAGTTTTAAGACAAGGTCTCACTCTATATCCCCGGCTGCCCTGTAACTGGCTACATAGACCAGACTGTCCTGAAACTCACAAAAATCCATCTGCCTCTACCTCCTGAGTGCTAGGATTACAGGGTCTTTTGAAGTCATGATCAAGATCCCACAAGGTGGCAATCATGAAGTCAGAGGAAGGCTTCACTGGGGCTAAGTGGTCACTCCCTTCTGTGGTAGGTCACTCACACAGCTGACAAGTCTTAGGCCCACCCTATATGAGCTTCTTCATGGCCTGCTTGAATGTTCTTTTAACATGTGGACTACTATCCCCCAAGAATAACTCTGGCAACGTAGCTCTGAGGCTAAAGGGGCTCACCACTGACCCTAACAACCTGATAGAGCTGAGAAAGAGGGAACAAACTCCCTCAAGTTGTTCTCTGACCACACACACACACACACACACACCATGTAACTAAAAAAAAAGAAAAGAATTAAGGAAGAAGTTGGGGTGTTTGACAATCAGAGGGAGCTTCCCCTTCTAATGGGGAAAGGGAAAGGACTTACATGGGGGGGGACTGGGAGGAGAGGAAGGGCTAATATTGGGTTGTAAAGCGAATACATTAATTTAATAAAAAGGAAAAAAATTGAACAAAAACCAAAATCAAAAGTACGGTTTATGATTTAACCTTAGATGTCAGAGTTCCATTATATCCTAGTCGATCTCCTGTTTATTAGCTCTGTTGTGTGGAGGGAAACCATAAGGGGCTTAGATGCTAAAGACAAGAATCCCCATACGAGAGGCTGGCTGCTCTCTAAATTCTGCACATTGCCACCATCCCATCAGGTTTGTTACTGAGGTCCCTGCTCCTGTCACCTCAGCCTTAAAGATTATTATCAAGCCCTTTCATCTGGCCGTACATGGTATTCTGGGTTCTTTGTAGTTTGTTTTCTTTTTAAGATAGCATCTTGAATTCTTTAACTCTGAAAATGACAACCATTTCTAAGTTCCTAGATTCCAGTAACTCAAAATACAAAGCTGAAAGTATGCATGTCACTCAACATTCTGGCCCTATACCAAAATTTCTATTTTGTTTGAGGAGACATCATGTGAGAGTATCAAGACTTTTAAACATTTCCGGGAATTTTTCTTTTTATATAATAAGAACAAATATTTTCACAGTTATCAAGAGAATTGCAAGTATTTGTAACCTTGAAATCCCATCAAGGAGCTACATTCCAAGACACTGTAAGCTATTGATTCTAACCATTTAATTTTAACAATGACCAAAGCCAAATTAATTCCCACTCACAGAGGAGAAGGAAATAGTTGGCAACAATGTCAATGTCTGTTTTTAATCAATTTAAAAATATCAAGCAAACAGTGGTTAAAACAGCTAGCTAGAAACCACAGTACTTCCCTTTATGTTTCTAGTAGTTGGATTTTCCAACTAAAGTAGACTCTAATAGACTATGCACATGAGTGCATAGTAGACATTTAAAAAGAGACTGATCTATTCTTGAGTTTAGGGTGTTTAATGTGTGAATCTGTTTTACTCTTTCTTTATCCCAAGTGTGTTCTCAAATGTTCCAAGCTATCCTCTGTTGCATATGCACCTGGAGCCATAGGTCTTTCCATGTGTGCTCACTGGTTGGTGATTTAGTCCCTGGGAGCTGTGGAAGGTTTGGTTGGTTGATAAAGTTGTTCTTCCCATGGGGTTGCAAACCCTCTCAGCTCCTTCAGTTCTTTCTTTAGCTCCTTCATTGGGGTCCCCATGTTCAGTCTGATGGTTAGCTGCAAGCATCCTCCTCTGTATCTGTATGACTCTGGAAGAGCCTCTGAGGAGGCATCCATATCATGCTCCTTCCAGTAAGCACTTCTTGGCATCAGTAGTAGTATGTGGGTTTGGCAGCTGCTTTTCCTAGAGTATAGTTTCCCTCCTTGTTTTGGAGTTTTCCATCTATTATCATTTGTAGGCTGGGTTATGGACAGATATTGTATATATTTGTGGGGGTTTTTTGTTTTTTTTTTTGGTTTTTTTTTTTTTTTTTTTGGAATATTTTGGTTTCTCCATCTATGGTAATTGAGAGTTTTGATAGATATAGTAACTTGGTTGGCATTTGTGTTGTCTTAAGGTCTCTATGATGTTTGTCCAGTATCTTCGAGCTTTCATAGTCTCTGTTGAGAAGTCTGGTGTAATTCTGACCAGTCTGCCTTCATATGTTACTTGTCCTTTTTCCTTTACAGCTTTTAGTATTCTTTCTTTGTTTTGAACATTGGTCTTTTGACTATTATGTGTCAGGAGGAGTTTCTTTTCTGGTCCACTCTATTTGAAGTTCTGTAGGCTTCTTGTATGTTCATGGTCATCTCATTCTTTAGGTTAGGGACATTTTCTTCTATAATTTTGTTGAAGATATTTACTGTGCCTTTTGTTGATATTCTTCGCCCTTTTGTACACCTATTATCCTTAGGTTTGGTCTTCTCATTGTGTCCTGGAACTCCTGGACAATTTGGATTAGGAGCTTTTTGGCTTTTGCATCTTCTCTGACTATTTTGTTTATGTTTTCTATCTTGTCTTTGGCCCCTGAGATCCTCTCTTCCATCTCTTGTATTCTGTTGGTGATGCTTCTGTCTATGACTCCTGATCTCTTTTCTATGTTTTCTATCTTCAAGGTTGTCTCCCTTTGTGCTTTTTTTATTGTTTCTATTTCTGTTTGTAGATCCTGGATCGTTTTGTTCAATTCCTAAACCTGTTTGCTTGTGTTTTCCTATGTTTCTTTGAGGACTTCTACTTATTTACCTGTGTTCACCTGTATTTTTAAGGGAGTTATTCATGTGCTTCTTGAGGTCCTCCATCATCAACATGAGGTATGATTTTAAGGCCAAATATTATTTTTTCTGGTGTGTTGGGATATTCAGTACTTTCTGTAGTGAGAATACTGGGTTCTGATGTTGCCAGGCTGTCTTGGTTTCTGTTGCTTAGGTTCCTACGCTTACCTCTTGCCATCTTGTTATTTTTATTGTTACTTGGTCTTGTTGTCTCTTCTGTGAGTCTGTGGGCCTGTGGGCTCTGGTGGGAGATTGGTCCTTTGGTGCTGGGTGTTCAGCTCTCTATGGACAAGCTGTGAGTTCTGGTGGTGATGGGCTATCTCTAGCTCTGGGCACAGATGGAGTCATAAAGGGTCAAGACCCAAGCAATACCACGATATCTGTGTCCTGAGAGTTCCTGGTAGTTTCTCTCCAGACAGTCAGTGGAGAGAAAGTGGGGCTCACCCATGCACATAGGAGGAAAAGCACCTCCTAAGGCTCCTCTGGGTGCTCAGTAGTCTGTAGCAGGCCTGTGTCCTGATGGCAGTGGGCCAGCTCTGGCTCTGCACAGATGCTTATTTATAAACTACTTGCTTTAACGATCATGCTGAACTGAACAGCTTATCACCATCATGTCTACATTCCAAGTTTACTTGAAAATAGTAAAGAATTTAAAGGAAAATCCTAAGGCATCACACATATAAAAATGGCAACAGGGGCAAAGTGTGTGTTGGTCCAAGATAGCTACAATGTGGTCCGACATGTCTGACATTCATGTTGCAATGTCAAATGGCTGAACACCTCTGGCTTCAATGAAGATTTTTTTTCCTCAGGGCTGGAGCAATGGCTCAGAGGTTAAGAGGGAATGAAAACAAGTACATGACTGCTCCAAGGTATGGTTGAGGAGAAGGATTTTATTATAGATATAAGAGACAATTCAGCCAGAGACATCTGGAAGGGTCCCTACTGACTGCCCATGAAAAGAGGTAGGCAGAGACGTGAGGGACAAGAAAAGAAGGAAAACAAGAAAAAAGAAAGAAGGAAAAAGGGAGAGAGGTTAAGAGGACCAGGAGGGGAGCTGTGGACCAAGAGGACCAAGAAAGCACATGGACGAAATGGCAGGGGTATATAGGAATGAGAAGCTGGGGAAAGAGAAGCAAAGCCAGACCCTGGGCCCTGGAGACATTTAGAACAGGGTGAAGGGTGAGAAGTGCTGGGAGTAGCCACAGGTACTGAGTGAGCCTCGTCCCAGGTTTCTTCTGGACCTGACACAGTACTCACGTTTGCAGAGGACCTAGGTTTGGTTTTCAGTACCCACAGAGTAGCACCCAGCCGTTTAGAACTCAGTTCCAGAGAATCCATTACCCTCTCCTGATAGCCTCAGAAATGAGGCATGTACACAATGCACAAACTAACACATGGGCAAAATACTAAAACACATTTTAGTGCTTTGAATAAGTTTGTCCCCACAGACTCATGTGATTAAATGCTTGGCCCACAGGGAGTGTCACTATTAGAAGATGTGTCCTTGTTGGAATAGGTGTGACCTTGTTGGAGGAAGTGTGCTACTCTGGGGGTAGGCTTTGGGGTCCTATGCTCAAGTTCCAACCAGAATGGAAGAAACAGTCTCCTTTCTGGCTACCTTTGGATCAAGATGTGTCTGCCTGGATGCTGACATGCTTCCCATGCTGATGATGATGATGGGATGAAGCTCTGTACTGGAAGCCAGCCCCTTCCAACAAATGTTGTCCTTTATAAGAGTTGCCTTGGTCATGGTGTCTCCTCACAGCAATGGAAACCCTAACTAAGACACATATAAAATAAATACATCTCTAAAATTTTCTAATAACCAATAATTCATTTTTACCACTATTTCTCTCCTGAAAACCGATAGCCCCTGAATTTGTATTTCCAATCTGCCTATCTTTTGTGTTCCTTACCTACATATCTACTGGATGGCTGTGCTTGCATGACTCACAGATGCTCTGGACTAACATTACTAGGACAAAGTTCATTGTCTACTTACCCGAGGCTCTTCCTGCCATGTCTACAGTGTTAAGGAACTTGCCTTGTATGCCAGCTCATGAACCAGAGGCTTAGGCACTATTCTGCCTTCCTTCCTTCCTTCATTCCTTCCTTCCTTCCTTCCTTCCTTCCTTCCTTCCTTCCTTTCTTCCTTCCTTCCTTCTCCTTCACATAAATAATCAGGGACTATGAACGTCTATCATATTGGATGTTTATCATGTTGAGTTCTTCCTATTCACCCATGCTGCTTTCCCCCTTCCTCGTCATGGCTTACACAGATGCCTTAGTTAGCCTCTACCCTCTTCCGAATGCTGTGCAGTTAAGACCTCTACTCTGGGACTGGGAACAAGCAGCACTCAGGGTCAACTTCCACAGCAGTTTTTATTTTGTTGTTTGCCATCCCCTGATCCCCTGACCGTCTCCATACACAGGTCAGGGCTCTTCCTCTGACATTACCCATCACCTTAGAGCGGACTCCAGACAGCACATCTCTTACTGGCCTTTTCCAATGGAACTATATGAATCAGTGCCGCTTGCTGCACACTTTCTGGGAATGCCAGTCGACTTCAGCTATTGAATGGCATGCTTGTGTGCATTTCAGAGCCTGGTGTTCTGGTGCTGGAGATAGAAATCCCACTTGCCTGGAGAGCAGCGCTTCTCTATAGAATGCTGAAGCTGCAGCTTGGTGGTTGGGATTTAGAGTAAAATGGTGAATGGCTGAGGTCCTTAAGTAAGATGGAACCAAGTGGCCTACAGGGGATTCTTACAAATCCGAATGTGGAAGTCAACAGAACCAAAGATATTGTTAGGTGGAAAAGAGTAAGGTTCTAATCTATGGAGGTGGAGAGATGGCTCAGAAATTAAGCTCATCCACGGGACCTGGGTTCAATTCCCAGTACCATCGGTGGTTCAAATTGTTTGTAACTTCGTCTCCAGGGGATATGATGCCTTCCTCCAGCCTCTGCAGTCACACATCACACACACACACACACACACACACACACAGAGAGAGAGAGAGAGAGAGAGAGAGAGAGAGAGAGAGAGAGAGAGGGAGAGAGAGAGAGAGAGAGAGAGAGTACGGTACAAACACATACACTTTTTTTTTAAATTAAGATCCTAAACGAGGGCTGTTGTCACAGAGCAGAAGAAAGAAGAGTAAAGAAAATGAGAAAAACTGTAAACAGAGAAAGATTATGAAAGATAGAGTTCCCAGTTAATTATGAGACCCAGGAGAGGGATAGCAAGGGTGGTCCATATAATGGTCTTCAGGAGATTTGCTTCAGAATGGAGGTGTGATAGAAAAGAAGACAATTGCAAGCAGACTATGAGAAGTGTCACTGATTCCCCTTGGAACTGGCAGGCCTGTCTACTACTTTTCGTCTTCCTAGCTGTCACATGTAATTTGGGTGGAGGAGTCAAGACACTAAACCTGGGAAAGAGAAAACGAGAGCGGTTCACATGTGTGGTAGTACATGCGTTATACCTTACATCATTTCTTCTTTTCTTTACTTACTACCCGTTTCTTTCATTTTGGTTTGCTTTTTGGAACAGGGTCTCTCTCTATAGCCCTGGCTGAGCTGGAACTCATTATGTAGACTAAGCAGGTCTTGAATTCACAGAGACCCACCTGCCTCTGCCTCTTGAGGGTTGGGATTATACCACACCTGGCCTTATCCCTTTGATTCACCCATCTGTGGCTCTTTGTGAACGGTTTATAGGGGCTGTAAGAGAAGCTTGAAACCATCAGTAGGTTGTTGGCTTCTGTTCCAGTCCTCTGTACATCTGAATAACAGAAGGAGCCAAAACAACAGGAAAAAGTCTGCTACCCAGGTGCTGTTTAAAACTTCCTCGGGCAATGTCTAATGTGTAGACCATATGGAGAATCACAGGCAGAAAATGATCTTGAAGTCGCAAGTCTATCTGGGAAGCTGAAGAACCCTTGACTGGTTCCACCAGACGCTTCCTTGCGTCTGCAGATGGTGTCAGACCTGCATCTCCTAACAGAGGCTGGAGGCAGGAATCTGTGGCTGAGGCTGCCTCTGAGTTAAGGCTGATGACTTTGAATCAGAGCAGATGGCTTAGGACTAATTTAATCACATGTGCAGCTGGTCTGGGGACAGTTGTCAAGAAGAGGAGCAGACACAGTGCCTACAGAGACCCAGACATTTCCTTCTCTGTCACTCACATGACTTCAAGACTTTAATAGCACATAAATATTATTTCCATATGTTAAGGGTTGGGGTTGCGAAGCTCTGGGTTTGTTTTTTCGAACCGTCCAGCTGTTAGGCATCCTGATTTCCAAAGTTTCAGACCTAGTACCAGGTAAGAAGACTCCGAATCTGGTCACCTGATCCCTACATTTAGAATGGCCACAAACCAGACTCACCTGTGGCCTCTGCGCCCTTCTCTCTTTCCTGTAACCCCTTCAATTCTAACAAGCGACACTAGGTGGCGCTCACGGAACTTCAGTGAGGAGCAGTTGGTGGGAGTTGGCTGCCAGCATCCTTCAGTTCTTTGAAGGACCTAGGGATCTGCCAGGGACAATGACAGTTTCAGGAGGACCTTTTCTTAGGAACTTTTTATTAATGACACCCTGCCTTCATCATCGCCTCCCCTTACCATCTGAAGATGTAAAACATTGAATAGAAACTCGTTTTGTTGTTTTTTTATGTTTGGTGTTCGGTCCGGGACTGACTATGAGAGCTTAAACTGGTCTCATACTGGAAATCTTGTCTTAGCCACACAAGTGCTCAGATAGCCCATCTAGTTTCCATTTGTAATTTGGAGTGTGACGTAAGAGATACAGTATTAATTTGGCAATAACTAAGCCTTCCCAGTAACACCCCACTCACCAGTAACTTTTGAGACCCACTGCGCCAACAGTAGACTGCAGACCCATTCGTTTAGAGAGAGCTGCTTACTCTTTCTTGCAACGAGCTGCCTGCTGCTATGCAGGGCCAGTTTGACACCGTTCCTGCTCAGAGATTTGCTCCTTCATGGTTGTCCAGACATATGAAGTCCCCAGGACACTTTTTCCCAACTCCGGTTCATCTCAGGAATTCAGTCCTGCTCAACCACATCAGAACATCCCAAATGTCAGCCCAAAAATGCCACCGATGCTCATAAGTGGAACTTTGGGTGGCTCTAGCCTTTCACCTGTGAGCAGACATGTGTGCTTCGAGCCTTCTGTAGTACACATTCACACATTCACACCCCAACCCTCGGCTGAGGAGTTCCGATGACATCTCAGCCCGGAAACTCCATGCAACTCAGAGGCTGCATCGACACTTTCTTCAATGGCCAAAGTTATCCAAGTCACCTGTCCCACTTTCCTTCTGTCCCCAACCACGGGAGTAGCAGCTAAAGGCCTAGCAACGAGAACAAGCACCTGAGAAGCGGTTTGGGGGTGTAGCTGTGAGATCTGAGGAGAGATTTACGAAGTTCCATCATACCGGTTCATTTTGAGAGTCAGAGAGAAAAATTCTGACTTTCGCATCCCCCGACTTTTAGTTTTAATTATGTGTGTATGTGTATGCGGTTTTGCGCAGGTGAGTATAGGGCCCTTGACGGATGGATGGAAGAGGGTGCCAGATCTCCTGGAGCTGGAGTTACAGGTACATGAGCATCCTTCGCAAGGGCAGTACTTGCTCTTGACTTCTGGTCATTTGTGATGATTTACTTTCCGAGTGGGATTCCATTTCTCTAGTCTCTCAACTACTGCTTTTTCCATCTTCCTGCCAATTCCACAAAGGTACTCAGTGTGTCTTCCACCAGTCCTTCTTGGTGTCACTCCTTGAATTTACTATCTGCTGGTGAGAGTGTGAACTAGCCCAGCCTTCGAGGAAGGGCAGAGAACACAGTCAGAGAGTACTTTCCAGTATGGGGCCCTAGGTTCAGCCCACAGTAAAGAGGGAGTAAAAATGAGAGCTGTGTTTGACTCTGAGAGTGGGGCTGGGGAACAGCAAAGGACAAAGACCTATAGTCAGAGAAAAGAAACTCTGTGCGTTTCAACTCACATTTATGTATGAACATGTGTCTCTGTGTCTGCCATGTCTGTGTGGACCCCTGCAGGGCCCAGGAGAGGGCATAGCATTCCCCAGAGCCAGAGCTACGGGCCATTATTGACTATCAGGCATGAATGGTAGCAACTGAGCTCAGGTCCTCTGGACGAACAGCAAGTGCTCTTAACCACTGAGCCATCTCTCCAACCCTGAAAGCCATGATCTTGGGATACAACCTGTAACTGTCTCAAGACAGCCATGCTCACTGTCACTTGTGCCAGACATCAGCTGTGCCCTCCACTTCCTCCAAGAAATAACTTCTTATCTAGCTTTCAGGTAGGCTGGCCTTCAGCTCACTGTGTATCTGAGGGTGACATTACAGATGTGTACCTCCATGGTCCTGGCATTACAGATGTGTACCTCCATAGTCCTGGCATTACAGATGTGTACCTCCATACTCCTGGCATTACAGATGTGTACCTCCATACTCCTGGCATTGCAGATGTGTACCTCCATACTCCTAGCATTACAGATGTGTACCTCCATAGTCCTAGCATAACAGATGTGTACCTCCATAGTCCTGGCATTACAGATGTGTACCTCCATACTCCTAGCATTACAGATGTGTACCTCCATAGTCCTAGCATAACAGATGTGTACCTCCATAGTCCTGGCATTACAGATGTGTACCTCCATACTCCTGGCATTACAGATGTGTACCTCCATAGTCTTGGCATTACAGATGTGTACCTCTGTACCAGGCTATTTTCTCCTCATTGCAACAGTGCTTTACTTCTTTCTAATCTCTCTCTGTCTTTTTCTTTTTCTTTAAGCAAGTTTCACTACTTGGGACTCAGTCAGCTGGCAGCTCAAAGTTACCTTCTCTTGATCCTTTGATCTTTGTTTTATATGCCTGGCAGATTGATTTCTTTCTGTTTTGTTGGTTTTGAAAGATGTATTTATTTGTCTGTCTATCTATCTATCTATCTATCTATCTATCTATCTATCTATTACATATAAGTACACTGTAGCTGTCTTCAGACACACCAGAAGAGGGCATCGAATTTCATTACAGATGATTGTGAGCCACCATGTGGTTGCTTTGGACTTGGGACCTCTGGAAGAGCAGTCAGTGCTCTTAACCGCTGAGCCATCTCTCCAGCCTTGTTGATTGGTTTGGAAACAGGTTTTACCATACCCTAGGCTAGCATGGAAATGGCCATGTAACCCAGGCTGGCCTTGGACTCACTGCAGTTCTCCTCCCTTAGCCTCCAGAGTGCTAGGACGGAAGACTTGCACACACATTCCACTTTCCGCTGAAACTCTAATGTGCCCTGCTGAGAAGTTCATGTTCATCTTCTGCACAGAAAACTCCACCTGACTGGCTGTTTCAGTAGAGCTTTTATGTGCACGTCACGTACCCAGTTCTTATCATTTACATCTCCGGGGATGTAATCTTTAGGATTACATCTTTAGGAGACCATTGACATGCGTCCCACTGTTCTGCCGTGCATGCTGCCGAGTGCTGTGAGTATCTGTGTACTTCACAAACACTCACTTCCATTCTCCCTCTCGATCTTAGGTAGTGCCTCTCAAGAGCTGGGCTTTTACTCGAACAAGCCTAACTCTTCTTGTTCAGTGTCAGAATAGTGCTGAGGACGTATTTAATGCTGACAACACAAAATCTGAGAGAGCAAATAATTGAACGAGTAAACAAAAGACTTGTGCATGCCTACGCTCAGGACAGAGTCAGGATTTTGTATATCTCTCACTTAATCCTCAGTCCTCACTAATGCTCTCATTGGTCAGTTTTAATAGCCCCATTAAAAATACATTTTTCTCTTACATATTGCTCACCACTAAATATAACCTCCTCGAAGGAAGTCTATCTGATGAATTTCTGAGCTTCCGGTCTCTGCTTCCTGGGCAGTATATCTGACATAGATAGTATTAAAAAAAAATAGATGAGGGATCAAAGAGACAACAGGGCCAAGCCTCTACCCTTGCTCATTCAGCAAAAAGGCCACACCCTTAGCGCTGTCTAAATGGGGCATTGTCAACCACGGAGGCAACAACCTAAGGACCAAATCGGATAGAGACAAACATGATCCAGGGGACATTTCACTCATGACTGTGACAGAATTGTCACTTGCTCTTTTTACTTCTAAAGAATGTACTTACTGTTATTAGAGTCCACAGATTTTGTTTTCTCTTCATACATGAAATATGATCATAATTATTCTCTCTCTTTCTCCCTCTCCCCCCCTCCGTCCTCCTCCCTCCTTTCTTTTCTTCGTTTCTTTTGGACAGGGTCTTGCTACATAGCCTTGTAGACCCTGCTTCTGCCTCCCAAGTGCTGGGATTAAAGCCTGCACCAGCTCCTCTGGTCTCTTCATTGTTTCCTGATTTGGACACCTTGGTGATTCCTTGGCCCTCATTCACAAGCCACTAAAATTCCACAAGCCTTTCATTTCTTAATAATAGTATGATAATATTAGCTAGTGTACATACTAACACTGTTGGCATATGGCATTAGATAACTAAAGTGTCTTTTGGGCAAGATGGATCAATGGTTAGAGGCTCCTGTCCTACCAGGTCTAATGATGGATTGAACTCCATCTCTGGAACTCATATGGTAGGAAGAGAACCAACTCTAAGAGTTGTATTCTGTCTTCCACATGCATGCCACAGCATAGGCATACATAACATATGTACATACATTCACACACACACACACACACACACACACACACACACACCAAACCTTTTAGCAAAACAATCGATAACTAGACCATTTGTTTCATTTCTGGAGACAGGATCTCACTGCTGCAGTGGTCCATGAACCTCTGCAGGAGTGCTGCAATGCTGCAGTGGTCTACAAGGCTCTGCAGGACTGCTGGGATGCTGCAGTGGTCCATGAACCTCTGCAGGAGTGCTGGGATGCTGCAGTGGTCCACAAGGCTCTGCAGGAGTGCTGGGATGCTGCAGTGGTCCACAAGACTCTGCAGGAGTGCTGGGATGCTGCAGTGGTCCACAAGGCTCTGCAGGACTGCTGGGATGATCAAGAAGATTAAACTCTTTTTGTGGGTGTGATTGTTCACTAATTTTTAAATTCTTCTTTCATACAATATACCCCAACCAGTTTCCCTTCCCTCCACTCCACCCACTCCTCCCCTATCTCCCTTTTCTCTAGGTCCACTCATACTTTATTTCCCATCAGACAAGAGCAGGCCTCTCAGGGACATCAACTGAAGTTACATGACTTAACATATTACAACCAGCCTGAGTCTTAGGACAGCCAGGGCAGTTACACATAGAAACCCTGTCTCAAAAAGAAAAAGAAAAGACTAGATACAAACCTTCCCTTCAGGGCTGGATGAGGCTACCCCACAGGAAGAAAGGGGTCCCAAGTGCAGGCAAAAAAGTCAGAGACGCCCCCACTACATTGTTAGGAGTCCCACAAAAATAGCAAGCTAACAACTATAACATATACACAGAGGACCTAGAATATCCCATGCAGAATCAGTGATTGCCTCTTTGGTATCTGTGAGCTCCTATGAGCCCCGCTTAGTTCATTCTATGAATGATTGAATCCTTAATATTTCTTCTACGATTTGACTTTTATTCAACTGAAATCACTAATTGATGATTTTAACCTTGTGGTTAGCACCGTAAAGAACCTTCTAAGATACCCCACAGATCCCCAAAAATGTGAGAATATTTGAAGCAGATACTGAGAACTGAATAATATAGTTGACACTCCAGAATTTCCATTCCCACTGTTACTTATAATGGAATCAAGTAAACACAAATGCATGTAAAGAATTAATGATTCATTCATTCATAAAGCATTCTTATGAACCTTTGAAGATAAATCCAAATTACCTTTAAAAGTGTGACTCCATGAGAAAAATATATTCCTGAAAAGTTGGAGAAGAGGTTCTATAGTTCCCTATTCATGTGCCTTCAGATATAGCCAGATGCTGCCAAGGCAAATTTCTTAAAGGTGGAAACACACACCAACAGTTTCTTCTGAGGCAATGGAACTGATAAAAAGCCTGTCAGATGTAGGACTAAAGTACGAGATCTCTAAGTTGCTCAGTTCTGGCTGTAACCTCGACAAGATTATAAAACCAGTGTCCAACCTTAATCCATATTCCCTGTTATTCTGTGCTATGCGATACATGATACATACTCTTACCAACGGGAATTGCTTATGTGGGAATAGATATGTGTAGTTCTGTGTGACTTCATTCACTCACTATTATTAACTCCTTATCCATCTGTATACTTAATAGAATAGAATTTGCATATTTAACAAGAATTTCTAGTTAGGGTGAAGTATTTCAGAAATAAATTTTCTCCTTATATATTTTGTAAAGGTGGTATCAAATTTTTAACTCTCGGCTTCATGTTCTATGGTTATATTTTTTGTCATATTTGTATGACCTACTCAACTGTCTCTTACAGGACTTTGCCCAATTACACTAACATCTCAGATGGATGCAGCCACACACATCTGTAGTCCCCGCTACTCAGAAGCCTAAGGTAGGAGAATTGTTGACCTTGAGATTTTAAGAAATGTCTGGACAACACAGTGAGAACTTATCTCAAAAAAAATAAATAAGTTCAGTAATATGAAAATAAAATGTGCTGTTGGGTGTTATTTGGATAAAGCTTTTGAGACTTCATACCACTTCTGAAGTACCTCATCGGCAGGTCCCTCACATGCCATCTGAGATCTCATCAGTGGTCTCAGAAAGCTTGGCATTTAATATGGATATTAGTCAGCAAAGATGGGTCCATGGGTAAAAGCACTTGGTGGAAAGCAGAAGCCTGAGAACCTTGGGCCCAGTGTTATAAAGATAACTGACTCCCTCTGATTGTTCTCAGGCCTCCATATGGGTATGTGCATGTAAACACATACACACACACACACACACACACACACCACACACACACACACCTACATGCTAGTACACACATACACACTCACACACGTGAGTATATTTTCATGCACAAGGTAAATAAAATGTAATGATTTAAATATCTCTATCATGGTAGGTGCCTGACTCAATGTGACCAGCTAGGTTGTTCATCACTAAGGTCCTCAGCAGCAATACTGTGTAGAGAGAAGCAATGCACGTTCTTTACTGGGACATCACTTTTAGAATTTTGGTGGGGAAAACCTCTTGCTTTTAAGGTTAGAACTACAAAAGGATCATGGTGTCCTTGGTAGTCACATGGAGAAAGGCTGGCTGCAGTAAGATCATCCTCTGAACTCTAAATCTAGTCACACCTCTTATCTCTTGCACTGTACCTACCTTTCCTGATTGCACAAGTCATTGTCTGGTTTAGTTTTTGAGTGCGTGTATATTTGCATATTGGAGGGACACCTGACATGCTTATATTTGTGTGCATATGTGTTCAGGCCCAAGGTTGATGTTAAGTGTCTCTCACAAATGTTTTCTGTATGTTGGGCCAGTGTCCCTTCCTGAACCCAGAGCATTCTGTTTGAGCTAGGGTGGCTACCCAGCTTGTTCCGAGGGTTCCCTGTCTCTGCCTTCTGCTCTGCGGTGATGAACAGCTCACCATAGCCACCCGGCATTTTCCATGGTGCTAGGGACTGAAACTCCAGTCCTCATGCTGGTGTGTTAAGCACTTTACTTGTGGAGCCATCTCTCAAGCCCCTTGCTTTAGTGGTATTTGTTTGCACATAGGCCTTGGATTTCTGACTCTCCTGCCTCTCCCACGTGGTGGATTACAGGCATGCATCACCATGACTGGCTATAGCTCTTGATTTTTCTTTTTAACAAGGCATTTTGTTCTGTTACAACCGAGAGTTCTGATTTCTACATCCTCAGAGAAGAAGGATGGGCAGCACATAAATTGTACTTTGCTCATGCCAGATTTCTCTCACAAGGCATTGTTTGTGTTATACACTCATACTATTGTGGGCAATATGGATTATTCATTTCCCTTATTGTACAGTAATCAATGTTAGGAAATTTATCTTAATTGGCTTATCAATTTTCTCTGTTAGCATACCTGTGGATAGTTCACCCTTATTGTTTTGAACTAGAGGACAAATATATGTAGGTATATACAAATAAACGGATTGCTCAGTTGTAGCTTTTAATACATGTTTGGCTTTGATTTGAAACTGTCAAACTGTTTGAAATAACTGATCCAATTAAACTCTCAAGACTAACGTTTCAGACATCTGCTTGTGACACGTTCTTAACGATACATAATACTTAACAATATTTCTCTGTTGATATTTGGTACATTAAATAATTTCAGGCCAGTGAATAAAGACACTTGTCTGCACAGTGTGTGCAGTCATCCGTAGCTTACAGAGACAATCTGAGGAAGGCAAGATGGTACATAGTTCAGTACAACAAGACTAACTCGTAAGTGTTGGTTCAACCTTCAGGAGTCTGCCTCCAAGTGGTTGCCTCCGAGTGGCTTGTTTTCATTTTAAAGCACAACACAATTTGGTGAAAACTTATACTGGTGATAATGAACTCAATCCTGATTGGAGGTGGTTATATCAAAATTCCCTGTAAAGTTCATAAAGGTAGGTGCTATAGATTGACTGAGAAAAACAAGCTTATGGCAAGGATCTGGTCCTGGAAAAGTCCCAAGCAAGTATTGCTACCTGAGTTCAATCCTAAGTTACAATCCATTGTAAAGAAAGAACCCTGCTCTCACAGATTTGTCCTCTGGCCTCCACACACATATAACAACACGCATACCAACCCTTCTAAAATATGCAAATGAATGTAATTAAAATCTAAAATAACTTCATAACCTATACATTTTAAAATTTGAGGGGTTTTCAGTTTCACTCTCCTGTATTATAGAGGAATTTGGGATTCTACTTGCAGCTTGTTTTCAGACAGACACTACCCTTGGGTTGGCTGTTATTAGGTACCGCCTTTGTAAGAGTAAGTGTAGAGGAATTTTAATCCAGCAACATGACTGCTCTGGCAACAATCACATCGAAAGATCTGTATGATCTGGCTGGAATGGCATACCTTTAGTATCTCTGGCTGGAATACAGATGCACTCTTAGTACTCGCCTTTAATCCCAAACAATGAAAGAAAATTTAGTTTGTAGAAGGAAACAGCCATATTTGAAGGTGACATCTAACTGAAGGCAAAGTGACCAATCAGAGAAAAATCTGACTGAGTGAGTCAGAGATAGGATATGCCCAACTGTCATGAGAACAGTGCAGGAAAGAGAGGTGACTTAAGAAAGCAGTGCAGGGGGTGTGGGAGGCAGTTTTGCTGGGACAGTTTTACAGAGAATGATAGACTAGAATATGTGAAGCAGATCATGCTGGCCACAGGTCTCATGTTAGAAGTTTTACTGGTATAGGCAGCCTCTGAGGGGGCGAGAGAGAAAAAGTGGAAAGAGGGACAATAGGTTAGGGTACAATTCTTTTATCCATGTGGTACATGATCAAGAGGTACTGTCGCCTAAAAATAACATGTCCCATAGCCATGACAACAGGAGCTGGCTATAGAGTTTCTGACTGTACACAAATACACCTGATGCTAACAGAGAGAATGAAATAAACAAAACTGAAGACAAACCAAGACAGAGAATGAGAAGGAGCCAGAAGATTCGAACATATTGCCAAACATAGTTGAGGCCAAGGAGAGCAATTCAGTGAGAAGCAGAGAGAAGTCAGCTTGAATCAATCCATTTAGAGTGGAGTTTAAGCAACTTCTGAATTGAACCAGCCAGCCAGAGTTCAGAAAGAATTAGTAAGGATGAGTTAATTCAATAGTAAACCTTGGAGATGACAATTACATCTGGCAAATAAAAGTTATATTTACAAGTAAGTAAAAATGGATTGAATTTAGGTTTCCTAGTTTCCCTTGATGTTCACAGAAAAGCTAATTATATTCTTTAGACCTGGAGTCAGCAAACAAATTCCTTCTCATTTGTAGAACCTGGAGAACTTTAGCTGTATAAGCCAAGGCCAGAAAATTTAGCAGCCAACAATGGAATGTATGTAAATCTAATAATGGTCTAAAGTCATTCAAACACCAGAAACAAATTCATCCTATTTTTGGTATCAACACTGTACCGATTATATATTACCTGTAATCTTACCACTATGTATTTTTATGATAGAATTTTTTAAAGTATGTTATTTATTTATTGTCTGTGTGCATGAGCATGTAGGTGAGGGTCAGAGGATAATAATCTCTCCTTATCATGTGGGAACCGGGGAATTGCACTCAGTCTTGGCAGCAATAGTCTTGATTCACTGAACCATATCACTGGCTCTGTGCTAGACTTCTTTTTTTTAAGTTTTTAAAAATTACACACACACACACACACACACACACACACACACACGAGTACACTGTGTGTCTTCAGACACACCTGAAGAGGGCATCAGATCTCATTACAGATGGTTGTGAGCCACCATGTGGTTGCTGGGAACTGAACTTAGGACCTCTGCAAGAACAGTCAGTGCTCTTAACCAATCACCCATCTCTCCAGCCCAATGCCAGACTTCTTAAAGGCAAATTCTAGACATTGTGATTCCACCCATAAATACACTAGTCTCTTGAGTAAAAAAACAAAACATAAACATAATAACAATACTTTTATCGAAGTGAATTAGTATACAATCATCTCCTTTGGTCTATAATTTATTAAACTTTTAGTTATTTATTTATGTGTATAAAGATAGTTTGCCTGCATGTATGTCTGTGCACCATGTGTGTGCCTGGTGCCCACAAAAAACAGAAGAAGGCATTGGATCCCTCAGGACTGGAGTTATAGATAGTTGTGAGCTACCATGAGGATCCTCTGAAAGAACAGCTTAACTGCTGAGCCATCTCTCCAGCTGCTGGTCTACAGTCTGTCTAAACATCTCCATTCTACACCAACGGTGCCATTGTCTTAAGGGTGTCCTCAATACACATGTTGTCCCTTACACTCTACTTGCTCTTTCATTTCATTTGCACAGGGAAGCAGGGCTGGAGTTTTCTGTTTTCCCTCAAGTCTTTAATTTGGGATATTGACACAATTCTTATTAGAGCCTTGACAATGACTTTATTAAAGGGTCACACGGAGGAGATGGGTGAGGAGAAGAGGAGGCACCATTATGAAAGTAGCCTCAGGACATTAGGTATATCACAATGTGCTTTCCTTGAGTCGGGTAACTTTTCAGTTTTAGTATGGGGAGGATATTTGACCCCATGGAATTAGGAGTTCTTTCTTCTATTTGCCAAATTGCTGAAGCCAGTGAATATCTGCACAAAAATGTGTCCAAATTTGGGGCCACAGAGGAGTCCCTGTGTGAGTTATTGCTCCTGAAACTTACACACAGCTGTCTGTGGAGAGGAAAGGATGGGGGTCAGGTTTCTTGGATGAGCTGCAGTCAGTCTTCTGAGAATGTGGTTGATCCCAGAAAATACACAGCTAATTTATAAGTGTCTCGGAAGAAGGCAGCTGCCTTGAAGAAAACACATTGAGAATTCTAGAGGTCAAGAAATGACCTTGATTCTTATGGGAAATTTTCACTGATGTGTACCAAAGAAGTCTGTAGGAAACCATGGGCCATCTGAAAGCTCTGGACAATTCTATGTTACTTTACCTCTTACACAAAAGGAGTTGAAAGACAGCAAGCTTTAAATACAAACTCTGCCCCATACTGGCTGGAAGGAAAGCTCTCCTCCCTCTGGCGCTCCCAAATCCTAGGATTTAACCGTTCTTTTCAGTTTAACAGAGTCCAACAGGGTAGATACATACATCAATAAATTCTTAGATGTGAATTATTTTCATAGTCTTTGAGTCTTTAGAAGCTAATAAATCATATTAAACAGAACCCTAGATTATCTGTCTTCCTTTTTAATGCCTCTGCAAGAACCATGCATTATCTCATGGGATCGGAATGTGACAGATTCTATTTTGAATCTTCCAACGACTCTTTTCACTTAGCCTTTCTGAGACCCAGAGTTGAAAAGAATTTGTGCATCCACGAGTCAACCCCAGTTCACTGGGCCTTTTAGTTCTGGTTTCAAAGAGGTCAGTGTCTTCTTAAGAGCCATGTAGACGCTTGAACATGTTCTCAGGAGAATGCAATCCTTGTGCTGAGAAGTTATCTTCAGAGAATCCTTCACAGAGCTCTATCTAGTGATATAGAGGCATGCCTGTGGCAAAAGATGCTCTAAGCACTTAAAGACCAGACTGTTTCAGTGAACGCAGTAAAGCCTAGTTAATGAGACTTTTAAATGATATGAAGACCACTTATTTCCAATGAAACTAGCAAGACAGAAGTCTAAAAATATATGCTGCCCGAACTTGTTAGGATATACAATTGAAAACTACATTCATTGTCACCCTCCTCTTCCGTGTGTGTGTGTGTGTGTGTGTGTGTGTGTGTGTGTGTATGTGTGTGTGTTTGGTGGGTGTGGGATGTGGCTGAATGTAGGCTGTGTGGTGTGTGTGTATGCATGTATGGTTTGGGGTAAAGTGTTGAGTGTAGATTGTGGGGTGTATGTGCATGTTGGGATATGGGATGTTGAGTCTTGGCTGTGTGGTGTGTCTGTGTGGGGGTGTATTCACGTGTATGTCTGTGTGTCCTGTGTGTGTGTGTGTGTGTGTGTGTGTGTGTGTGTGTGTGTGTGTGGTGTACACATACATTCCTGTGTGGATAGGGATGTGTTGCTCATGATTGTGCCTGTTGAACTGTCTGGCTCTATCACTCTCTCCTTTACTGTTTTGAGACAGAATCTCTCTGTCACTGAACTTGGAGCTCATCATTTTGGATAAACTGGCCATACAGTTCTTGGGATTCTGCCTGTCTCTGCATTGGGGGTACAGGTAAGGGCTGTTATGCCCACCTGTTATGGTTTGTATATGCTCGGATCAGGGAGTGGCACTGTTAAAAGGTGTGGCCCTGTTGGAGTAGGTGTGGAGTAGGTGTGGCCTTCTTGGAGTAGGTATGTACTGTGCATGTGGGCTTTAAGACCTTCATCTTAGCTGCCTGGAAGTTAGTATCCTGCCAGCAGCCTTCAGATGAAGATGTAGAACTTTCAGCTCCTCCTACATCTTGCCTGCTTGGATGCTGCTATGTTTCTGCCTTTATGGCAATGGACTGAATCTCTGAACCTGTAAGCCAGCCCCAATTAAATGTTGTTCTTATAAGAGTTGCCTTGGTCATGGTGTCTGTTCACAGCAGTAAAACCCTAACTAAGACACTAATGTAGGGTCCCCATACCCAGTAAGGACTTTACCCACTGAGCCATCTCCCTAGGTCTGCCACTGAATCTCTTTACTTGATATTTGGCCTATAACAGTACTTAGGACATGCACAATTATCCACTCAGAAAATGGCTTTTGGTATCTGTACTTCTAAATTGCAACTACAGCAAGTCAATTCTAAGAAGTGTGCCTGCATTTGTCTTAATCCATGTTTAGAAATTCAATTCAGGGGAGCTGGCAATGTGGCTCAGAAGATAAAGATGATCGCCACCAAGCCTAATGGCCCAAGCCCCATCTCTTTAGCCTACCACCTCCTGCAAGTCTTCTCCCACAGATTATCTTCTGACCTCTACAAATGTGTAGTAGTATATGTGTGCTTCTCTCTGCCCATTAATAGCAGCTACCCATCCTTCTCTCTACCCAGCCCCTGATAACCCTGATCCGGTCTCAGTGATCTGATTTAGTTATCTCACACTAGGGAGATCATCCAGTGTGTGTCTTGTTTCTGTAACTGGCTTATGTCAGTGGTGACGATGTCCTCAATGCCCATCCCTGTTTTTGAATTTCCTTCCCTTAAGGCTGACTGGAACCCCATTGTCTGTAATTCTCTTCTATTATCCCCTCCTCTGGGAAGACACCTGGCTGCTTCTCACTTTTGGCTACTGCTATGAGTATGTACACAAAGGTATGTTTTGAGATCTTGCTTTCTAATAGTTTTTTTTTTTTTTTTTAAAGAACTTGTGTGTATAGATAGATGGTTTGCAATTTATAAGCAAAATTGTCTTGAAAAGGCCATAGAGAATCAATCACCCTGGTGATACCTGATAGTTCATATTGGGCCCATCTTAGACGTCATTTATTCTGAAATTAAATACTTGCCTTTTCACCAGTCTTGTGAGACAAGCTGTCTTGGTTACGTTTCCTGTCGCTGTGATAAAGTACTCTGACAAAAGCTACTTCAGGTATAAAAACTTTATTTTGCCTCGCAGTTCAAATATACAGTCCTCCATGATGGAAAAGTCAACCACAGGAGCTGGTCCCACGGCACCCATAGTCAGGGGACAGAGAATGGTGTCCTGGGCTCACTCTCTGCCTGTTATACAGTTCAGGGAACATCACCACCGCCAGTGGCCAAGTCTTTCTATCTCAGTTAACTTAAGAAAGGCTTCACAGGCATTTCTAGAGCTAATGGAAACTCATGTCCCTCCGAGATATGTCAAGTAGGTCATGTTACCCAACACACAGTACTGTGTTTCTTTTGAAAATGCTTTAGTAAGGTGTAGTTTGGTCACCGACACATTATTTGCAAATGGCAGGGAGAGGTTCTTGTTCTGTTGTTCTGTTTTTTTAATGCAAACATACAGTTTTCCCAACACCTTTTGTTAAAATGGCTCTTTTCCTTTGCAAAAAAGCTTTAGCTTTTGTTGCAAGTCTTCTGACCAAATATGTGAGAGTTTATGTAGTCTACGATAGATCGAGTTGACTGGTTTCTACCTTTAGAAGTTATTATGATGGTTTTGTTTGTTTGCTTTTTGTTTGGTTGGGTTTTTGTTGTTGTTGTTTTTTTGTTTTTGTTGTTGTTGTTTTTGGTTATCTGAAATCAGGAATGTGAGACCTTTGTGTTTTGTGTGACTTTTTTTTTCTTCTCAAATTCCCGATTGTATTGGCTATTTAAGACTCTTTGAGATCCTATACAAATCTAGGCTAGATGTTCCTCTGTCTGCACAAAGTGTCACTGGTACTGTCAGGATCAGCAGATCACCTTGAAAGTTACAGACTTTTCAATAAGCATTAAGCCTTTCACTGAACAATGAGATGTTTCCATTTGCTGTCTGTCCAGTCTCCTACAGTTTCAGTGCAAAAGTTCTTTTTACTTTATTTCCTTGTTTTCTCCTCCTATTTGTGATACTGTGAACTGCAATTTTTGTAATTTTCTTTTTGCAATAGTTATTGCTAAAGTTTAAAGACCACAGCTGTTTTTTTTTGGGGGGGGGGTGCATGTTGTATCTTGTAGCTTTGCTGTGTGTGCACAGGCATGTGAAATCTTTATGCTTTTCTGCATATAGGATCCCGTTGATGAAACGGTTTGGGAAAGGTGAGGAGGTATGGCCTTGCTGTGGCAAGTGTGACTCAGGGTAGGCTTTGAAGATTCAAAAGATCTGTGTCCTTTTCAGTGTGCTCACTGCTCCGTCTGTGGATAGAGATGTGAGCTCTCAACTGCTGATCCATTTCCATACCTGCCTGCCTGCTGCCTTGGCCCCTGCCATGAACCGTAAGTGATGAACTATTATCCTTCTGAACCATAAGCCCCAAATAAACCATTCTTTCTATAAATTGCCACATTTAATTGAAAATTTTTATTTCTATAAGTTGGTCATGGTATTTAATCACAGCAAACGTAACTAGGTCATGTTGTCTGTACATTTTCCGTGTATGGCTTTTATAAAATGAAAATAGTGTCCTTCCGTGCCTAATTTTCTTGTGAGGCCTTTTCTCAAGAAAGTAACAGATATTTGTTCAAATCTCTTTCTACATGCATAGAAATGATCATATATTGTGGCTTTGATTCATGGGCTATAAAGATACTGAGAACGGCCTTAGCAGAGCAGAAACGATAATTGATTTATGAAACTGGCCTTTCTCGTAGTTCTTGGTAAGGTCCTGCACTGTTCGCTCTGAGAAGCAGCAGCCAGATCCCTGTGTTTTCCTTCCCTTATCTACCTGCTGCTTCCCTGAGTTTGGGAATAGTGTAAGGCAGCTTCCTTTCTTCACAGGAATTGGAGGGAAAATGAAATCAGTTCGGACTAATAGATGCTGACCATTGACTAGGAGCTATTTTTAATGGAATAATGTCACTTTTTATTTCTAAAAACTACCTTGTAGCGAAATTGACCTTTTGCTGCATAAATGCACATGTGTAGATCAAGCCTCCACTACAATCAGAATTAGAGTGGCACTGTCACTACCCCTCCTCTGCCTTCAGCTCTAGCTTCCCCCTTTTGAGAATTTCACACATCGTAGAACATCTCTGTGACTAGACACAGGTGACTGATGGCTTCGCTCAGAACCATCCTGAGACCCTTCCCAACGTGTAAACCAGCATCATCACCAAGGTGGGAGACCATAAGTACAGTGTGTTCCCTGGGTTTCAGGGCACCAGCCTCTCAACTCACATCAGTCTCTGCCTTCTGTTAGGAACGGGTGTTGGCCACAGTGTAAGGTTAGTGCTTGAGGACTACCATTAGACTTAGCTTAGTGATGTCACATTCTGCAGTACACAATCATTTCCTGGGTCATAGTGTTCATCATCTACACATGAAGAACACTGAGGATGACATGCATACGTTAGAAACCGAAGGACTGTAAAAAAAAAAGATTATTAGCTAGATTATAAATAACCATGTTTTAATTTTTCTGCAATAATTAGTGGATTGATTTCCTGGCCTACTTAGTGAAATATACTTAATAGAGTAAAATGAAGTAGTTATATGGTGTCTGTTAGGGGGTTTTTGGTTTCAGGTTAACAGAACAGCCAGCTAAAAGTACCTGACGTGCGGGGATTATGTCAGCTCTGCAGAGGCAGGTTCTAGGGTTGTGTCAGTGGTCTCCACCATGTTGTGAGGAGCCCATCGTTTCCCATTTCTGTTCCTCTTCAGTATGAAAACAGTGATGCTCATTGCATACTTCTTGCTTGTAAGATGGCTGGAGCAGCTCCAGACACAGCATCGTCATACAGTGACATTCATGTGTAGGAAGCAGGGGACTTTAAAAGATGATGTTCCTACATGCGTGCACATGTGTGTGTGTGTGCGCATGTGCTAGTGCATGCACTGTTTCCCTCTATTTCTCACCACCTCAGTTTTTGGACAGGGTCTCTCTCTGAATCGGAAGCGCATTTCTCTTATGCTGGCCAGCCAACTCCCAGGATCTTTCTGTTTCCCTCTCCACACAACCCCGGGGTTACAGACACAGCCCACCATGCCTGTCTTTTTATACAGGTGCTGGGGATATATACTCTTCCCCACTGAGCCATCTCCCAGTCTCTACAAGAGTTCTTGGTGTGTTTCTTCCTCTTCTCTTCCTCCTCCTGCTCATCTTTCCCTTTGTTCTTCTGATTTAGAGAAAGATGCTTCCTGAATGAATCCAACAGACTTCACAGACACTGCTGGGTAAAGTATATCTCAAGCATTTCTGTGTCTATGTACTTCGAGGTAAGCTCTGGCAGGAGGGAAGAGGGTGAGAAAACAGTCCCTCAAACAGCAACTCCATCTGCAGCCGCCATGGGACCAACCACTGCCGTTGGGATAAGGCACTTCCAACTACACCATGGAAAGAGCCGGGGCCTTCTCGGCTTTCTTTGTTTAACTTCTCCCTTTGTCCCCTTCAGTGTTGATCATCATCATCATCATCACCACCACCACTACCACCACCACCATAATCACCACCACCACCACCACCACCACCACCACCACCATCACCACCACCACCACCATCAAAAGAAACATGAAAGTCCAGTTGCTCATCCTCTACATACAAAGGCCCTGCTCATCCACTTCAATCTTGGCCTTCTTTGTGTCTTTGGATAGCACCCATTTCCAAAACCTCTAAAAACCATTTGGAGGCTTAAGAGAATTGCTGGCCTTAGAATGGAAAATACATTTTCCACGGCCTAATACACAGATGCCAACTATGAGTTGAACCGAAAATGTTTATATGAGTAAGAACCGAAAATGTTTATAAATAAAACAAACTGATCAAGGGCAACTTTCCAGCACCAGCCTGCAGTGAAAGGCTTGAGAAATTCCAGGCCTACCCTTGCTCGCCTGTCCTTACTGCTGCTGGCCTTGTGGTCCACACTGTCCTTTTCACCATAGGAATGACGATGTCAGTTTCCCCCTTCCAGCTGTGGTGAGAATGAAAAGACAGTCAGTGCCTACCTCTGGAAGCAAGTCCTGGGCTCCTGACTCAAAGAAGGGAGAGCCATTGCTAGGCAATATTTCATTCTGCAAAACTTGAAGGTGTCCTGTGTTTGACAGAGTGGTTCTGCATCATCCCGTGGAGACTGCAGGACGGAATGGCGGTATTGGACCACTTGACTCTGTGCAGCCAAGTTCCCTTCTCCTGAATGAAGGCTCCCACTCTGTGTGAGTCACTGTAATCCAAACCTTATTATTTCACTTTTTTCCCAGCCATTTTACCACATAATCATTTTTTTATGGGAGAAAGGAGAATGAGGATTTTTTTTTAAAGACCTCACCCCAAAATGCAGACACAGTGAAGTATTGACCGGTTAACTAGGAAGGAAAGCAAAAACCATAGTTCTTAGGAAATCTGCTTAATAAAGACTTCGGAGAAACTTTACAAACATTTATTTTTGAGACAAGGTACCTGCATAGTCTAGGCTGGCCTCATATTGCCCAACCTCTTGCCTCAGCCTCCCTAAGACTAGGATTACAGGTATATCCAGCCATACTTGGCCTTCCAAGGACCACTTTCTATTTGTCAAACAAAAGCAGAATTAGCAATGGGATTCTGAGCCGATCCTGGTGAGAAAGACTCTGGGTTGAACCTTTGAGTAGCTCCTTTGGCTCCGAGGACTGGTAATGGGCTTTTCTGTAGAGAAGCCAGCAAGGATGTGTTCTGTGGTACAACCAGTTATAGAAACCAAAAAAAATGCTGCTAACCACAGGCCATGGCGCGATGGGATTGCTGGGACATATTGCAAAGCAAAAACAGCAGCAGCGGTTGGGAGATGTTTCCTTTTATAAATATTGTATTAATAAAGCCAGCACCAAGTCACACAGTAGATGAGAGCCCCAACCTTCCGCAGGCTGCTCTCACTGGGATGGCTGGAACACTGGCTGGGAGAATGACGGCTCGTCCAAGTCAGCGGGTTTTCTAGTTTAAGTGTTCCTGGGTTATGTGAAAGGATTTTGAAGACTGGTGCTGTTCTGGGGGAATATTCCCTTAGTCTGTAGTGCAAGGGAACTGAGAAAAACCTAGACTGGGGGGATCTCGGTCAACCATGAGGTGAATGTGAACATCAGTGGAGGGCTATGGATGTTAATTTAATACTAATGAGGAGTGTAGAAAATACCACCACAGGCAACTACTGACTATTGAGAGAGGGTGAATTAGCTTCTCCCAGAGATGACCCCCTAATTGGTTATCTATTACAACGTGCTCAGCCCAACGTGCACGCAAACAGAAATGGACATGGCAGGTTGTATTTATATATTTGTGCATACGTGTGTGTGTGTGTGTGTGTGTGTGTGTGTGTGTGTAGCAATAATAAAGAAACAGAGATACAGCAGTTGTATTTGCTTTTGCTAATTAGCACTGTAAAGGAGGGTTGTGGGCCAAAGGACCAGGAACACAAGATCAGAAGTAAGTAGGTGTGACTTAAGTCACATACTTCTTTTGCTGTCTTCTGGACAGGTCACACAAGCGCTGGAAACTACTGCTGACTACAGCCTTGCAAAACGTGGGTGCGTTGACTTTTCTCCTGCCACTGCACAAGCTGCCATTCGCTCTGTGCTTAACACACTTTCTTCTTTCACATCTTTTATATTTATGGGTAGAATTCAGGTAGTAAAAAAAATGTATGTTAACCTAGCGTGATGGTTAATACCAACAGTTCAGGTCACAGCACTTAGAACTGCTTAAGAGACAACGCTCTGGGCACAGCTGTGAGGGATTATCTACTTTAAATTGAGGAGGGAGACCCCAAATAAACATGGAAAGTGCCATGCCATGGGCTGCAGTCCCAGATTGCACAATGGCAACGTCAGCTGAGTACCAGAATTCATTGTTCTCTCCGGTTTCTGACTCCTGACAGATGTGATGTGGCCCGCTGCTGCCTGCTCCCACAGTCATGCCTTCCCAACCATGATGGACCTATAAACAAATACCCCCCCAAAAAAATCCAAAAATAAGACCCCTCTCCCTTCAAAGATGCTTCTTTGTCTTCTTTTGTCTTCTTTATAAGTATGGCTGCCCTAGAACTAACAGGCTGACCTCGAACTCACGGTGATCCACTTGGCTCTGCATCCTAAGTGCTGGGATTAAAGATGGTGCACCATCAGGACTGTTTTCTAAATGGCTTCTTGTCAGGTGTTCTGTCACAGCAAGGGGGTGAATACCTGATGTAGCTGGTCCACACATGCTTATAATCTTAGCACAAGGGATACTGAAGCAGGAGGGTTATGAGTTCAAGGCCATCCTGGACTGACAGTGGGTTTGCAGCCAGCCATCGTTTCTATTCCAGATAGTGTCATTTTAGTACCAGTCCTAGGATTGCTCCGTCTTCAGGCTCAACACAGGTGTAAGAATCAGTCATTCCTACTGCCTTTTTAAACTCAAACCTATTTTATTGTGTACACTAGGGAACTTATGCCGCTAGAGCAGAGGCAGTGGACATCTCATATTTCCACTTAGGTGGGAGCACCTGCTTTGGTCCTGTAGTAACCAACTGCTGACTTCTGCTCTCTGTCAGAGTCAGGCGCAGTTTAGCATCCTTATCGTCTCTGTTCGCAAGATGCTTTCGGACAGCAACTGCTTTCTTAATCAAATGGTAGAGATCTTCAGGGAGATGGGGCAGGGCCTTTGGACGTAAGGATTCTCAAGGTTTTATCACCAGTCACAAAATGGACCTGTGCGACACCGTGAGAGCTCCTCAGGATCACCTATTGGGGAGAGAGTCAGGCCTTCTTGGCCAGTTTGTGAATCTGTTTCTTCACTTTATCCATGTGGGGACACTACGGTGGTAAGGCAGTGCCAACTGGGACAGGCATGTGACCCACAATGCTGGGGGTCTCACTCCTGCTGCTTCTATTTTGGGTATCATTAAAGAAACTTGCTTTTTGGTGCATTTTATATTGGATACTCAGGACATGGCTAAGCATTGCTTGATCTACAGAAAAACTTGGTTGTCACTCAGTTCTGTTGCTTAATTCAACAGCTGGTTTTGGAAATCTATAACTTCATCCAGCCAGGAGATTGGGACTGACTGGATTGCTAAAAGGACTTAGGTTTGGCTCGCTTGCTCTTGCTTTTAGGGCAGACCCCTAGGGAACTCACCAACTCTGAGGTACAAGGACTTCAAACAAATTCTCTTAACACTTGGTCTAGAGCTCAAACATATGTATTATCTTTATTCCAAGAACATTTTACTGTACATATATTTTTGCTCTTCCTCCTCTTCACCCCACTGTGGGCACCTCATTTTTTATCCATGTAGTTAGGATTATACTGGACTCCATCAATCCAGGCTTTCTCCTTGAGACAGATGGCTCAGAAACATCCCAGGCTTTGCTAGATATCTTTGCTTCTATTACGTCACCTGCTGCTGCCTTCTGCTCTTCCCTTTAGCTCTGGACTCCACCTCTACAGGGAAATCTTTTTAATCCTTCTCTTTATCAAGTGGATTGCCAGGATGACAAAGGAGGCCAACAGCGTCAACGCCCCTGTCACAGTGTAAGCAAGTCCCAGGAAAAGGCCTCCTCCCCCGATCCATGTGAGGGTGGAAAGAACGACAGACTTCTCTCCTTGGAACATGGTCACTGGAAAATCTAAGAAGATCTGTTAAGGACCTGGCTCGGTATTTATCATCTGTGTGCAAACACACTGGGTTAAGTTATATAAAGTTGATACTTTTTCATAGACAAAAAATTCCAGGTGATTATTGTTTTATGTGTTTCCACACAGTTAACCAAAACTCTATCTGGCTAGAATAAAATTAGTCGATACAAGGCTTCCCTCAACATAGCTATAGTGTACAAAGGAGATGTCCACACACTTTGATCTGAATGATTTGCCAATATCTAGCTACTTAACAGATAATCTAACTCTCTTTGATGAGTCCAAGGTCGCACAAAGGATATGGACGGTGTTCGCAGCAAACCTGGGTTTTTTTTTTTTTTTTTTTTTTTTTTTTTTCATGAAACAGGAGACTCAGAAAGGGCCAAGTTCCTTAACTGGCTAGCCTTTAATCCCTTCAACAGAACAAATTCTTTCAGATGAGTAAGAACAATAAACAAAGCATCAGGATGAACAGAGAAACGGTTTTTAGTGAGAACTCTAAATCTAAAAGTGGTGCATTTGTCAGGGTTTTGAAAAGTCAGTGTCCCTGTTGCCTGTGAGAAAGTGTTTGAAGTGGCTTTGCTATGTAGCATTTTAATGATATCATCTTCAAGATGCTTGTGGCCTGAGGGTTTTAAACATCTGGTGCCTTTTGTAAATGAAACTAATAAACAAACAAAGACTTCTCATAGCAACACGGAGGCATTTCCCAGAAAAGCCCTTAAAAGGGCTCCAATCTCTTGGCAAGGATCTATTTAAAGGCATAAGGAAACATGTTATTCTATCTCTCTCTCTCTCTCTCTCTCTCTCTCTCTCTCTCTCTCTCTCTCTCTCTCTCCTGTAATTCTTCCTTATCATTTGGTCCTTGGGTGCCGCCTTGCCTCAGCTTCTGCCTGTTTCTCTCCCAGTTCATTTGAAAGGTCCAGCCCTAGCCTCACCAACAGACCACCCTTTTTCCCTTCTGTAGGACGGATGCTGCACTCTAGGCTTACTTCTTTAGCCAGGCCATACATGGGTAGGGAAAGCAAAGTGCTGACACTTAGCACTGAAGTTGTGCATGAACAATCTAGAGGTCAGCGTTCAAGTGTGGCTATTAGCAAAGTCAGGAAGGAGAGCCATGTCTGGAGAAAATAGAAACACTGTCTCCCTTTTAGGACACGGCTTCCTTTTCTCACTCCCATCCCAAACTCATCACAGTAAAGGGTGAGGGCAGCATTGTTGTCTGTGCCTTTTTTTCCTCGGCTGTCTCTTCTATGTTTTACTCTTTCAATAGACACAAGGTCTGTGGGATCAGAAGATTGAACCTGAGAGAGACACAACCCAGGCAACATTATCTCTGTTTTAAAGCAATAGGAAACAAAGGTTGATAATACAGGGATGTCAATCAGAGAGGAGTGCCCCTACCCTTCTACTGGACAGTTCAACACACCTGTTCCAGGAGAAAGGGGAAATCTGGGAGGAGAAATCCAGGAGAACGAAGACCTTTCATATTGCGTTTTCCATCCAAGGACTAGGAACAGAGCTCAGGGAAAGAACATTTGCTCAGTCCTGGGAAAAAATAAAGAAGAGTTTCACATTCAGCCTCTCCGGGAGCTAGAGAGACCGCAGAAGTGGACAGTTTAGTGTGGAGCAGCTCTGGTCTGTGGGTATTCCTCCAGAAGAATCCCAGCCTGTAACCTTGGCATGCTACCAGAGGTATGGGTGCTCAATTGGGTGGCTGTTTCAAAGCTGGGTGGGAGCCTGCCTAAGAAATCTACCTGCTTCAGGGAAATGAGCTCTGGAGACCACGGTTAGTATACATTATGTATAAATTTATAATTTCTTAAAGACAAGACTTACACTCGATAGTTAAATCTTCTTTGTTTTTTTTGGAATCAAGAGTCACATTTGTATTTTTAAATTTGGAGGGAAAAGAATCACAGTCTGTTATTCGAACATATGTCTTCTAACTTGGCCCATATGTCTGTTACTAAGACATCAACTCCCACTGGCTGGCTCTGAACCTAAGAGAGGATACACATCTGCAGCACACAGCTCACAGTATTCCTGGCAGGGATGAATCAAGCTGTCTGTATCCCCACAGTGAAGTCTTCATTGACCAAGCCATTGTTTGCTGGCTTGTGCGCATCTAGTTCATAGGTAGGTTCGGCCAAGTACAGAAGCCTCACACTTCCTGGGGTGGTAGGTGGGGGAGTCGGGTTTCCCTTGCTCTACCACTTTCATCTAAAAGTTTTGTTGTCTGTCAGTTTCTGCTGGTCCAGTCTACTTTCTAAACGTACTCTTAGTGCCCCCTCCCCCTACTTCCTTGACTCTCCCATCTCACCCCACTCTATTTGGCCCTGCCTTACCCCAATGCTTTAGATGTCTAGACCCTACCATTAAGTGGTCTTTCTTGGGGACAAGATATCCTTCTATTTATCCATACTGGACAGTGTTACTGTCTGTTACTTCTTTAAAAAAAAAGACATGTTAGGGATAAAATTCAGACATTTATGTATGATATATGATTGTGGAAGAAGCAGGGGACCCCTGCATATGCCACTTCAGAACACTGTTTTAGCTGAAGGTACTTGAAAGTCACTCTTGAAAATGTAGAGGGAGATGAAAAATACCCTCAGACATGTGAAGACATACTTTAAGTCAGGTGAGAGGATAAACATCTTTAATATCAGCACTGGAGACAGAGGCAAGAGTTTAGGGTCAGCCTGGTCTACCGAGGGAGTTCTAGGATAGCCAGGGCTACCTAGTGAGACTGTGTAACAAAAAAAGGAAGGAAGGAAGGAACAAAGAAAGAAGGAAGGAAGGCAGAAATACTTTTACCTTAAGAATCTGCACAAACAAATTAGGTTATACCAATCCTCAGGTGTCCTCCCATGATTGATAACTCCTTTTAAAACCAGTATGTAAATCCACACAGCCATCACTTCTTCCAGTCTCTTTTTCTTGGAAGGGTTCCAAAATAAAATGTCATCAAAATTTGCATGTTTTACCCTGACCTTTCAGTTCCAAGGTCGAGTGCTCCCTGAACCCCCATGAATGGAAGGCTCAGCTTTCCTCCTGTATGCCTTCCTATAAAACACATTGATTTTCAGTGCTCCACATATCTGCCTGGAGGACATACAGAAAAAGGAATTCTACAACCAGTACCCAGATTTTTCCTTCTCTCAGGGGGGGGCGGGGGGTGTGGCACAGGAGGATACTGTAGGAAATGCTCAAACTGTAGTTTCCAGCAGGTAAGCCTTCAGCAAAAGAGTGCACGCGGTTGAGTCGGCGGTACAGTTTTTTGAAAGTGGGAAAGGCAGCCGTCCTCATCCATACAATAAAGTCCTCATTGACAAAGCCATTGTTTCCTGGGTCATCTAGATCCAGTTCATAGATAGGTTTGGCCCAGTGCTGAGGCTTTGCACTTCCTGTGGTGGGCGGGGAATGAGGAACAGCAGAGAGAAGTCAGTTCGCCCTTCACTTTTCCTTACGAGAAAGAACTACATTCCCAGTGGAAGAGAGATTGAAATTTGACTTAAAAAATGAGTGTGCATACAAGTTTAACATGCAATCATTAATTATATTGGTTTTTAGCATTCTAAGGAAGAGTATAAGATAATTTTGTAGGGCTAATGAGAGATGATATCAGGGTCTGTAGGGTTAGCTCAGTGGTCAGCATGAGAGGTCAAGACTACAGACCTGAGTTCAATCCCTGAAACCCACAACAGAGTGGGAGAAGAGAACCAGCTTCTGATCTCTCCCATGTGCATGTAGTACACTCATTCCCTGCCCTGTATACACACCTACACTCACCCTAAGATAAATAAATGGAGAGAGAGGGGGAGAGTAGGAGGAGGAGGGGGAGAGGAAGGGGAGAGGGAGAGACCAGCACTGGAATCACAGGCCTAGTTGTGATTCCTGTGGTTTTGCTCCAACTCTTACAAGTCTGTTTTCTACAGGGAGCATGGTTGTCCCCATGAGCACCCTCGAGAACAGAAGTGCTCTCATCCGTCCACTAGTATTTATTCTCTCCGTGTCTGGAACACACCAGGTATTCAATTAATGTTGATGGAGGGACTGAAGAGGCTTTTAGTCTGCTAACGTTGATAGAATCCATGCTGGATTTCAGATAGTTAACCAAAAGTATCAAATTGTGAGAGGAACTTTTTTTTTGTTACTATAAGGCTAGTTCCTCTACCTACAGGAGACACAAAAATAAAGAAGAGGCCTCTTGGACTGGTGTGGTGTCACAAGCTTTAAATCCCAGGCCTTGGGAAATGGAGACAGGTGACTCAGTAAGTTCTCAGTCTGCCAGGACTACGTAGTGATACCTTGTCTCAAAGACAACAACTAAAATCTCAAAACTGAAACACCACTCTTTCTCAACTGGGACTGTTTGCTTCTCATAGAAACCCCCAGACAAGAGCTTTTAATTTTTATAAGCTCATTTTATAGCCTTTTATAAAGGGTGTTTTAATAAAAGGTGGTTATAAAAGCTACATTAGGTGTGGTGGAGTAGATTCATCTGCTAGAGTATGCCTTTAGCCACACATATTTCCTCTGGAAATAATTCTGTGTTAGAGAATCCTCCTCTGCAAACATCTTAGAACCCGCCTGTTTTGGCCTTTCCCAAGACACCAGTCACTGACTCAAGTTAAACAATATGTGTTTGGGTCTCACATTATAGGTCCCTGCTGCTTTCTAGTTTGACTTGTACCCATGACCCAAGACAATGTATGCCAGGGATAACTGTGCTAGATGCAGCATTGTTAGATATGCAGGTTCTGATGCCCTCTTTACGTGTGTCTCAAGAGAGTGACAGATAGATAAAATAAACATTTAAAAAACAAAAAGAGCAAAATGTTGGTTCCAAGGCCTCTCTATCACCTAATCCCACCACTTCTGACACCACTGGATGGTGTCAGAAGCATAGTCTGGTTTGCAACTCAGTTTTCTTATTTTCCAAGTTAATTTGGGTCATTTTTTAAATACACCCATCATCTATCCATTCATCTATCTCTTTGTTTTTTTTTATCTATCATCCATCTATCATTTATCCATCATCTATCTATCATCTATCAATCTATCTGTCTGTCTGTCTGTCTGTCTGTCTGTCTATCTATCTATCTATCTTCCATCCATCATCCACCCATCATCCATCCACCCATTTTTCTATCCATCTATCCATTCATCCATCCATTCATCCATCCATCCATTCATCCAATGGCATTTTTGACTGTTTACTATATATCAAAATTCAGGGGTGATAAAAGAAACTGCCTAAGATCCTTGAAGAAAGTTACAGACAGCTGCGCAGAGTATAATGTGATGGCTTGCTGAGTCAGAAACAGAGAACAGCAAGAGATAAGAAAAAGCCAGAGACTGTATTACAGGCCTGAAGTGGTAAAACAAAACAATGTTCCTTGAAAAACTAACGATTGAAGTTAGATGCAGAGACTAGAAGCGCTAGTCAGCACAGGAAAGCCCCGGATGATGGCTGGTGTGCATGAGCACATGCAATCTAGAATTTATTCCAAGCCGTCTATATGCACATGACTTCATTCTTTCAGCCTCTGGACATGGGCTTGCCCAGGAGGTGATGAGATGTTCGTGTGCAGTGAATGGGGTGACTTCATGAAGTCGTGATTGTGTTGGAAAGATAATCAGAGACCTCTTAGTCTAAACATGGTGTAAGGTATCCCTGTGACCCCAGCCAGCTGCTCAGCATTCCAGCCAGCCACTGTGTAGTTTCTGACTTTGCCTGTTAGATGTGTGAAGCCGGCAGACTGTCACTCAGAGGGGTTGGCGTTTAGGCAATTGTAGGTCCGGTTCTGTGTTCATGCTGCCTGTGTAGGACACAGATCCTGCGCAGTCCTGTTGAAGTGTTGGCACCCTCAACAGCCACTTTGAGCCTATATGCTCTAAACACATCACTAGGTATTATCTGGCCAATAAATCCTTTCAACAGTGAAGAGGCAACAGCTGGTCTATGTGAATAAGTGCATTTTCTTCAGGTTGAGGGGAATGACATGGTTTGGTTGACATCATCCCACATGGCAGCGACAGTGCTGCTGTGGAAACAGAAGATGTAAAGGGGAAGAACATCTGAACTTATGAAAAGTCTGTGAGTGAAGACTGTGTCCAGACAATGATTCTAACTCCCACAGAAGGTCCGTTTATATATCCTCCTGGGGCATGCCTTCACTGGCATCCTGTGGGGCTGGGTGTGCGGTGGCACACTCCTTACTCCTTTAGTCCTAGTGCTCAGCAGTCAGGGATAGATAGGAGGATCTCCGAGTCCAAGGCCAGCCAGAGTGAGGCTATGAGACCCGGTTCCCAGGAAATAAGAAATGAATGGATTCACTTTTATTTTTACTTATCTTTTGTTTACATAGCTTTTGAATCAAAGTCTCACTATACATCTCAGAATAGCTTGAAGTTTGTGGTCCTCCTGTTTCACTGTGTGTGTGTGTGTGTGTGTGTGTGTGTGTGTGTGTGTGTGTGTGTGTTGTACCTTTGCATATGTGCACAAGCATGTTTATGCATATGAGCATGTGTAGACTCATAATCAACTCTGGTTGTCTTCCACCTTATCTTTTGAGGCAGGATCTTTCTTAAACCTAGAGTATACCAACTGGCTAAACTGTCTGGCTAGGGGCTCCAGGGATCTATCTGTTTCCTCCGGTTCCCTGTCCCCAGAACTATGGTCACAAGTCGGTAGTGCCACACTCAGCTTTTATGTGGGTAGATGGGTTGGGAACCGCAGTCCTGAGGCCTGAGCAGCAGGCACATTGCCAACTGAGCTCTCTTCCTAGTTCCCGAGTTTTAACTTAAAATGTTTTTCATAGCCAAAGAAATGGTCTCAATGTGTTTCCTTCATTAGCACAGAATGAACTGTGAACTGTTAGACGAGCCAGTTTTATGTGAATGTCTTCAGACAAGCAGTAATAAACCCCGGGGTTTAATTTCTTATAGAATCAAAGCAAAACTCTTAGAAAGTCAATCACGAAGATAACGATCTGGCATTTATTGTGGGTGTTATTATAAAGTTAAGAACTTCAGCGATCAAGTTTAAATGGTTTGCTTGTGTAATAACAGAACATGTGAAGGTTTGGTGAAGCTAATTCCCTTGGTAAATCGGAAAGCAACAGAGAGGAAATGTCCTTAAACAGGTATGGTGCACACATAAATCACATTAATGCCACAAGACATTACATACTTCAGCATGAATATTATTCATTAAACAGAATTTTCAGAAGGCCTGAAACCTTAATGAATGCTTCTGCACATCAACAACTCATGTGTTGCACAAAGATCCTGGGCTTTTTCTTTTCTAATGAGCCCTTTAACTTGCATCGTGTGTAAGATAATTGAAAATCTTTTCTTAAAGCATGCAAAAGAGGTAATGTCAGAAATGATACCCTGTGAAGACTTTGAACAATACTTATTGAAAACTAAACTTCCCAACGAGGAAACATTAAAGCCTACTCATGTGGCAGCAAAGGAATAATTGAACATGTTGCATAATAATAGTTCAAAAATAAGACTCAGTTTTAAAATCTTATAATTATGCCTTCGACTATTTTGGTTTCTATAAAGACTATTTTTTTTTTGATTAAAAACTTTCTATGCCAGAAATAAAGTGATATTGAGAAAGTCCAGGATTTATGCACTGGCATCTAAACTTAATGAGAAATTCAAAAATAGAAAAACCACCTACGAGGTAAAAAGTGCCCATGAAAATCCTTGGATTAAAATGCTAATGTGCTTCATTGCAATGACTGATAACTGACATCTTCCTCCATTTTACAAGACGGGCTGTGGGCGTGGAGATCGTATTTACTCAGAATCGAAAGAAAAGACTCACTGAAAGGCAATTTCAGATTATTACCTACAGAATTCATCTTTTAAAGTTGCAGACCAAATTTTGAAATAATTAAAAACATTAAGGTCATAACACTTATGGCCAAGACATTAATTTAGCAAGTGAATGGCTATTCAACAATTATTTCATGTACTATCATCAAATATTTTGATAATCACAAAGGGAATATTTTAACACATGATTAATGTGCATTTATATATTTAAATTTTTGAAAAACCAGCATTATACAAAGAAGATTTAAATTTTAAAAGTAGACCTGAGCAAAGTTATTTTATAGGCCCATCAATACTATATCAATTTATTAGTCAGTAAATGAGAATTTTAAATAAAGAAGCCATTCTAAAAAGTGTATCCAGTTGAAGACAGGCATGGTGTATTTGCCTTTAATCCAAGGACTCTGAAGTCAGAGGCAGACAGATCTCTGAGTTTGAGGCCAGCTTGCTCTACACAGTGAGTTCTAGGACAGCCAAAGCTACACAGAGAAACCTTGTCTTGAAACAAACAAACAAATAAAAGAAGCCTCAGGGAACTGGGCATGATGGCACGCACCTTTCATCTCAGCACTGTGGAGTCAGAGGTAGGCAGAACCCTGTGAGTTCTGGGGTAGCCTGGTCTACACAATGAGTTCAGAACAGCTATGCAGAGATACTCTGTCTCATTAAAAACGTGTGTGTGTGTGTGTGTGTGTGTGTGTGTGTGTGTGTGTGCATGCGCACGCGCGTGAGCACACACACACACATACACACACACACACACACACACACACACACACACACACACAGAGATAGATAGGGGTATCTTTCTGGATGGTACCTGCAAATGTACTAGTGATGTTACTGGTTCTTGGATTCCGAAATTTGACATACTTGTCTGTCCACCACGTAAGCCCACTCTTTAGCATAGGGACTTCTATCTGTGTAGACGAGTCCAGGTTGTATGAAAGAGTTATGGTATCTGAAATAGATTTAAAATTATAGTGGAAATGTTAGGTAGTCATTTTGCCACCTTTCAAAATGCAGACCCAGATGCAGATGTAAAACAAATTAGAGGTGTTTTTCCTCAGATACTCAACACACCTATGTGCCATAGATGCTGGTTCGTGAGATCATTTTTTCCTTTACCAACACTGGACCAATTATGGAAAATTATTCGTTGGCTGCATTTAACTCATGTTCCCCAACTGTTCCTTCAGATTGCTGGTGAGGGAGAAGTTATTTACAAATGTAACGCCAGCCATCAATGTCCTGGCTTTTCCTGGATAAAATATTTGGCACTAAACAAGCAAATCAAATCAGCCACTAAACTGCCCGGGGGTCACCCCGGATGTGGAGGGGATTACAGTTGTGAAAGAGGTAGAGAAGAGTCGCCTACCGTTGAATATGCTGTTGGCAATCGCACCGCAGGGAATGATGGGAGTGTCATTGTGGGACATTTGGAATGGAGAACAGTTCGTAGTATCCTGTATGCAAGATGATGTATCCATGAGAAGCATTTTTGGCAAACTCAGACTATTAAAAAGAGAGGCCACCGGCAAGGTGCGCCAGCTCTGGTTAGTGGGTGGACCGCTCTTGCTCTGTGTTCCTCAGGGCCTCTGGCTCACTTAGACCAGAAAATGTCCATTCTTTGGAGATATGTGTGCTTGTGGGTGTCTAGATCTGTTGTTTCCTTGTTAACAATACAGAACATGTCAAAACTATTTGCAGGAGAGATTTTTTTACCTTGCTATGCTGAGTATCCTGTTAGGTCTCTATGGAAACAGTTTTTGAAACCTTCCTTAACTTGTACCATATTCAGAGGATTCTTTGGGTCAGGTTCTGTAGCTAGATGACATCACAGGGAAGTGCTTGCTATACATGTTTAGCCTGTCACTTCCATAGACTACCAGGAGAAGAGACACTACCATATATAGTCTGCTGACAATAAAAAAATCATAATTGTAGGTCCACAAAGATATCCAGTCAAACCGAAGGTCTTTTAAGGCAATTCTCAAGTAGAATGAATCAAGGGCTTCAGTTATAGAAAGGACAGACAAACATGGTTAGCAAGTGAACCAAGTAGAGATCAAGGTCTCTCAAAACTCATGAGAGGATAATTACTTGGTTGCCTAGCACCCACACTACCCGATTTAAAGGGGGACAGTTCTCTCTCTCCTGGTAATATTTACCTAAAATGCTCAGTCCCTCCACCTAAAGTAAGAATGAAACAAACATTTCTGTCTTTAAAACCCTAGATGCCGAGGCCCACCCCACACCTGTCTTTTGGATGGAAATAACCGCTCGGCTTAAAACAAGATAACGGTACACAGAAAGGAAGGGGCCTTACCCAAATATCCTTGCCCGCCAATTGGATGTTGCTTCTTGATAAAATATAGCGATAGAGATTCTGATAGAAACCATACAATTTGTAGTACATATAAACATCACCCTGCACAGAAGAAGAAAAGAAGCAAACGCTATGAATTAACTGGAATGTTAGTAAATATTATCAACCCTCTATCCCCCGCAAAACAGACAACCGTATAGAAAACACTGATGGGAATGGAACACTTCTTTTTAGGAAGTAGAAACTACAACCTAAAAAAAAAAAAACCAAACCAAACAAAACAAAATGAGACAGGTCTCTGTGTAGCCTCTAGCTGACCTGGGACCTGGCTGGCTGGATTTACAGAGATCTGCCTGCCTGTATGCCTGGAGTGCGGGGATTAAAGGCGGGCCCGCCATGCCCAGCGTTAGGCTGTGTGCTTTCAGTACGTCACCTTCTGGTTTACAAATATCGTCTCTTTTTGGCAGCACAAGGAAAAATGCTTTGCATAGCATGTTCTGAAGTTTAAAAAATGTTATTCACAAAATTTCAATATCTAGATATTTTTCATTGATGAAACCCGTGTCTTTTTGGGGTTCCTGGTCAATGTAAAACAGTTGGAACAGCTCTGGGATAAGCTGTCCCAGGAGCTCCTTTGGTGTGGGAACTCCAGGTACAGAGGTGGTTCTCAACCTGCGGCTTACCTACCCTTTCAAGGGTCAATTCTTTCACAGGGGTCTCCTAAGACCATCAGGAAACTCTGATGTTTATGTTATGATTCGTAACAGTTGCAAAATTACAGTTGTGAAGTAGCGAGGGAAGTAATTTTATGGTTGGGAGGTCACCAGAGCCGGAGAACTGTATTAAAGGGTCGCAGCATTAGGAAGCTGGAGACTTGTGTCGCCAATGTGATTTGAGAATTGAAAGGTCGACAACATCCTGGTGGTTTTCCCAGTGAGAGTGCAGTGAAAGAGGGAGCGTCTCTCTGCTCATCCAGTATTTACTAGCGCTCTTAGTGGGACAGCAGTCAAAGGCTAATGACCGTGTCCGTGAAGAACAGGCTGTGTAGTAAGACGGTGCTGGAGACGGTATTGTCCTGCTACATAGGTATACTATGCCATAGTGGGATATGGTGTACCTGTGGCAGCCACCGCTGTGGGATAGGGACCACTTGTCTGTGGTGATGTGTTAAAACCTGTGAGGCATCTAGTCTCATTGTACTAGATGGTGGTCTAGGAGCAATCGGGTAAATAGCATTCTAGGGTTTATTTTGGGGTGGATGGGGCGAGGAACTGGCGTGTTGAGTATTTCAATAGTGAGTTGGTTTTAGTTGAACAACCTCACTAGGAGGATTGTATGGGGTGTGGTTCTGAGTTTGTGGGATAGTTGTCAAGGAGTGATCAGAAGGAGGTGCTGGCTGGCTGGGCTAACTGGGTTTGTCAGATGGGCCCGTGCTTATCTTTGTACCGCGCCAAAGCTTCAGGCAGGGGTCTGGTGGTGAGTTCTAGCTTCCATTTCAGAAGCTGCTTTAATCCCTTCCTTCGGGGAGGACAAATGAACATTAGGAAACGTTTTGTGTATGGCATTTAAGAAAGCACCCCAAGCCCTGTCCTGCCCTTTCAAAGAAAGTCTAGGTGATGTAAGAAACTGGAGTCACTGAGCATGTGCGGATAAGTGTGCGCGCTAGGCACTTGGAAGCTCCCCTGCGCTCGGGCTCTGGTAAAGTACATCAGTAGCTTAGCTCTAAATTTTGTGCTTTCCCCACAGACAGATGGGAATTGATACTAGGTTTTATCTTCGGGATTTTTTTTTCTTCCTTCAAAAATTTAACTATTCTGAGCCTTCAAGAAGGAAAGAGGAATTCAGAAGTTAGGAGAGATGCAAGGGTAGGAGGAGCTAAGTAAGGACTAGAGCCAGGAAGGTCGTAGGCTCAGCATTTCGTAAGATTGTTCAGCAGGCAGTCAGGAAGGCTTATGACAAGTGCAGTATCTCACGGGACTTTCCTCTCCTGGGGAGAGCCTACCTTAGTAGCTCTGTTGTGATCAGCCCCTGACTCATGAATCCCATTGGATCTGCGCAGAGTGGCTTCAAAGCACACGATCCCAGCAGTAAGAGCTGAGAAGGGATTTTTTTTAAAGTCTCCGAGGTCTTACCTAGCAGTTGACTCAAATGAGAAATGTATTTTATTCTGTTTCCCAAAGATATTTCAAAGGCGTATGCTGTGCTCTGCATTCTGAATCTCCTCACCTCTTCCTCAGTCCCTCCCCCCCCAGATACCTCAGGGCTACTTAAAACTGGTCCCAAGCCCAAGTCCTTATCATCTCCTGAAAAACGACTTCCTTTTCCCCTCGCCCCATCTTTCTTAAAGGACAGAGTGGACAGCTCTTCTTCCGAGGAGTTCCAGGAACTTTCTTCACTGAATCTCCCCAGGACCAGTATTCACACGGGAGTTTAATCACCCCAACAGCAAGGGATCCCCCTTTATTTCTTGGCAAGCCTCCCACCGCCAGAGAGCCAGGCTGAGATCCCCTTTGGGGCTGGTGAATCCAACTGCCTGGTGAGTGACACTAACAGTGTGTGACCTCACCCAAGTCACGTAGCTTCTCAGACCAGTAACGTTTTCACTTAACACGAGGTGTTACACGGAACAAGTTCTATCGCCCTGCCCACCAAGATACTCATGACAGAACCTGAGTGGATCAAGTTAGGTTGGAAGGTTAAGAACCTTCAAGTTTGGGGGGGGGGGAAGCAAGAACAACAGGGGCATGCCGAGGGTTTGAGACTCACCTTTTCTACCTCATTTCTTGGATTTTTCAGGTTTTGGAAAGGATTGATGGGGAGCCCAAACCTACCATGGAGAGGAAGCAGAAGCTGCTGGAACTCACCTCCATTTTCTCCGGAAGGTAAAAGGGAAGAGAACAGTTGCATTCTTTGTCAAAATTAGAACTGTCTTCCCGCAGCTGAGCGCAATTTGCACATATGTTTGTATAATTTATCTGCAAGGCAGCGAAAACCAAAAAAACGGTTCACTTAAAGGTTATACGAGTCCACATCTTAAAATTTAATGCCCAAGCCTCCCCAGAATTGTCTATTTTTTTTTTTCTTGAGATGGAGGCTGTGACATGTGTTCTGTGAAGGTGAGCTTTTCAGGGATCCTTGGGAGGCAGCCTTCTCTCAGTCTCCCATTTGGTTGCCTGAAGGCCTTTTTTCCACTGGCCCGGAACTCCATGGGTCTGTTGCATGCTTTTGTGATCTGCTGGGACGACGCTGCTGACCTCTTAGTCATAGGAGAGGCTACTAGGAAGGTATTAGTCAAAGGTTCGTGAGAGCTGTGCCCATAGCCCGAGTCTAATCACCTTCACAAGGCAACTCGTTCTTTATTTTCCCATTTTATTGCGTGGAAAATATTCCTATTATTATTTTACATGTCCTCTGAAAAGAGTTACTAAGAGTGATCAAGCATGATTGCAAATATTTCCAAACTATATTCTTGATGTATGTGGAATGGTTCTCAGATGGAGAAGGTATTGTGGTCTGCTTTTTGAAAACTAAGTTCTCTGAAAAACTGTATGATGAATTCTTTTAAAAAGAGTCACACGTCCCTCCCTCGTGGGTGATTCCTGTGTGCTCTGGCAAAGCAGCCAGCTGTCCTTTCTGGGAGGATGCAGTCGCAAGGTTGGGAGGGGAGGCTCAGAGAAAAGGGCCCAGGGGCTGCTCGGGTCCCAATCCTGTGGGTAGCAGGCTCTTCTTCCCTGCCTATGAGGAAGAGTAGAGAGGATTCGGGGACCATGGAAGCTCACAGGAGCAAGAGCATGGTACTCTCTTTGGTACGGTGCCAATAGGATGAAGGATTTTTTGTTTTTGAAGAGAAAACTAGCAGGGGAAGAGAAGAAATATTGAATCTTGAAAAGCCCCTGAAGGAGTTGAAGTTGAAGTGTAAATTCACTAAAGTGCTAAAGGGCTTTAAGTCACCATTCTTATATACATGACATGGCTTGAATGATTCCTTTGGTAATTATTTATGCCGTTTCTGGATGTAGAACTATAATTTATAAAGAGCATTAAGGAACAGGACAGTGTGCCAGTCAAGAGTCACACGCACAGCACACTGAACTGCAGTAAGGGGACACAGGATCCAGCGTGGCCAAAATCCGCTTTTGACTGGAGTGTTATATTTGACCTCCAGTCTACTTGTAATCACCAGCATATTTCATGAGACACTTTGTCTACAGGTGACATCACACTTATCTCAGAGTCCATGTTGAGTTATGGAAACATAGACCTAGAAGAAACGTTTCATGACTGAACACGTTCTGATTAGATTGGTATCTCTGTTGCTTTCTGCCTCTAACATCATAGGTGAGAAATGCATATCCCTCATATACTGTGAATGCAATTCAGTGTTCAGCTGAACTTATAAATTTATAGATAAAAAACTCAACAAAGACTGAAATCATAGAAATTTATAGAATTTGAGAGGCAGGTGTCATTTGTACTTAATGTGACTTGTAAAGAGAGTAATTTTCTGCTCTCCAGGGCTAAATGAGAAAAAGGAAGGCCAACTTTGAAATCTTTCCTACCAGGCAAGGGGTTGGTCATCCTGGCTTGGGGTGTTCAGTTTATTTTATCACTTGGTGAGATTAAAAAAAGAAAAAACCCACCAGCAACAAGAAAGCTTCTCTGTGCAAATGGAGATTTACTCTCTGGATGCTGCTGGTTCCCCAATAAGGTATTAGAGACCCTGTCTGAAACACATAAAGCAAACCATCAAACAGGCTTACTGGAAAACACCCTCTCATGTCATGGGATAAAAGTATTTAGTTAATAGCATCTGAAGACCAGCCTTAGTCAACAGCCAGTGATGGATGGGGTCATTGCCTCATGCACAAGGTAACATAATTCAGCAGTGACTGCTTCTTAGTGAAGACTACCCCTCCCCACACGTGCCAAGTCTTCCTTCCAGGGGAAGAAAGATATGACAAAAAAAAAAAAAAAAAAAAAAAAAAAAACCCAAAACTGATGGAGAAGCAAATAAACCGAGCTGTTTTGTAAGTGAAAAGCAACCTTGCTTGCAGGCACATTGCTTTGATATTCCTCATCCCTTTCAGCATAGGCAAGGTTCATGGATTAGGATGGAACTGGCCATGTAGAACAAGCTGCTGGCCTTGAGCTCACAGAATACCAACTGCCCCTGCCTCCCAAGTTCCAGGATTAAGGGTTTGGGCCACTAGAGTTGGATGGACATGCGAGTTTTATATACCATTGTGGGGAAGTTAATCAGCATAGCCACTATGGAAAGCAGTGTAGGGATTCTTCAAAAGGTGGGTCTATCATAGGATCTGGCCATCTCGCCCAGTACACAGCTGAAGAAAATGAGATTAGCACATCAGAGAGATACCCACATTTTTTTGCTATTCTGGCATCAATCTCACTGTTCACTGACAGATAGATAAAATGATATAAGGGATCTACAATGGAACATTATTTGGTCATAAAGACAAAATCTTGTCATTTGCAGCAAGATGAATGGATACGGAGAATATTAGGACAACGGATACCGCATGGTCTCGCTTATATAACAAACATTGGCCGGAGGCCAGGAAGTTCAGTGGAAGTCCCAGGGATGTAGCTGGACCATGGAAACTAAACACAGAAAGAACAATCGTGCTGCACAGCACAGCATTGTGTCTGCGGCTCACAGTCATTTCCTACATACTTCATGAACATGTATGAGAGGAGCTAGAATATAGTCACAAAGAAATGGCAAGGAGAGGAAAATCATAATTCCCCTGGTTTGCACATATATATATATATATGTATATATATGACTGTGTGTGTATACTGAAAAAAATCACTGTGCCCAGTAAACTACTACAACCATGTTAATTTCAGAAGAATAACATTTAAAAATGCACATGCTTTTAAGAACCCTAGATCTTTATTTCTGGCTCTGTGCTCTGATTTTGGGATCTGTGTCCTGTAACATAATAGGATTACTGGGGTCTGGCAGTCTTTTGAACTTGCCTCTTCTTTCACCTGTTTGCTGCTTGCTTACTTCTTTAAGGTCACCCGACTTGGCCAGGCTCTCCTACATTAATGTGGCCAGAGATGGCCGACGTGACAGTGTGAACGAATGAATGAAGTCATCACTATGTGTTCTCCTCCTCTGTATTCCTGCCGGCCCACAGTTGGGTGGAGCCAGTCATCTAGTTTCCCGATGAGGGGCTGGCTATGTCCTTAAAGTCATTGCTCCCATTTAAAGTCCCAAACTGAAACCTTTGGAAATTAAAACCATAACACAGGACAAACCTCAATTTCCTTGGTGCTCTTTGCAGACAATAGAAGGATGATGCCCATAGAGAGGCAGAATCCTCCTGTGGTGAAAAAGATAGAGAGGACCACGGAGGCAGAGAAATCTAGCTGGTGGGTGGGCAACGTTTGCTGCTTCAGTGCTGTATTTTCTGGCAGTCTGGACAGGTCATACTGGGGTATCATCTCCATTTTGGTCCTGTGGGTAACTCACATACTTTTGGGACATTTAGAACATTCTTACTTACAGTAATAGCACACAACGCTAATGGTGCATGAAAAATTACATGAGGTTGTGAATTCGATTTTGCTTTCTTGTTCTCTAAGCAGACCTGCTAGGTACAGTGAGCACAGCACTCTCCAAGCGCTGCTGGGTGTGTTTTCCTTAGGCTCAGAAAGCCTGCCGTGCTAAAGCGCCATGCCTATAAACGGTCTTCTCAAGTCTATAAAAACCAACATCCACTCACGCTCGGAAGCAGTTGTTATGGCTTGGATTCAGAGATTTGTTGAGTATGTCAAGGCAAAACATTCCCAAATTTATCTTTAGAACCTTGTGTAAATCTTTGGCAATTATTACAATTGAAATCAGGGCTATCCACTTTGCCCCACATATGGCTCCAGTCTAACAGGAATATGAACTAAATTCTGGAAACACACTGAATTTATAGCTAGCGTTTCCATTTGTGATACAGAAAGAAAAACAAACGGATTTGGAGAATATATGTGTATGTACTGAATTAACTTCAACAGCTTTCTTACTTTTTTTCAAACATAAGAGAGACCCAGGCAGAACAGGTAGATTGCAACATCTCGTTTTACCGCTGGAGAGAGATGGCTTAGTGTTTAAGACTGCTTTTCCTGAGGACCCACGTTCAATTCCCAACACCCATAGGGTGGCTCACAACTGTCTGTAAATCCAGTCCCAGGGAATCCGATGCCCTCTTCTGGCCTCCTTGGGCAGTACATGCACATGGTACACAGACATTTATCTAAGCAAAATATTCATACACATAAAATAAAAATCTTGAAATAAAAAGTCTCTCTTACATCTACACATTAGAGGATAGTGAAGTATTATCAGATATTCAGCCTCAAAGTACAGCATTAGCTCTGCTTTGAGGGTTTTCTGTCTTGGCTGTAAGCAATTTATAATTATTCATTTAAAAATGCCAGAGGGTGCAGCCTATGAATTTTATAAAGTAGGAAGAGAAACCATAGTGTCTGTCTGTCTGTCTGTCTGTCTGTCTGTCTGTCTCTCTCTCTCTCTCTGTATGTGTGTATGTGTGTGTGTAAAGAAGGCAATGACAAATGTACCTGATTTAAAGAGTATCTAGAGAAAGCAAATACATACAGTTGGAGGTATCTAATTCACAATCACCCTTTATACTTGCAAAACAAGCAAAGCAAAAGCCAACTCCTCATGGAAGAGTTCTGGTGTACTATTTGAATCTGACCCGTAAGTGATGACAGCCAGGCTGCCGAGGTTCACTGGGTGAGGTATCAGGGAACACTTGTAGTCAACAACATCTACTAGCTGTTTTCTTAAACGGGCCTGGCTAAGGGCTTGGGTTTAAAGGGCAGCAATAGAGAATGAGATTATGTGTGTAAAACTGTCTCACAAGGCTTCGGGCACGTCTGTGACTTAGTTCCTGCTCCAATCCTGGAACAGTTAATGCTCAGTAAAAGCGTTATCTCTATAGCGAACCACTCAGAACAGTGTTTCTTAGGCTTCTTATAAAACAAGATTGCAAATACAAAGTTTCACAGGCAGTGGGCTCTTCAAGAAATCAAATGTCTAGCTATATAAACATGTATTATAAGGAATGGTCTCACACAAGCACAGAAGCTACGTCCCAACTCTCTCAGAGTCCAGCCAGTGTCCCAGTTGAGTTCCAAAGATGAAGAAACTGGTATAACCTCAGAAAGAGCCAGTTTTTCAGTTAGAATTCTGTTATTGGGACAAAGGGAGGGGGCAGCCTTTCTGTTCATGTTAAAGGAAGGGATGAATCCCACTCAGATCATAAAGTGCAATCTGCCCCCTGAAAGACCCAAAAGCAGCTGAAAGAGATGTAGATATTTGCATCCAACCAATAAATAGAAGCTGCTGACCCCTGTGGTTGAATTAGGGAAAAGCTGAAGGAAGCTGAGGAGGGGATCCCATAAGAGGACCATCACTCTCAATTAACCTGGACCCCTGAGGTCTCCCAGACACTTGATCACCAACCAGGCAGCATACACCAGCTAATATGAGGCCCCCAAGTATACAGCAGAGGAATCACGGGCCTGAATTCAGCCAGAGATGCACCTAACCCTCAAGAGACTTGGAGGTCCCAGGGAGTTTAGATGTCTGGCAGGATGGGTGGACTGGGGACATCCTTGTGGAGACAGGGGAATAGGGAGGAGGTATGGGATGTGGAACAGTAGGAGGGGAATAAAATCTTGAATGTAAAAAAAAAAAGATTTTTACAAAATTACCTTTAAAGATAAATAATTAAATAATTATTCCTTTCTTTGTAACCACAAATTGTTGTCTGTCAGCAAGAGAAACTGGCTGAGGAAACTACCTTGCTTGTCCACACTTTGTTAATCTATAACAACTGCCTAGTTTTGAATGTACATGGTTTTTGGGGAATATTTTTTTTACCTGTTATTTCTTGTAAAGGTATTTGGGACATAATTGTTTTTTCACAATCATCCACTAAAAGAAAATTAAAATGTAATCACACTGCAATTTTATACTGCTTGAAAGATTTTTCTGGGGTATATAAGCTATGGAAGAAATGAAGAATGGGTGGCTGGAACATTATTCCTTCTACCCATCAACTATGTGTATGTATGTATGTACGTATGTATGTATGTATGTAAAGTTTGTCTGGGCATGTGTTGTAGCTTGCTTCATACACACACACACACACACACACACACACACATATGTATGTGTATGCATGAAATGCTTGGAGCCTGCTTGTTGGAGCTTTGCTCTAACCATTGTGTGTGTGAATGTGTATATGTCTGTCTGTAGGTCTGTATGCATGTGTGTAGATATTTGTATGAAGTTATCGGACTCTGCCTTTTGTTTCTTCCACTGTGTGTGTGTGTGTGTGAATTTTCTTCCCCTCTCCTTCCTGCTAGCCTCAAGGAGTTGAGAGTTCAGTTTTTCTGCTGGTCACAAGGAGTGCCAGGATTAGAAAATTAAGGTTTGTTCCCTCAGAGAACAGCAGTCCCTGCAGGTATCTGGATTCACCCACTTTAGTGGTTCTAAGCAGTGATCCCGCTGTCTGCCTCAGTTTAGCCACCACGTGAATGCCAAAGCTGGTCACTGGCAAGGAATAAGAATGACAGGTTTGCTTTGGCCATCATATAAATCCACACTTCCAACGAACTTCAACTCCCCAGTGGCTCTCCTTTCTCTTCCCTCCAATCAGGGCCTTTGAAGATGGTGCGCTTACCTGTTTGATGAGTGCCATTGGCAGCTTTAAACCAGAGGTGGTGCCAGCAGCGCTCACTAGTGCAGGAGTGTGTGCTGTGCTTTGCTGGGCTGTTTGCTACCCTGTGAGCTAGAATAACTTAATGTGGAACTTTATCGGCGATGGCACACACTTCATGTGTGCTTGTTGTATGCTCTTTTCCCCAAAGACGGCTCGTATTCCTGAAAGGAATCCAAGTTCTGGGCCTTGTGAGACTTAGTTTTACTGTCTATACAATAGGAATAAGGACTGGACATTGTGGTGATTCAATTCCAGCACTTGGGGAGCAGAGGATGGCACATCTCCATAGTGAGAGCTCATCTCAAAATAATAATAAAGATGGATTAAAATGTGAATCCTTTTCCTTTGGGAATGTTTCAGTGATGATGTAGGCTATAGGTGTTGTACTGACAGTGTTTACACAGAAAGTAATCAGCCAACGCTTTTTGAGTGATAAAATGGAATTCCATCAGCAGCTGGTAGGGTCTGGGGATCACCACACAAGCTAATCAGATACCAATCAAATGGGTATGGTTTATTGAACGCCATACCCAAAGACTGATTTGATCAGGAACAGAGACTAGACTCGGGAGCTAGCCGTGACATTGAATTAAGATCCTATAGGGCTTTGAAGCCTAAAATCCACAAATATCTGTGTCAAGTTATCCCATCAAACAGGATTTAGGGATAGAGTATTTCCTTAGAAACATGTCTTTGTTGTATACTTACCCTGTTCCCATTGGCTGGGATATTCAACTGTCCTGGGGGACTTGTGCATAACATTCACATCTTACCTTGCCAACCAGGTTGTCAGATACCCATTGTCTTAGTCAGGGTTTCTATTCCTGCACAAACATCATGACCAAGAAGCAAGTTGGGGGAGGAAAGGGTTTATTCAGCTTACACTTCCACATCACTGTTCATCACCAGAGGAAGTCAGGACTGAAACTCATGCAGTTACTTACTGGCTTGCTTCCCATGGCTTGCTCAGTCTGTTTTCTTATAGAACCCAGGTCAACCAGCCCAAGGATGGCACCACCACAAAGGGTCCTCCCCACCCTTAAACACTAGTTGAGAAAATGCCTTACAGCTGGATCTCATGGAGGCATTTCCTCAACTGAGGCTCCTTTCTCTGTGATATCACCAGCCAGTACACCCATGTACATGTCTCTTTCTGTCAGGCAGGATGTCAGTTCCCAGGGAGATCTTGGGAAGTTAAACTTTACTTGACTACTACTCAAAATGGAAGATTTACTCCAAATAGCTTCTTATGTTGATACAGGTGTCTCTCTTATGTTGGGGTCCATCCCAAGGGAAGTTTATAAAGGCAAGAAACCATAAAAGCTCATACACAGGTGCAGGAAGTACTACTGGGTGGTTGGTTCAGGTTCAAGCTTATTGTGGCTAACTATACGAAGCAGTTCTACTGACTACCATTATGATTGTTTTCCAAGAACACCAAAGCACAGAATAGCCTAGTGACAGCACAAAATGGGAGGCCAGGTAGATAGGTAAACGTTACCTACGTCCTAACAGTAGCCAGGCATGGTGGCTTGAAGAAAAAGCTCTCTGTATCTTTAAAGCATCTCTTCGAAAATAAACATCTACTGCAAAGGAAAATGGCACACAGTTCTACCATGGAGGAAGGTGGCAGATGCCACTTTATACAGCTCCTGATAGGGGAGATGAACATACTTCCACCGTGGGTCTCACTCAAGCTCACAGAACCTTCAGCTATGATGTGGACAATCCCAGATTTAGGATCGTTTACAACAGGGTCGATGAGTGTTCAGCACGTGACGTTATGAGAGAAGCGAAGAACAAGCCACTGTCGCTGTAAGGAAGGGCATTAAGTGTGGCATGGCCCTCGTGGGAAATGAGTGACAGCTACAGCTTCTTTCTCTCTATGGTGCTGATGTCGGTCGGCCAGTTTTGGTTTACCTTAGATGGTAACCTTGGGAGAACCTGGGGATTGTCTACATTGTTTTTGCAAGAATTGTGCACAGTAGAGATTATTTCAAATTAAAGAGTCAAAACATAGGAGGCATCACCTGACGGGCAGAGAGATGTGGAGACCTAAGTAACAAATGCTCTACTTTCAGCTTTGTTTTCAGCTAGAACAAAGACCCAACAGGCTTCCATTTCCTCACTGTGGAATCCCTTCCAGCCGACCTGCCCGACAAGGGCTAGCAGCCCAGAGGCTCACTTTTCTTTGTCTAACCTGACCAGTCTGAGATGACTGAGCTTTCTGCTGGTGGTGGAGGGCGACTTTGGTTCAGTTTATCAACCTCTGCTCAGAGACGGAAGTGGCTCAGTGTCTCAGCTGTTATGTCTCCTGCACAGTCAAAGCAGAGGAGAAAAGAAAACTTTCTGCTCAACAAGACAATAATACACAGGCAGAGCTTTATTATCTGAGGGTATGAGCCAAAGGACAGGCTCACAGTTGTCAAAGAATCCCCACGAAGCATCCTCAGTGATCCGCTGGGTGATGACATTAACATCATTACGTCAGAGAAGGTTACTGAGTGCTTGCAATGTTGGCATCAGGACCCAGGGTTAGAACAGGCCCAGCTTCAAGGAGTCTGACTTGCATAGGCTGAATACTCCCATATTTAGAAGCTCCAAAACCTCCTTCCTTATCTAAATGAGGGAAAAGAACAAAACAACAGAAAGGTTATGATCAAACAAAAATAGTCCTGGTGAAGAAAGCCAAACCCTGGGGTTCCATGTATTTACACAGCTGTTGTGGCCAGAATCAGAGAGGACAAAAGTCCAAGCAAAAGACACACTCCATGTGTGATTCATGGTTGAAGGTCACACAAGTAAAGTAAGAGAGGTACTATGTAAAACATCAGATTCATTCAAGTACCCCACGTTTGCATCTGCTCCCAAGGATATACTGTAAATGCCTCACGGCTGCCGAAGTGTGCTTTTGCCAGCCCAGGTTCTGTGCAAAGACCCAACACAGGATTAAGATAACTGTTATTGGCACAAATGGAACAAAAATCTCTCCCACTACAAAATTTTGATACTGTTATATAGTGAATTATTCAGATTTAACAATATAATAGAAATCATCAAATCTGGCCTTGTGTCTGACAGCAAAGTGTTTCTAAGACAGTATTCATGGATGCAGAGACAACTCTGTGTGTGTGTGTGTGTGTGTGTGTGTGCATGTTTGTGCACAAATGGGTGCATGCATAGGAAATTAAGCCAATGTTTTTTTTTAAAAACTTGAATTGGTGCCTAATACACCTCAGCAATCAGTTAAAATGAACTTTGTTCAGTGTGGAAGCAGTTTTATGTGGTGCACTAACTCACAGCACGCTTTAGAGGCATAATCCCAAACCTCTTTGATAGTAGACCCAATGATTGACAGCCTTGTTTATTATTATGTAATCCCTACCACCACCACCAGCAGCACACACACATCACATATTAGATTGAAAAATTGTTCCACGATGGGTGGCAAAGTAAAATTTCTACATCGTGAGGGCAGGGGACTATTTTCCATAAATATACAGAACTATGCCGTGCCCACAAAGGCATTCAGTCATTCAGTTTGAATCTATCCAGACACAAAAGCGTCTTTGTAAGTCATGTAGTAGGATTTGTGGGGATGTGCAGACGCCAGTGATAATCATTCTCTCGTTCCCCTCTTTGGCCAAAAATGTCTATATAAGAAGGAATGGCAAAGATGACTGTCTGCATTGGAGGTACAGGGACAGGACCAATCCTCCAGATGGGCTGGCTTCTTTGAAGTACAGATGTCCCAGAGGGGCAGGAGCCATGGCCATTCAGTGAGCAACCAAGCTGACTCTGTGCTCCACATGGAAAGGATATGGTTTCGTGTGAGCAGATGAGATGCTCTATAGTAGTTACCTCAGCGTTAAAGGCAGAAATTATTTCCAAAGCGAGAATGTGCTGGCTTCCCATGTCAAAGACTTTATTACTGTGTTTGAACTCAAAGTTCAAATCGGAAAAGGAGGAAGATTAAAGACAAGTGCTGATTACACAGTACCTCGGGAATGTCCACCATTCTCCTGAGCTTCTGATCTCTCCAGTTCCAGTCGAAAACCAGAAACTTTAAGGGGTTCAAATCAAGGCCATCTGAAAGACAGTGAGAGTCTCGGTAGTAAAGTAAGCTTATTAAGATGTTTTTTGTCCTCCTGGCTGCCCCACTTGCTGTCATTCCCCTAGCAACGAACCTCTGCACACTGATGCCTGCCTAATGGGAAACACGCGGAGCAGCTCTCTCCCTGCTTCTGGGGACAGAGAAGCCACTGTGGTGAAACCTGTCAATCCTCAGGTCCTCCCTCCCTTCATGAAGGGAGGAGACAAGGAAAGTCCACACAATATATAAATATTTAAGTGAGACACACATATTACTTATAATATAAAGTTTCTCTCTCTCACACACACATATAACAAGTACATTGTAAACATGTGGGATGTTCTATGATCTCTGCTTCACAAAAACATATAGTTATGTAGCAATAAGACTGAAAGGCAGTATAATAGTTATAATTAACAAGAAATTATCTTTAAAATAACTTATTTTTATCCACATCTTTCTTATCCTTAAAATTACATTAAGTGCATGTATGTGTGTACTTATGTGGGCCTGCATGCTAAGGTGAGTTAGAGGGCGACTTGGAGGAGTCAGTCCTTCTACCGTGAATCAAACTCAGAAAGTCAGGCTTGGCGGCAGGCCCCTTTCCCATCTTAGCCATCTTGTCCACCCCCTCTGTATCTTCTTGCTTTTCTCACAGGCTCAGATCAGAAACTCTCCATAACTGCTAGGTGAAAACATCACAATTCTGAAGATAGTTTCACAGATCTCAGTGTCGCAGATGTTGCTTTCCATCATACTGTTACAAAATCAGTAATGAACTGAGTTATGGGATACTGCTCTAGCTTTGACAGAACCTCAGTTCCCAGAGTGGGGCTGTTTTTATAATCACCTTACATGTATCCTAATTTGTAAACTATCTATCCAATCACATTTATTAGTAGAAGCTCTTATTAATAACACAAATAATCAACAGCTCCCTAGCATCATTTTTCTATATGAAACAGGCTTTCATACTTACGTGTTCCAACTCTGTAAAAATCTAATCTACAGCTTAGACAGCTTCTTTTTGTCTCCCTCCCCCCCCCTGCTCCTAAAGGGTTAAACCCAAAAAGGGTTCTCTTGGTGGGGGGGTGACACAGAGAAAGTCATTGGTTCCTCAAGGAAAAGGCTCTGGAACTATGGTGTGGCCTGCGACTGTGGGGAGTCACTCCTCTGAGGCTCTGCTATATCCCAGGAATACGGAGCCCTAGTCAGTAAGGATGCTGTGGCTACTAGATAGAACACACAAAGGATGCCCATCGCAACACCAATTACAAGTAGGAATTCGAAAAATGTTTGTCTCCCATGTCTATCAGAGGCCCCGTGTCATTCTTTGTCATCTGCACAGAACCCTGCAGTCAGTCGGTTTAACTAGCTGCTGATTACTGTCATCTGGAGAGGAATGGCAGGGGCTTTGTGGGATGCTTTCTGATACAGAGTTACAATATTGCTGAAGGTGTTACTTTGACAAATACAAAATAATTCAGGAATAGATCCAGACAGGAGACAAGGTAATTTGAAAATGAAGAATGAAGTCAGTAAATGTGACCCAGTCTCAGGCTCACTTGTAACTTTGGCAGCTCTGGTAGCAAGGGATAAAGACCCTGATAAGGGAGACTTTGTCTCAAGTTCCAGTGAAAGGAGCTCAGGTGACAGGACTCAGAAAGTGTTTGCCTAGCATGGGCAAGATCCTAGATTCAATCTCAAGCACCTCAAAACAACCCCAGGCCCCCCAAACCTGCAGGTCAGCAGGTTTCTGGAATACTTTCTGTGCAGAGCACTAACAGGGAAACCTATGTTGGAGGAATATTCTGGAACATCTGTTTTATTTATAGAAACAGTGTTTTCATTTCAGTCTGTTTATTATCCCACTATGACCAGAACAGGAGTCTCCGAGAACCAGGCTTCATTTACCCAAGAGGAACTATTCAGCATAGGGCGCTCTACCATTTTCTCAGCTGGTGATGGGTGGCAGAGCCTGTGTGGAGCCACTCAGCCCTCCAGCCACTGGCGTCTGACCGGGTTTAGTTGGGCAAATGCATTTCGGGGACCACAGGCCTCCTCACCCCCAGGGCAGTGCACAAGCTGCTGGCTTCTGATCTCAAAGGCTGAGTTGAGTTTCCCACAGGGTGACTTACGGAGATCTGTTTTTCTTTTTGTACCGCAAATGTGTTTGCCCAGACTCACACAGGGTGAGGCAAAGGGGCTGCTTAACAGAGTTCTCACCATCCTCATCTCATACCTTGTCTGACAAGTTCTTTGATTCTCCCTGGAGTCCCCACACCCAGGTGTGTCACGTGCTTCTCCAGCAACTTTACCTGCTCCTGGACCTTTTCAAGATAGAAGGCAGAGAAGAAAAGGCAGAATCATTAAGAAAGTATAACCACAGGCCATATTAGAACATTTTTATCTCTATGTTTTAAGAAAACCGGTGAATACTCAAGGGACTGGTAATGAAAGCTCAGCTTCTGTGCAAGGTAGAGAACATGGCTGCAGTAGGCGAAGAGAGAGGCATGAAACGCAGAGGAAACCTGAACAGCTGTTAGCTCTGTCATATTAAGTATGGATACAGGACAACGGCTTCCAAGGGCACAGGCTGAAGGGAAGGAAGAGGTCCTGGGTGGGGGCCACTTATCTCGTATCAGAACTATAGGCCCCTTGTTTACCTTTATGTGTTTTGCAAATAGCTTCATAACTTTGGCATCTCCTTTGAATGCTGTCAGAGACCTAATGAAAAGGAATGAATTAAAGCACTTGATAGATTACGACAACTCACTCATTTAAGAATACACTATTTACAGATCATAGCGTATCACTCCACTGTTGTAAGTGTGGACGTCATGCTCATATGCACTACACATAAGAACACTGCTAGATAACTCCGTCTCTGCAGTGGGCTTCCAGGCACCATGATGTGTGTGTGTGTGAAATCACTCAAGAGGCTGAGGCAGGAGGATATTGCTTATATCAGGACCAGCCTAGGTGTCAGAGCAATACGCTATCTCAAAAAAGAATCAGAGGTGGGGTCCACTTCTGGGTGCGTTTCTGAGTCAAACCCAAGTTCAGCCCAATTTGGCTTCTTTGATGATTCAAACATGTGTGTCTGCCATTCTCCAAACAGAATTTCTGTGTTTCGGGTGTGTGGCAGAGAATCTCCCATGTACTTCTGCATAATATGTCTTAAAACAAACAAACAAACAAACCTGATTACAAGGGGGATCTTAGAGCAGCAATGTCTGCTGTGACCTGGGGACACTGGGGTGGCCAGATAGAGGAGCATAGGATGAGGCTGACATTTTACCACAACGGCCTGGAATTATTCTGTAGACTGATGTTCTCTGTAACAATTCATACATGAAGCCATTCCAGCCCGAGGCTAGAAGGAATGAAGGGAAGGGGGAAGGAGAAAGATGCAGGCCTGTCGATCCTGACCCATGAGAGCAGGAGTGAACTGTGCACAATTGAGCCGGTCGATACTTTAGGTGGCAGCTGTGAGGACTGAGGGAACTAGAGACCCCAAAGGGGTCAACTGTAATGCCAGTTACTCAGGTGGGAGGGGTCAGTTACTTAGATACTGAAGATAGAGGTATCACTTTCCTTTATAAGTCGTTAAGTTTTCAGAAACATTGTTGCCCAGGGGGGACATACTGATATGTATGCAAGATAGTGAGACATACAATCCAGTCTGTATTGCTAGTAAATTCTTAATTACACATAAGCATTTTCCATTGCAAGGTTAACAAGGGAAACAACAAGAATTATGGCAATCAACAGAACAGAATCCTTTTTTTTTTTTAATGTGCTTGTTCAAATGACACTTTGTAATTCATTTAACCTTGAAATGGATCATAAGAGAGCTTAGGACAGTTGGTAAATGAAATGTGACCACACAGTGCATCTATGCCCCTTGGGAAGGAATTTCTATACAGTAAAAGCTCAAATCAATATGACAACTTGTTTTGAAGAGGTCACAGGCAGGCCAGCTTCTTTGTCATTAGCATCTAAGTTTGCACTGGGTTCTGTCGTGGTCCCGGGGAATGCTCAGAAATATCCTGTGAAATGCTCTTGATTTCAGGGCCAGCAAGTACAGATGGCTACCCAGGTAGACTGGGTTGCTGAAGATCAATTATATCTGGATGTACATGAACATTTTGCTTTACAGGGGAATGTGGGGTTTAATGTGTGCGAGGTGGAGAAAGCCAAGTTTGAAGGACTAGTAAAGTTTAACAACTTATTTTCTAAAACCATGATTCGATTAGTTCATCTAGGAAAACAGATGTTAAATCACTGTGGAGTCCCCAGACTTACACCTTAGGGTACTGGACAATGCTCCTGTTTCAAGAACAGACTTCCTTTGTTTTGTCTCCTGTTATAGCTGGTTTCCAGACAGGGCTTGTTCCTGTAAATGCCACCTACCCTGTCTGTCCCCTGCTCTCTGGAAGCTGAATGTTACACAGGTTCTGTGGAAAGTCTGTTTATTCTTCAAGAATTCAGCAACGGAAGACACCTGTGAAAGCCCTTAATAAAGCACCAGTTTACTTTTAATATGTAATTTTTTTCTTTAAATTTTTGGTCTCTTTGAAATTTATCTTGGTAGAAGGGGTGAGATACGAATCCAGCTTTATTTTTCCAGATGGCTAATCATTAGTTCAACACAGTTGTTGAACTGTCTTCCTCTGTTGATTTCCTATCTGTCACCTTTCCTGTATGATAACTGTCATATGTTTCTTTCCTTTCAGTTCTGGTCCACTGACTCTATGTGCCTGTCCTACACGTGACAGTCCCAGACTCTCTGCACTGCTGAGACTAACACATGGACTGGCAGACTGGAGTGGGCTTTTGCAACCCTTTTTTGGCCATTTTAGTTGTATGGGTTTTTATTTATTTATTTATTTTTGTAAAAGTTTAAAATAATTTATTTAGTTAAATAGAACAAATTTTCTTGGAGTTTAACTTGGAACCTGTAAAGTTCGTACATAATCTGCACGTAGACGTAAAACAGGCATACTCATAACGCCGGCTTGAATCTGTTTAAGAGCCTTTTCATCCCACGACGCTTTCTTTATACAGGTTTGGTAAGTTCATTCCCTGGGGCTCTGCCTTTCTTGTTTCTACTTTGGGTCGGGTTGTTCCATGATTTTTTGCCTAGTGCTATCTCATTGCTTTTGCCTTTGCCCTGCACAGTGTGGTTCCCCACTCAGCAGTGTGACTGGGCCTCTAAAATGACTCTGCCCCAAATCCTTCCATGGCACCCCCTTCAGGGCTCACTGCTGCACACCTGGAAGCCCACCTCTGATTTCAGGTCAGGAAGTCGAGGCTCTGACCTTCATCTACGTCTCTGTCCAATAGCCCCTTGCCACCCATGGCTATCTCAGTCCATGTCTTACTTGTCTTTGCATATGCACCACTGTGAGGGTACTGTCCTGCATTTTACTGGCTTATTGTCTGCTCTCCCACAGAATGTCAGTCCCATAGGACATGGGCTGGAACACACGGAGCATACAGGCTGGCAAGCATCAGAGACACAGCTGGAGGGACTTCTGACCTGATGAGCTCCAGGGCCCGGACAGCGGAGCTGCAGACAATCAGCATCAGGACAGACTTCTTCTCCTGGTGGGTTTTCCGAAGTTTTACCCACTTAGGACAGACTGAAAGACAGACCACAAAAACCGTTCTGAACACAGCAAGGTATCACTGCCAGTGGTGGATATTCTCCAGCTGTTTATTTCCTAGTGCATAAAAGTAAACACAGCCAGCACTGATTGTTGTTACATTTTCTGCTACGTTAGGAAGCAGGTAAAATTTATGTCTAATGCCTGAAGACAGTGTTGGGCAATAGGAAAATCCTGACTCGGCTATGTTAGGTTTTAGTTTAGCTGAGTGTTTTTGATTGTTTAAAGCCAGAGCATAGCTCTGGCTTGGAACTCATAGAAATCCACCTGCCTGGGATTAGAGACTCAAGCCACCGCACTCAGCCTTTGCTAAATTTTAAAGAAATATCCAGTTTGATCTAAAATGAGGCAGGGAATGAATAATACTTCAAATTCATTATTTTGTATTATGTTTATTAAACAGGCATAGAATTTTTAGTATTCTTAATTTTTATGCCAGGATACTATTCCTATTATAATGCAGGTTTTTATTTTTAAAGTTAAATTCTGAGAAGTGTTTAATGAGCCTGAATTGGGAATCTTCATAACATTGAAAGGCTGGAAGAAGACAGTCAATCTTTCTATATTAGTCACTACATTGTTGGAAACAAGTAAATGACATTTTGATATGATTAATTAGTTTTTTTTCTAGTAGTACACAATACAAGCTAAAATATCAAATCAGATTGGCTGTAGTAGCTAGGCGTGGATTCTGAATATGGAAACAGAACCTGAAGTTCTCACATCTGTTAAAGATCACAAGGTTCAGTTTCCTGATCATTCAAATAAGGTCAAGTTCATGGATTATTCAGAGGAGGCACTAGATTAGGACACCACATTCTGGACTCCCTGCCTGATACATCTAATATATTATAAATCCCAAATGAGGCCCAAACCCAGAGCAAAACAGGAATACCTTCAAACATTAAAACTGTACATCAAATAATGTGTATGATAGTATGTCCTATATTCTCAGCACACGAGAAGCTGAGGCAGGGGAATTGAGTTTGAGGTTATCCTGGGCTATAGAATATGATTAAAAAAAAAAAAAAAGACAAGAACACTAAACCTATCTCTACTTAAGCTAGAAGCTTTTAGTTTTAAATGTGGCATAATCTTTTTGTTTTAATTCAGAGAGACAAATCTTATTTACTTCTTTTTGGTTTTTGAGTTTCCTTATGTAGCCTTGAACAAGTGTTGATCTTCCTGCACCGACTTCAAGCCTTTCCTGTTTTAGAATAATCATCTGCTGAATAATTTTTTTTTAAAAAATCAAACTTTACTTACTTTCTTTTAGGTATGAAGAGAGACTGTGAGTCAAATCGTTGGCCTTGAGAAAGCAGGACTCTAGAAAAAGGAGAAACACGCTTTGTTAAAAGCTTTGCATGCACATGGCCAAAGCAGATTAAATGTGAATGGCACACAATTCTTACATGGTGTGAATTCTTACACAAATTGTAAAGAGTGAGCCACCTGGGGGCTCCTTATTCAAAACACTATTTAAAATAGCAGCAGCAACAACAACAACAGACTTGGTTTTCATATTTAGAATATTTTATTTCTACTTTTTTGTTGAAAATGGAATCACCTCACTTCCCCTTCCCTTTTTTCTCCCTTCAGCTTTGCCACGTTTCCTTCCTCCAACACTTCTTATGTTCCTACTCTCAAGCTGATAGCCTCTTTCTTATTTTTATCATCACATACAAATGTGTACAAATATACACATGTAACCCGTTGAGCACATTTTTGTTATTTGTGTAAGCGTGGGGCTGGCCACTTTGTGCTGGGTCACTGAGGCTCACCCCGGGGTCAGGCACTTTAACTTTAGAGTTTACAGGTAGATGAAGCATTTGAAATCTATGAAAGAGGCAAAGTGCTGAGAATTTTGAGAGCACCACACATCCATTGGTTATCTAGGAGAACAGAAAGAGCAGAGAGGGAGCCATCAGAGGAACGACCAATATTAGAAAAAGATGTATTAGTACGAGTTATGGAGAATGTGGGGTGACGGTTAATAATTGTCAACTGCAGGAAGAACTGTCAACTGGGAAACCTATTTTGGAAAGTAATAATTTTAAGATTATATATTCGGTGATCCCCTGATTTATTTTCTGGATAAACAATGGCAAATTTTTATTTTGGTGTGTGCTGTATGTGGATACACAAAAAGATTGATTTTGGCAATATTTATGATCTTAAGTTGTGGGAAGCCATACAGGTGTCCACATGCAGGAAGCCGGGTGAGTGCTCTGTGACAGATAAAAGGGCTGGAGCACTCTGTAGCAGCTCAGATGAGAGATGTGCACAAGGCCACATCTGGCACATCTGAAGACAGCCTGACGTGCGGAAACAGAATGAGGGGATCTGCGAATGTAATTTAGATAGAATAACAATGTCCATAGTACATAACATGGTTTGGAAGAATACATTTATAAAAATAAACAGTAACTATTTAGAGTAAATACATTTATAAAAACAAGCAGTAACTATTTAGAGTAAATACTTATGGGGAAGGGAAATACAGTGTAGGTTTTGAAAGGATGAGAATAATGTATCAAAATATAAGACAATTCAGCCTAGCTGTAAATTACAACATAACACATCAAGATAAAAAAGACCTTTGTTGATCTGTGACAGCCATGGAATATGTAACAATTTTAACTCTGAGTAGAACTATTCACATTGAACACAAATATACAAATAAGCATATGTATGTATGTATATATGTATAGATATATATGTATATGTGTGTGTGTGTGTAACATGGTCATTAACTTAATGAAAAAAGCTTGTGTGTAAGTATAAGAGTGTTAGGGAGTGAACCATTACCAGCTTAAGTTTGACATTCGTACTGTGACCTAATTCACAGAACTCACATTATGTAATACTTGCAGAGTTGTTGCCTCTGTAGAGGTAGGGAGCCCTTGATGGTTTTTAAACTTATAATTCTCTGGGCTGAGACATGATCAGACTTGTGTGGAGAGCTTTACACAAGGTAGAGCAGGAATGGACTCTCTTGGGTTGAATCCCTTGAAGGTGGATTGCGTTGCTGGGTGAGTTGGTTGTAGCTAGCCTACTCAGGGTCACTGATCTATGCCAAACCACCTCTCAGAAGACAGCAGAGGTTAATTAGCTCCCAGTGTCTTTGGTCTGGCAATCCCTAATTAAGTTCCCACATGTAAGATGTTAGCAGTGTACAGAACAATTAATAGTTATTAAAAAGACATGTTCCTGCCCTTCAGACACAAATCTCAGATTAAAATCAAGACAGACACTTGACAAACTGATTTGGAACAATATTTTTAACTCCTCCAATTTAAAGGATTCTGAACAACAAAAGGCATTTCTGTCTCTTTACCTAATATGGCTCCTACCCCTAGAGGCTGGTCTCGGTCTTTGTATGGTCAACAGGGCCTTGTCTCTGAAACCTTCTAACATGCCTTGATTGACCATTCCTCAGAGTAGTCATTTTTTAACCGAGAACAAAGCCTGTTCTTTCTGGCTGTTTCTGACACCCTTCAACCCCTGCTCCCACCTCCCCCAACATCCATGAGCCCACGATCTTATCCAGTTGTGTTGTGGAAACAATAACATGACCTAGATTTATTAGGAACGCAGCTGAACCCCAAGGGTTTCTTTAACCTTCAGCTCTCAACGCTTCTGCAGAGGATTCAAGGTTTATGATGTTCTCTGAGATCACAGACTAGGAAACTGAGTCAGAGTAAAAACTAGACATCAGTCTCGGTGACCAGAGCCTTTGTGACCCACTAGCTCCTGCTGAGGGCAGCCAGGACCCAGCTCTCCCACCCGAGAAGCAGCCCTGTGGGCTCAGTGAACTTGAGAGTCCTGGTCCTGTTTATATCTAAGTGCATGCTTCTAGGTCCCCAGAGGGGAACTGCCTTGGAAAAGAACAGGGGGGCACTCCTTCTGTTAACCCCAAAGAGCACTTAAAAAAATAGCCCAGAGGAATTGTAGCTATGCAGGGAACAGGGCGTTCTTCAGCTTCTCAGGCCTCTAGAAAGCATAAGGCTGGAATGGAAAGTCAGCTACTGTTGACCTTTTCCCAACACTGCACGAGCTGCGTCCCGCAGTCTGGAAACAGCTTATCTGCAACAGAGGTACCAAAGCTCCTTATGGTTTGCTTTCAGGATAACATCTGTTTTCTCCTATCCTTGCCGAGGAAGGAGCCTTATGGATGCATCATAACCTAAAAGTTCAGAGCAGCAACTTTACTTGTGCAGTATCTTCTAATTCTAAGTAAGGTAATGGACCTCAAACTCTAACCCCTTCTGTGAAAATGCAAAATTCTGTCACCACGTTTGGCTAGTTGGCTTGAAAGAGTCTGGGATATAACCCGAATACTATTTTATAATTGGAACCCCACAGCAAAAAAATTAAAATAATAAAAATATATATATATATTTGGAGATGAGTGCTTGCTCTATAGCCCAGGCTAGACTCAAACTTGTGAGCCTATTGTCTTGGTCTCCTGAGGTCTGGGATTCAGGACCCGCCCTAATGGACTTACCAAGGTTAAAGTTCTTATTTATAGAAAGAGTCAACAAAGTTCTACAGTTTAAAGGTGTGAAATGCCCTTTTGTGAGTTTAACATCTTACCTTCATCAGAGACATTCACCCCTTGAAGTATCTGATAAAATTGTGTACTGAATAATTAATCTTTTCAGTAAAGTTCATACATAAATCTCGGTATTCAATTCTGCAAATACATTTTTAATATATAATAATTCACTAACAGTTAAAAACTTACAGACGGAGGAATGAGAGTGTGGAAAGGACGTTAAGTTCCCAACTCGATTGCCAAGCTATCAACAGTTAAGGGAAACAGCCCAGGAGGATCGAAGCCTGGCTGTACCTGGCAGGAGTAGTTCTTCTAATTCAATCACGGAACGGCTGCTGCTGTAATGGTCCTTGATCAGCTTCTGAAGGTCTTCAGGGGTCCCTGGTTTAGGCTCTGATTTTGCAAGAATATCAGAAATTTTCTTCTAAAACAAGAGAAGGAAAAAAAAAAAAAAAAAGAAGAGCACTTGAGTTTAGAATGGCACATGGTATAGGTTCACTTCTCTGGCATTTAAATGGCACAAAACTTTTGGTGATAGTTGAATAAGAATTCGAGGTTAAAAAAAATCCCCCTGGGAAGCCTTACTGCATACTTCTTAGACACGGCGAGTGCGTGAAAAATGAACAGATGATCGAGTGGGCTCCTTGTAATGTCTGGTCTGTATCTCTTAGAAGTGAAGTTTTTCCACTCAGCACAAAATATTTTCTGTTAAAAGTTTTAGAAGTCCTGTTCTATGGAAACTTCTTTTTTACTCCTATACTATCTGTACTCTCGAAAGAGCAGGATTTGGAGAACTTGTTCAATCTGGCTTAGATGTTGAGCATCAGGCTGGGCGCTCACTGCCAAGTGGACCTGACTTTCCTGGTCTAGGAGACAATCCTAAAGCCTCCTGGAGACGCAACAGAAGTCACATCTCTTTTGATGTAACTTCATTGTATAGGACTTTTATTACATGCATGAGATACAGGGAAGCAAGACTGTCTCTTATTTCCTTGTACTATTTCTCCAAAGACCCAGAAAGAGCCATTCCTCCCCATTTCTCCCCACTCCTCTGCCCCAATGTCCTCATTCCTACAACACTGTCAGAACTACTCAAGGTTCCATCACAGGTGTCAACCTTGGTAAGCCCCATAAGTTAGCATGACCTTCGCTAAGTCAAGGTTCCATCAGAGGTGTCAACCTTGGTAAGCACCGTAAGTTAGCATGACCTTCGCTAAGTCAAGGTTCCATCAGAGGTGTCAACCTTGGTAAGCACCGTAAGTTAGCATGACCTTCGCTAAGTCAAGGTTCCATCACAGGTGTCAACCTTGGTAAGCCCCATAAGTTAGCATGACCTTCGCTAAGTCAAGGTTCCATCAGAGGTGTCAACCTTGGTAAGCACCGTAAGTTAGCATGACCTCAGCTAAGTTAAACTAGCTAGACCTCTAACCTCGACGAATCTCCAGAACCTAAGGCTCCCCAAGGCCCAGAGGGAGTGAACTGTCAAAGTCAAATTAAGAACTCCTCTGAGGGCCTGCCAAACCTCAGTCTATCTGGGACGTCCCGCCTTCCTATTTGGCCAATTGGGAGACAAGAAACCATAGTATGTGCGTTGTTCCTTTCTTGAACACCTGCTGTTAAACAGCTAATGGCTGAGAGCCCCATTCTTTCATCCCAAGCATTTCCTCCTGTGACCTCAGCAGCACACCCTGCTTGGCAGGGAGCGAACCAAACTGATGTCCTCACAACTGCGGTAGAAGGGAAAAGCTAACTAGAAGGTCTGTATAGAAGCAAGAGGCTTCTCTGTGCAGAGACATCATTGAAGAGGGGGAGCATCTGCCTTAACGGAGGGCCTGGAGTAGAGTTAGAAATTTCATGTGCTTGTTTTCTTTTTGTTATTACTTAAGCAGGTTTTAAAACCCGAATGAAGGAGAAAAGGAGGTTGGTGACTGACTTGCTTGGATAAAAGCTGAGGGGTGAGTCTAGGAGGGGCTCCAGGCCCCTTCTATATGTCTCAGTGAGAACCCAGCTGTGGGGGTGAGAAAGCCGCACTGTGTTTCACAGGAGTGAAATGGGAGTCAGGAAACTTTAAGTTTAGTTCCCCAAGGAAAACTTATTCCTAATGACCTCAGGAAAGTTAAAAGAATCTTGAATCACGGAGCCTTAGAAATTCTAAATCTCTAAGTTGGGGGACTGCAATAGCTTCACGCAAATACTATGGAAGCCACACCGGCCACACCACTGTAACAAACTGTTGCTGGTACCTTCTTCCACTTCCTGGTTTTCCGGGAGTCCTCCGGCTTTGATTCCTTTGCTTGTGTCAAGAAACACTCAGTGGGCTGTAAAGAAATATAAACGAGAGAGCTTTCATCTTTGCAGGATGGCGTGTCAGTGAGTGGCATGGGGCCCACAGCACATTCTGCCGTGCAGATCCTTCCAGAGTGCCCTGGTAACATCCCACAGAGACGCTACACAACCCACTGGAGCTGTTAGGCAGCAGCTGAGGCGACAGGATTTGAGAGAGTCAGAAAGTGCAGATGACGTAAGGCTGGAAAAAATCTTTGAACAGACATCAAAATGTGTGAGTGAGGGAGTGTATATGTGTGCTTGATGTGCGCAGATTATTAGAGATGGAAGCAAAGGGCTGGTTTGTGAAATGTAGGCAGAAATGGATGTGTTTAAATGGTGGTGTGGCAAGGCAGCCAGTGGTTAGCGCCACTGAAGTTTTCCGTGAGCTACCCATGCAGAAGCCTGCACTCCGGAGCGGGAATGTTTGTAGAGCCCGCTCCGTCCCTCTTGTCAGCAGCACAGGGACCTGACGTAGGACATATTCACTTTCGCCTTTACAAAACCCGCTGGACCTATGTAGTCCACAGAATGAGCATTGTTTTCGATGGTCTGAAGACAGGTTCTGCACTATGGCACCAAGAGGGATGGATTTGCCAGTGGCCTTAGCCCTAAGAATTGTGTACAGTTTCATGCTATTTTTAATGTGAGTTTTGTTTTTTTAAGGGAGAAAAGCAGGAAATTTGGACTAAAGCCTTGATTTATGAAATGGGATGTGCAGGTTGCACATGTATTAATCATGAGCAGCAAAATAAAATGTTTCCTGTGCTGGATGTTTATGCAACATTTCAAGCAGGTTGCCAAGTGAGATGTAAAATGGAAGTAGAAAGTTAGATTCATTCCAAGTCGAGAATATCTGTTTAAACGGTCAGCCACCAGCTACAGCAACCGTGTCTCTACTGCTCTGCTCAAAATGATCACTGATGAATCTAAGAAAAAGCAGATCGAAGCTGTTCCTGGTGGGGCATACCTTTGATCCCATCAAAAAAAGCAGAAGCAGACAACCTCTGTGAGTTCGAGACCAGTTCGATCTACATAGCAAGTTCCAGGACAGCTAGAGCTACTGAGTGAGATCTTGTCAACAACAACAACAACAACAACAACAAACAGGACCCGCAGATTAGGAATACCTATATTCTCAGGTCAAAGAGGGACATAATGTCTGTGATTTAAGGAACTGGACCAATGGCAGCAGTGTTTAGACCCTGTTTCAGGAAGTACACTGACTTAAAAGGGTTGAGATGAAAATAACATGGCTATCATTAATCTTTATAGTGTCTTCACAGTTTAAACAAACAAACAAAACACCTGTAAAGACTAATTGCCTTACATCTTAAGAAAATAAAGATACTGTCTCACTTACTTACAAAGTTAAACTGTCTCGTGGATGTGGATTAATGTCAGTTTAATGTTTGTACATGCCAATAAGAAACTGGGCCAAGGCCTCTAATATGTCACAGAAGATGCCAGATGGCCATAAGCATGTAATTACAGAACAAGGGAGCATTCAGCTCTTCTGCTTGATGGTCTGGATGTAATTAGTAAGGCCCTTTAAGCATATAATGGCCCCAGTCCTACAATCCCCGCCCCATGAGGCTGAGGCAGGAAGACTGACTGCCTTGAGGCTTCCCAATGAAAAAGTGGAAGAGAAGGAGGAGGGTGTGACTCCCGAAGTACGGAGAAGATCTGAACTGTGGAGAGAAGGGAGAAAGCGGCTGAGGGAAGAGTCCCGGCTGAACACGGCCAGCAGATTATGGCAGGAGAGAGGGGGAGGGAGAGCAAGAAGGGAGCTGCTAACAAAGAGGCAGCACAGGCCAGAGACCAGTGGAGGCAAAATGGCTGAGTTACTTAGGGATAAGGCTGGGGAAGGAGAGAGGAAGAGGAGAGAGGATACGGGTAGGGGCGGGGTGAGCGGTGCTGAGTGAGTTTTGTCCTGGGTTTGAGACCTAATAATTTGAGAGAGTTCCAGATCACCCAGGGAGAGAGACAGAGACAGAGAGACAAACAGAGACACCCTATCTCAAAACAAAAATGATAACAAATACCCCCCACCAAACACACAAATCAGGCATTTGCTAGTCATTGTCAAGGTTCTCAGGAAGCAGGCTTGGTCACCTATTATGTTTTCTACTTAGCATGTGAAGCTCTTCTTCACAGCAGTGGCTTTCAACATTCCTAATGCTCCAGCCTCTAATCTGGTTGCTCATGTTCTGGTGACCCCTGGCCACACATTATTTCATTGGTACCTCATAACTGTCATTTTCCTACTGTTATGCATCGTTACATAAATATGTGTTTTCTGATATTCTTAGGTATCCCCTGTGATGGGTCATTTAAAGGAGTCATGTGAGGCTTACGGCTGAGAACTGCTGGCCTACAAAAAGGTTTAATGTACTGATTATGCATTATTAGGTTTAGAAGCTGATTAATTCAAACATGAATTAAGTTAAATCTTTTGTCTTTTTTAAATTTGATATTCTCTGTATTTACATTTCAGATGTTATCCACTTTCCACCAATCCCCTCCTCCCCTTTCATTGCCTCCATGAAGGTGCTCCCTCTCCCAACCTCCCTCTCCCACCTCAATGCCTTGGCATTCCCCTACACTGGGAACAAGCCTTCACTGGAACAAAGGCCTTTCCTGTCATTGATGCCAGAGAATGCCATCCTCTGCTGCATATGCACTTGGAGCCATGGGTCTCTCCATGAGAACTCCTTGGTTGGTGTTTTAGTACCTGGGAGCTGTGGTGGATTTGGTTAGTTGATAATGTTGTTCTTCCCATGGGATTGCAGACCCTTTCAGTTCCTTCAGTCCTTTCTCTAGCTCCTTCACTGGGGTACCGTATCAGTATGATGCTGGCAGAGGTTCTGAGGAGGCTTCCATATCAGATTCCTGCCAGTAAGCACTACTTGGCATCAGCAATAGTGCATAGGTTTAGTAGCTGCATATGGGGTGGATCCCAAGTGAGGCAGTCTCTGGATGATCTTTTCTCCGAACCCCTGATCCTCTAGCTGTCCCATTATTTTCTCCCATGAGTGTTTTGTTCTCCCTTGTAAGAAGGACTGAGGCATCTATCCACCTTCTAGCCTCCCTTCTCTTTGAGCTTCATAATTTCTGTGAATTGTTTCTTGGGTATTCCGAGCTTTTTGGGCTAGTACTAATCAGTGAGTATATACCATGAGTGTTCTTTTGTGAATGGGTTACCTCACTCAGGATGATAACATCAAGTTTCAACCATTTGCCTAGAAATTTCATGAAGTCACTGTTTTTTATAGCCGAGTAGTACTCCATTGTATAAATGTACCACAATTTCTGTATCCTTTCCTCTGCTGAAGGATATCTGGGTTCTTTACAGCTTCTGGCTATTATAAATAAGGCTGCTATCAATATCCTGGCGCATGTGTCACTGTTAGATGTTGAACCAGCTTTTGGGTATATGCCCAGGAGTGGTATAGCTGGGTCCTCAGGTAGTACTATGTCCAATTTTCTGAGGAACCGCCAGACTGATTTCCAGAGTGGTTGTACCAGCTTACAACCCCACCAACGGTGGAGGAGTGTTCCTCTTTCTACACATCCTCGCCAGCATCTGCTGTCACCTGAGTTTTTGATCTCAGCCATTCTGATGGGTGTGAGGTGCTCAGTGTTGTTTTGATTTGCATTCCCCTGATGACTAAGGATGTTGAGAATTTCTTTAGGTGTTTCGCAGCCACTCGATATTTCTCAGTTGAGAATTCTTTGTTTAGTTCTGTACTCCATTTTTAATAGGATTATTTGATTCTCTAGATTCTAACTCATTTTTGTTAAATTCTAAAAAGTTTTTGATTTCTTTTGTTATTTCTTCCTTGACCAAGCTATTGTTGAGTAGAACATTGTTCAACTTCCATGTGTATGTGGGCTTTTTGTTGTTTTTGTTGTTATTGAAGACCAGCCTCAGTCCATGATGATCTGATAGAATACATGGGATAATTTTGATGTTCTTTTATCTGTTGATGCCTGTTTTGTGACCGACTATATGGTCAATTTTGGAGACGGTACCGTCAAGTGCTGAGAAAAAGGTATATCCTTTTGTTTTAGTATGAAATATTCTATAGATGTCTATTAAATCCATTTGGTCCATAACTTCTGTTAGTTTTACTGTGTCTCTGTTCAGTTTCTGCTTCCACGATCTGTTCACTGATGAGAGTGGGGTGTTGAAGTCTCCCACTATTATTGTGTGTGGTGAAATATATGCTTCGAGCTTTAGTAGAGTTTCTTTTATGAATGTGGGTGCTTTTTTATTTGGAGCATAGTGTTCAGGATTGAGAGTTCATCTTGATAGATTTTTCCTTTGGTGAGTAAAAAGTGTTCTTCCTTATCTTTTTTTGATGACTTTTGGTTGAAAATCTATTTTGTTTGATATTAGGATGGGTACTCCAGCTTGTTTCTTGGAACCATTTTTTCCCCAGCCTTTTACTCTGAGGCAGTGTCTGTCTTTGTTGTTGAGATGTGTTTTCTGTATGCAGCAAAATGCTGGATCCTCTTTACATATTCAGTCTGATAGTCTATGTCTTTTTATTGGAGAATTGAGTCCATTGATGTTGAGATATTAAGGAATCGTGATTGTTGCTTCCTGTTATTTGTGTTGTTAGAGATAGAATTATGTTTGTGTGTCTTTCTTCTTTTGGTTTTGTTGCAAAAGGATTATTTTCTTGCTTTTCCTAAGTGTAGTTTCCCTCCTTGTTTTTGGAGTTTTCCATCTATTATCCTTTGTAGGGCTGGGTTTGTGAACAGATATTGTATAAATTTGGTCTTGTCCTGAATATCTTGGTTTCTTCATCTATAGTAACTGAGAGTTTTACTATATATAGTAACCTGGGCTGGCTCTTAGGGTCTGTATGACATCTGTCTAGGATCTTTCAGCTTTCAGAGTTTCTGTTAAGAAGTCTGGTGTAATTCTGATTGGTCTGCTTTTTATGTTACTTGTCCTTTTTTGCTCACTGCTTTTAGTATACTTTCTTTGTTTTGGACATTTGGTGTTTTGAGTATTATGTATTGCGAGGAATTTCTTTTCTGGTCTAATCTATTTGGAGTTCTGTAGGCTTCTTGTATTTTCATGGTTATCTTTTTCTTTAGGTTAGAGAAGTTTTCTTCTATAACTTTGTTGAAGATATTTACTGGACCTTTCAGTTGGGAGTCTACTCTCTATTCTACACCTATTATCCATAGGTTTGGTCTTCTCATTGTGTCCTGGATTTTCTGGCTGTTTTGTGTTAGGAGCTTTAAAATTTTTCCATTTTCTCTGACTGTTGTGTCAATGCTTTCTATGCTAGGTTCTACCTGGAGATTCTCTCTTCTATCTCTTGTATTCTGTTGGTGATCCTGTGTTTATGACTCCTGACCTCTTTCCTTGTTTTTCTATCTCTTTGTGTTTTCTTTATTGTGTGCATTTCTGTTTTTAGATCTTGGATGGTTTTGTTCAATTCCTTCATCTGCTTGCTTGTGTTTTCCTGTGCTTCTCTAAGGGCTTGTACTTAATTTTCTATGTTCTCCTGTATTTCTTTAAGGGAGTTATTCATGTACTTCTCTGGGCCCTCTGTCATCAGCATGAGGCATAATTTTAAGTCCAACTCTTGTTTTTTTTTTGTATGTTGGGAGAGTTGGGTTCTGATGTTGCCAGGTTGTCTTGGTTTCTATGGCGTAGATTCTTGTGTTTGTCTCTTGCCATCTTCTTATCTTTGATGTTAGTTGATCTTGTTGTTTCTGAATGGAGCTTGTCTTTCCTGTGCCTCTGTGGTCTGTGGGCTCCAGAGGAAGAGTGGTCCTGGGTGTTCAGCTCTGTATGTGCAGGCTGTGAGTTCTGATGGTGATGGGCCAGTTCTAGGTCTGGGTGCAGATGGAGGCCTGAAGGACACAGACCCAAGCAGTAGCGTGATACCTGTGCCCTGAGAGTTCCAGGAGGTCTCTCTCCAGACAGTCAGTGGAGAGAGAGTGTGGGCTCACCCGTGGGCTCAGTAGGAAGAGTGCTCCTGCATCTCCTCTGGGTGCTCAGTTCTCTTTGGACAGGCAGTGAGTTCTGAGGGCAATGTGCCTGATCTGCCTGTGGCTCTGGGCAGAGATGGAGGCTGGACCAGTCTTATCCCAGACTATACCGAGATCCCTGTGCCTGAATTAAATGAAATCTAAACATGAGCTCACTTATTTAAGGACATGGGCTGTTCAATTTTGGAGTTAAAAATAAATGTAGCTCTGATTTTTAAGTAGATACAAAAAACAAAGCAAACAGGCAAATCACATTCCTGCCAGGTATAGTGGTACATGCCTTTAATTAATAGAGGCAGAGAGCACAGTGGTGCAACTCCCTGGTTCAAGGTGAGTCCAATCTGCACAGTGAGTTCCAAACAAGCCAGATACTCAGTAAGGTCTTGAGTTGTTTGAGTAACTTTTTAAAGTCTCTGCATCTGGTCTTTGGTCTTAGACTCTTAGAAATGCAAAGGAATTATGCTCTTGGTACTTTTGGGTGGATGTGGTAAGGTGCACTGTATGAGAAAGCTGCATTTATGGGGTGATATGATTTTGGGAGAAATCCAAATCCAAACCCATAGTATTGGCAACTCCTAAGTTTGGGCAGCTGTCCTGCTACCTTCACAGATAGCAGACATCATGGCTTGTGTATTGTTCTTTTTCCCCTTTACCTGTGAGAGGGTCAAAGTGTGTAGTTAGACTCAAGAGTTTCTTTTCCCAACTTCCCAAGAGCTAGGACTAGAGGTGTAGATCACCATACCTGGCTCTAGACAGACCACTGAATTCTTGTTTGGAAGAAAATGAATGGGTCAAGAAAAATGCTGCAAGAAGGTGACATTTGGGGATTTTAACAATCTAGTTTGTGATTATCATTCTCCCAACAGTTACACTAATCCAAAACAAACAAAAAAAAAACAACAACAACAACAAAAAAAAAAAAAAAAAAAACAAACCCTACCTTACCTCATATGCTAGATCTTCTAATAAGGTTTTCTTTTTTTGAGTATTGATGAGCTAAAGTTTTTAACTAGATACTTAAATGAAGTCAGCAGTCTGAGAGCAAACGAACATTACTGGAAAAGAAGCAATATCAAATAGTATGGAAAGAATGTGCAAAAGAAATATAATCCAAAAATGTCCTTCCAGGACTAAAGGACACCTCTGAGAACATTTACATCTATGGCAAGCTCGTCAGAAATTTGGTACAATTAACATGAGCCCAGGGGACTCACACTATGGGGTATCACTGTGACATGTAGGATAATTGTAAGGAAAAGACTATGAACTTGCACAAAGAAAATTAACTTCAAAATATAAAGGAACAGATCTGAGCCTGGGGTTTTAGGGAACCCCCCTGGATTGTTCTATCACTGGTGACTGTCAGGGTTTTCTCCACTGATTTCGTCAGGAGAGCTGACCCAGTTTCCAGCAGAGGTATAGAGAGTCCATGTGGAAATCAGGTGGACAAGTCACGTACCCTTTAAGGCCCCAAGAGCTGTGGGAGGGAGGGAGGGAGGGGAGGATCAAGTGGTTGCAAGTGATTTTGCATTCCTGGGAGCTGCGGAAAGTTCGGATGAGGAAGGTGAATATCCACTGTAGAGCAGATCACTGTAACCTCACAGGGCGTCCTTTGCCTTTAACCAGACATTTGGAAGCCCACAGTACTTGGACCAGACAACAGCTTGCAGCTCCTCCCATTTTGTCCTGAGGTGCATGACTACCCATAGTAATTACAGAAAGCTCTATCCACAAACCACAGGTGACCACCACAGGGAACAAGGAGGAAGTCAAATGGCACAAAGTGTCCCCTGGTCAGGTAGTACAGAGACAGATGAGGTGGCCAATGAACGCAGAGGCAGGCCTGCACCTGGAGCACTCTGGACACAGGAACCAAGGAGCAGTCGGGGACAGGATCCTTCTGGTTTCTGTCTGTGTCCTGTGCTGACCCTGTGTCATAGCTCTCTCTACCCAGATCCTGCTGGGAAAAAACTGTTTCCCCAGTAGTGCTAACACACAGACTTACAGAAAGGTCAAGCCACTGTCAGAATCAGCAAGACCAGCTAACACCAGAGATAAGCAGATGGAGAGCGGCAAGCCCAAGAACCTAAGCAACAGAAACCAAGGCCACTTGGCATCACCAGAACCCAGTTCCTCCACCACAGCAAGTCATGGATACCCCAACCAGGAAAAAAAAAAAAAATCTGATTTAAAATCACAACTCATGATGAAGTTAGAGGACTTTAAGAAGGCCATAAATGATTCCCTTAAAGAAATACAGGACAGAGAGTCATGGGAGGAGTATCAAGAGGACTTCATGGGCAGTCTAGAGAAGAGAGGCTACCCAAACCCTTAATGTCCATGTGGAGCCTTTCTGGGAGGCATCTCCGGCAGGAAGTTAAAAACAGGTCTGAGAGGGGAGGCTAGGTCCCAAGGCTCCAAGGGATTCTCTGTACACGCGTATCATGGAGATACCAACAGGGACTGTAATACTGCTTTTGTGTGCACAGGAACGCTCCATCTCCTTATGCTGCGTGCTATATTAGAAGACCTATGTCCACAAGAACATAAGTTTACATTGTATCCATTTTTGTATATTTATTTTATCTGGATGAGTGCTTGCCTGCATGTCCGTGTGTACACCACATTCATGCCTGCTGCCCATGGAGTTCACAGGGAGTTGTACTCCCCCGGCCCCACTCTCTGCACTAGCATTATGGATGGTGTGAACTACCACGTGAGTTCTTGGAACTGAACCAGGTCCTCTGCAAGAATAAGACTTCTTAACCACTGAGGCTTCTCTCCAGCCCCTTGAATACACCCCCCAACCCCCCTAAAATACAAAAAACAGCTGGGAAAACAAGTCTCACTGGTTTATAGTTAGGAAAACATGGCCTTTTCATGGGCAAAGAAAGTAAAAGCTTCCTCAATCCCAGCAACAGCTGACGTTAGGGTTAAGAGTGGATGTAGGTTGCCTTCAGAACAAAGAGCTCACACTGTTACCTGTTTGGTTTTCTCAGGAACTGGAACCATGTCTTGCTTTGTCATTTCCGTGTTTCCTCCTTCCTCGCCACCTGACATCTCTGCAGGGATACAAAGGTCAAAAGTTAAAGAGTGCCTCTCCCATTCAACGCAACCTGGGTACGATTGGCTTGGAAATTTAATCTCTTGACTTCATAATTCTTTCTCTAGAAATTGATTAACAGAAATTATAGAAGTTGGAGACAGACTGAAGCATTCAGATGTGAGTCTTGTTTATAATACGAAAAACTAAAGATCACCTAACATTAGGAAATATTTAATTATTAGTTACAGTTTGGGTTTGAAATGCCCCCTATGGTGTGATTAGGATCTGGTTCAACGAGGAACAGGGTAGGGTGTGCACACACTTAATCCAACACTTAGAGGAAGAACCTCTGAGTTCAAGGCCAGCTTGGTCTACACGACACAGCAAGTTTCAAGGCAGCCAGCTACAGTGGAACCTTGCTTCTGGTGGTGGTAGTGGTGGTGAGACGTGATGCAACATCTCACTGGGAGTTAGTTCCTGACAGGAGGCTCTGGGCTGTGTGCTTGATCAGTACAGCTGGTCCCTACCTCCTACAGGACAGGCTTGGAAGGAATGACGCTTTTATGCAATAACCACTTTATTCAAGAAAGAAAGAAAGAAAAGTGATGTCCCCATCCCTGTCACAAAGGCCTAACCTAAGTTAACCTAAGTAGGCTGTAAAGATCCCTTCAACTTTTCTCCACCTACCACCAGGGTATTTTCAGAAAGGGAGCTGGGAGTGTCCCCCAGTGATGGATGGGTTCCTTGTCTACTTCTGCAGCACCAATAGTGAAACCCTGGGAGCCTTAACTTCTAAATCCCCATAAGAGTTGTTTTTCCCACCCCACTGGGATGATGCCGGAAGACCAGTGGGGAGTCAGCAGTTTCCTATTTATTTATACTTTTTAAAGTTCGGACCCAAAACAGAGCTAGCACCTTCCACACAACTGAGTAGTGGTGGCCTCACACTTACCCATAGGAATAATACAATATTCCTCTATTTAGCAACCTCTAAAGAACTCACATAGATAGATACACAATAAAATAGAAACCAGAGCGAGTTCATCAACTACCCATAGAAAACAGGTGAGAAAGATAGTAAGCAAAAAAGAAGAAAATGAAGCAGCGGATGTGAACTCCAACATATCAGTCATTATATTACAAATACATGCTGCGGGCCTGAAGAGATGGCTCAGCTGTTAACAGCACCTGCTGTTCTCTCAGAGGACCCAAGTTCGATTCTCAGTGCCCACATTCAGTGGCTCACTAGCATCTGTAACTCTTGCTCTAGGAGCCCTTCGGTCCTGCGAGAGCACTGGCACACATGTGCTTGTGCACACACACACACACACACACACACACACACACACACACACACACAAGCACACAGAAAGAAGACAACTCTTTAAACAAATGAATGGTGTAAACAAACCAATTCAAAGACAATGACTAATAGGATGGACTTAAAAATAGGACTTAAGTATATGTTGTTCATAAGAAACGTAGATCAAATGAACAGTAATGGCAAGTTCAAAGGGCTAGAAGACAGAACATATAAATATCGGTAATAAGAAAAGCGAGAACGGTCCCACAAGTATCAGGATAGAGAGTTCTCTAAGTTAGGTTTCTATTATAATAAAATGCGGACCAAAACCAGTTCAGGGAGCAAAGGTTTTTTTTTTTTCTTTTTCTTTTTCTCCTTTCCCCCCAGCTTACTGCTCCTGGTTTACAACTCATAATATATAGCCAAGGGAATTCAGCACAGGAAGTTAAGGCAGAAACCCGGAAACGAGAACTGAAGAAGCAGCCATGCAGGGACTGTGCTTACTGGCTTGCTTTCATAGTCTGCTCAGCCTGCTTTTTTATGTCTCCCAGGATCATCTATCTGCCCAGGGGCGGCAATGTCCACAGTGGGCTGGGTTCTCCCACATGGGCCATGAATCTAGAAAATTCACCACAGGCTGGCCTAGAGGTAATTTTAAAAACTGATGAAGGCATTTTTAAGATTGAGTTTCTCTCTTCCCAGATAACTCTAGCTTTTGTCAAACTGACAAAAAGAAAAACAAAACAAAACAAAAACTTAACCAGCACAGCTTTGCCAGAGAATGGGGGGACTTAAAAAATGGTAACAGTGAAATCTCAATCTCCCTTCCCCACCCCCCAAACTTAGAGGTCTGCCTACCTGTACCTCCCCAGTGTTGGGATTAAAGGCATGTGCCATCATTGGCTACAAGTATTCTTAACCTCTGAGCCATCTCTCCAGCCCCCAAATATCATCAGATTTAACAACTGAAACTGACAGGTGCATTTTAACAATGCCTAGCGAACGTCATCCGTAGTAACTGCAGACTGAACACTGTATTCTCAGTGGATAACAAGCCAAGGCTGCCTGCCTTCCTTAGGTTTGTTTGACAAAGTATAATATGGCAAGAAAAGGAAATAAAGGGCATACACATGGAAAAAGACACAAGTGACACTGGGGTGCAGGCCACATGATTTCATGCACACATCCTTACACTGGACGGTGTCACGGGGCCTTGCTTTCTCATCTTCCATGCTGCCTTGAGCTGAGATCCTTCAGCAAGGCCCTGCTGACTCTGCACATCTGCTCACATGGCTTCCAGCCTTTAAACATGTAGATTAGCATATAATTTTATTCTGCCTCATGGCTTGTGATGGCATTAAATGAACATTAGGCTTTCTCTCTACCTGAACCATACACTGAGAATATGCACAAGTGTTCAAAGTATAAAAGAACTTATTTATAAGATTTATTTTATGTATCTGAGGTTTTTTGTCTGTCTGTCTGTCTGTCTGTCTGTTCATGTCTGGTGTGGAGGGAGGCAGAGAAAAGGAAGATGCCCTAAGTGGAATTATGGGTGGTATAAGCCATCATGTGGGTGCTGGGAACTGAACCCACACTAGTAAGAGCAGCAAATGCTCTTAACAGTTGAGCCATTTCTCTGGCCCATAGTCCTTATGAAAACGTTAAAATTTTAATACAAATGTTTTCGCATACTATTGTTAGCTTTAACAGAAACTTTGAGATAAAAAGAATGACCTACAAATAAACAGAGAGGGGGAGAGTTATGAACTCTACATTTCTCCATTCTTTAGAATTTGCTAGCTGCAGAATATAGTCTGTGTTTGGTTAATCTAGTTGAAAAATAGGTAATATGCTTAAAAGTCTGTATGCCCATGGGAAATATTAAAAATATCTTGTTAATCAAATACTCTGAATGTGAGTTACTTCTTGTTCCAAAAATTATTTCATCTTTTGAAACCTTTAACACAAAATGAGGTCATCTTGTCGCCGTGGCTTGAACACATTAGCCGTTTCCTTAGTCTGACAATTTTTGGTTCCAAAGAGGAAACTGCTCTTCTGAAGTGAGGATGGCAGCTCTGTGATTTTCATTAGGAGAACAGCGCAGGCAAAGTACAGCCGTGTAGGCTAGCCAGTTCTTCAGGGATGCTGGGATGTGAGGAGACGCCAGGCCTGTCCCACTCGGTCCCAGTGGGTCAATCAGCCGGTGAAGCACAGGCACCAGGACAGGGCTGCATTTCTCCAGCTCCCTGGGGACTCTTTAAAAACCGCACAGCCAGATGGGATTGGTTGAATTTTTCCAAAAGAGGAGGCAAGTACAACTCCTTTTCAGGCCCATGGCAACAGCATCAATTACAAACAGAAGATTGCTCAGCTTTCTCTCCTGTTTGCCTTTATCGCTATGTAAGTATCAAAAGTCCAATCTCCCAGCACCCAGGCCTTAAGAGGGATGCTGACAGTGCCCTTAAGTTTGTGAAAGAAAGCTAATTAAATCACCCTTTCCAACTGTGACGGCTGTTCTTGGTTGTCAACTTGACTACTCTGGATGAACTAAAACCCAAGCAGCCGGGTACAGCTGGGAGGAATTTTTCTTATTAAATCATTTGAAGTGGGAAGACCCATTTTTAATCTGGATCTTTTGAGGCAGGAGGATCCACCTTTAATCTGGGCCATACCTTCTGGTGGCAGCCTGTATAAAACTTTTGCTCTTTGCCTGACTGCTCTCACTGGCAAGTTCATATCTTCGGCAGGAGAGCCCACTTTGGGATTCTGACACAGACTGAAGACCAGCTGAGACATCTAGGCTTGTGGACTGAACTCTGGCCTGTTAGGCTTTCTACTGGCAGACAGACATTGTCCGACCTGTTGGATCACATCCTGTGAGCCACTCTAATACACTCTGTATATATTTACTACAACTTCTTTTCTGTGTTGTCTTGTACAGGGACCCCCAGACTGTAGGTAAAGGAACATTCAGAGAGTAGGCACTGGGCTACAAAATGGCTGAGCTAGTTAGGGTTTCTTATCACCATGATACAAATACTATGACCAAAAGAGTTTTAATTCAGTTTACAGTTGTAGTTCACCACAAAGGGAATTCAGGGCAGGAACCTAGAGTCAGAAACTGAGAGAGAGGCCATGGAGGGACACTGCTTACTGGCTTGCTCCCAGAGCTTGCCTAGCTTGTTTTTTTTAAACAATTCAAGAACATCTGCCCAGGATGGCACCACCCACAGTGAGATGGACCTTCCCACATTAACCATTAATTAAGAAAATGTCCTACAGATTTCCCCAAAGGCCAATCTGAAGGAGGCATTTGGTCACCTGGTGTTCCCTCTTGCCAGATGACCCTGGCTTTCGTCAAGTTGATAGAACAACGCCCAGCACTGCAGTTATGGCCACTGTTGGTGTTGCTCAAATCCGTGATTGTGTAGAAGTCTTAGGCAAAGTAGAACAAATCCAAGTAGTTGTGTCCTGATAAACTTTACAGTAACTCAGTTTTGCCGGATTTGGTCATGGGCCTTGGTCTGCCAAACATTTACTTACTCTATATAAAAACTAAAACTAACTAAATAGAAATGTTTTACTGAGCTCCCCCCCCCCCGTGTGTGTGTGTGTGTGTGTGTGTGTATGTGAAGCATGTATGAATGTGTGCCATGTACATGCCTAGTGCCACTGGAGGTCACAAGAAGTCCCTTGGAACTGGAGTTACAGATGGTTCTAACCTCCCTTATGGGTGCTAGAAACAGAACCCAGGTCCTCTACAAGAGCAACAATTGACACTTGCTCTTGACTGCTGAACTACCTCTAGAGGGCTTTGTCTTAGTCTCCTGGGTGCTGATGAACTTGTGTGTGTGTTTGTGTGTGTGCTTTGTTTTATTTTTAAAACTTTTCTGTTTATGAACACTTACCTATCAATCTCATGCATATGAACATCTTATTACATTTTGAACTTGCCCATTTATAATAGTAATTCCAACAATCTGTAAATTACACACAGCCTAGGAATACCGGCCACACGGCAGTTCAGGAACCCTTTATGGCTTCCTGTTGAATTGCTCCCTTACAATTATGCTGACTCTTGTCACGTGGTGAGTTGTAACGATTCTTCTGTATTTCTCAGTGTTTGGCTGTTCTCTGGGAAAGCTACATCATATAAACTGAAAAGTCATGCTGCATATAGAGCGTCAAACGGTCTAAAGAGTTTTGCTAACATTACTCATCCCTTGGAGCCAGATTGTTTTACTTGGCCAGGAGAGTCAGTGCTCAAAACTCTCTCTCTTCACGAACCATGTTCCCAGCTCATTAAGAGACTCCCACAAGCATCACTGAGCAAAGCACACATTCCCACATCCGAAAATGAACCTGGAGAATGAACTCTGTGAAGGCCTCAGGGCACTTCAGCCATGCAGGCCACAGTGAGGGGAAAAGGTGGACAAGGGAGTAGGAAACTGGGCTAAGAAGAGGCACTCAGCGTCACTAAGAGAGGCCTGCAAGAGGGAGGTGCCATGTCTCCATTGCCTCTGTACATCCCCAGGACAGTTCATACAGACGCACTGTGACTAAAACCAGAAGGCTTTGAGGCCGCCTGGGCCCCTTTAACCAAGAGCTATTTTTACCTGTAAGTTCATCTCACTCAGATTACCCCAGAAACAGCCTTTTAACAGTACGCGCTGTTACTTTCTACTAGCACCTTACCACTGCCCTCAAGTTGTATAAGACCTTCTGAGAGCAGAATTAAAACCGTCTCCGGGCTGTCTTGTAGCAAGCAGCTACGTGACAACTTTCAATGAAAATTGGGAGAAAAGCATTGGGGGAAATGGAGACCCAGGGAAGGAGGGAGAGCCACAAACCCAAGCCCAGGTCTGTGATGGCCAGCACAGGATATCGGGCTGTTCAGATAGCAGCTGGTCCCCAGTTGCCATGGCTAGCCACACAGGTCTACAGTCTCTATATGAGTCAGTATATAGGCACCTCCAAAGTCTTGCAGAGATTTATCAGGCTTGTGTCACTCTGTGCCCCACCTCAACAAGGACCTAACACTTTATCTGGATATTCTCTTATATACAGCAAAGAACTGGGCAAGATCTAGTGCCATCTCTTAAGCTCCTCCTTAAGGTCACTTCTTCCTCTAAAAGATCTGATAGAAGAAATGCCTTTGGACAAAGGCCTGTGAGCTGGCACCCTGTAACAGGTATCTTGGTGCTCTGAGCTGAAAGGGGAGAGGGGGCAGTTCCTTTTCCCCATTTATTTTGTCATGTTCAATGGCAACAGCCACAGTTTCGTCTACAGTCCAGTTATGGTTCTATTTTTAGTCACGGGTGTCCCTAGCAACAGATTTAGAGCTTTGTTTACAAAACATGCCGCCTGTTCCCACAGGAAACTTTAAAGCCAGAACTTTGGAGCAGGGTAGCAAACCATAAAATGAAATTGCTTCCCGGGTCATGGGACTGAGGGGCGCAGAGTATTAATGCCAGCGAGAGCACCTCAGAGAAAACCTGGCTGGAGCAAAGTCTGAGCAAAGTCTAACTGCTCATGCTCCAGCCGCGACGGTCTAAGAGGCTGACTGCTCTAGCTTAGCAGTACACTATGTATTTCTTTCAAAAAGATTAAAAGTGAACTGCCACAGTGGCGCACGGCTGTGATCCTAGCACTTGGGAGGCAGAGGGCTCTGTGAGTTTGAGGCCAGCCTGGTTTTCATAGTGTTCCAGAACAGGTGGAGCATCATAGAGGGGCCATGCCTCAAATAAAACAGAGAGATACTTATTTTCTATATATGCGTTTGCTTATGCGTGTATCACGTGTGAGCAGATTCCTTTAGAGCCCAGAAGAATGAGTTGGCTTCCCTGGAACTAGATGTACTGTTGCCTCTTTGTACACCAACAACTGAAGTGGGTGCTGAAAAATAAACTGTTGGGTCTTCTGCAAGACCAGCAAGTACTGTAAGCCACTGAGCCATCTCTCCAGCTCTGCCAGTGTATTTCTTTATGCAAAAATGCACACAGAAAAAGCTCCCTGCGAAGCACCAGCTTACTTCACGAACAAAGGATCCTGTGCTCCCATCTAGCCTTAGTGGCAGGGAGAAGGGCCTTCTGTGCCCATAGTCCAGGGGCCTCAGGACTTCTGCTACCTTTGTGACAAACATTAATAGTAGGTCATACAGGGATCAGAGGATGGTTTTGCAGGGAGAACCATGATCTGTTTTCTTTCTGTCCTGTAATAAAGCCCACCCCTACCTTTGTTTTAGCTTAAAAGAAAAAAAAAAGATGAGTTGGCTTAAGTGACACGGACTCAACGTTAGTCCTGCAAGTTCACGTTTCTTTCTAGACCACTTCAAATCCTGAGCTCTCTACGTTCAGTTGTGCTGAGGCAAGGCTGCTGACAGTGCCAGGATCCAAAGTCCTACCCGGTATGCAAGTTGCCCCATTGAGCTGGAAAGTAAATTAAGTCCTGACACACTGGTGTGAATGTCTGTGGACTGAACACAGTTTAGTATAACCACGTACATTGCTTTTTTAATAGCTACACACCTGCGGGAAGCCTCTCTCTTCCCTAAAGCCCCAAACCAACCATCTCTGCCAGCACCTTTCCCTTATGCTGTGTTCTCTGTGTAGGAAACACGGGCTAGCATGGCATGATGTCATCATCCGTCTAGTTCAGGATCTGTCCTACAGGGGCTCATGTCCATGTTAATATGGATTACTACTCTACAAGGGATGGTGATGAGAACCCATCGTGTGTGTGTGTGTGTGTGTGTGTGTGTGTGTGTGTGTGTGTGTGTGTGTGTGTACACGCATGAGCACATGCATGTTGGAGATTAATCCTCAGTGCTGTTTATATGTCTGTCTGCCCTTTTAAGATGGGTCTCCTGTTGGATCTAAGGTCACTGAGCAGGCTATGCTAGGTAGCCAGTGAACTCCCATCTCGGTCACCTCCTGCCCCTAGCTAGCCCTGACATTACAGGCAGAGGTCACCATTTCTGTTATGTCACCACATCCAGCTTTTCACTCTGGTATCTGGGATCGACCTCAGGCTCTCAGGCACATTACTGACTGAGCCATCTCCCTGGCCAGGGCAGGACCCCTTCCAATGGCCCCCAGAACAGTGCTCTGGGGCTGTTTTAAGAGGTGTCAGTACAGAGTGATGGAGAACACGAGGAAGCGAAGGCTTTAGTTCCAATGTCTACGATGTTGGGCAAATCACTCACTTTATGCTGCAGTTTTCTCATTTGCAGACTGATGAAGTCATACTGCTGTGAATTAGGATTCTCTTTTGGTTTAGGGCAAGTTCTCTTGGAATGGTACACACGCGGACATGTCGAAATTTCCAGAGTGTGATGGCACTGAACCACTGAAGGGAGGTAAGCTTTAGAACTTACAGGTGACTATGGCTCTCTGTGGGTATGTGGCTTACACCATCTTCTGGACGGAGATTTCCTAACAAAGAATCTGTAGTCAGCCCTGTAACCCACTTGTTGCATGTTATCTCAGGGAAGAGGGAGACTACTGGGACAGGGATACTTCTGTTAGGATTGCCCCACGGCCTTCACAGAGACCCCAGCTGCCTGCTGAATTACCTACTGTAAACCCTTGCTATCCACATACTTCCTCCAAAGCCCTTTCTTAGGGGTCAAGGCAAGGGACTTTACTGCTTTGTCTAAAGTGGCTTAAGGATGCCAGGCTAACTGTCACACCCATGATAAGGATGTCAGGCCAGCCACTGTCAAGTTCATTATAAGAGAGTTTATATTTAGAATGTTCCAGAACCTCAGCTTCTTGGTCTCATAATGACATGGGATAAAGCAACATAGAACAGCCTAATGAAATAGATAACATGACCTAAAAATCAAACTCTGTCAATCAAGTTTAAAGGGTGAGGTCTTCATTTAAAAAATAATTGAAATTTGTTATAAAGACCTTGTAAATAAAAAACATCACAGCAAAATTTTGAAAAACATTGTTTACCTCTTCTAATATAAGAACACAATGTCTAAATTACAGATATTACAGAAAATACAGAAAACTTAAAAATAACAAAAATTTGTTACCACTATAAAAAGATGATTTTATTATAAAACAGAATTATAATTTGATGTATTTGTTTTCACATTTTGTCTTGTTTTGAGTGTATATATATGCACACTCAATTACATATACTTAGAATTATTTACCATATACAAATACTTTATACCCTTAAATATTATATAAAAATATTTTCCTATGTCACTAAGTAGTTTTTGGTTTTCTTTTGCAGAAAGGGTCTTATGCTATCAGGATAGCCTCCAGTTTATGACCCTTCTCTTTAGTATCCTGCGTTCTGGGACTGGGATGAGAACAGCCTGAGCTCAGGTCTACATTACTTCATAGGATGCTACTTGGGTGTCTGTTTAAAAAGTCGCATGCTGCCCTGAGATACTGTTTTACAAGCCTTGTTTAACAATGTGTTGAGTGGAAAACGGGGTCAGGAGACAGACAGTTGGAGATATCCAGACTGACTCCTGGGCTTCAGGCTCATCTTGAAGCCCTACTGCTGAAAATGGTCGACTCAAATTGCCTACTCATTTGATTATCTGGTTCTGCATGTTGTCTCTATGGCCTCCAAGGTTTTACACCATGCCTGGGCAGCTGAAGTTCAACACATACAATTCCAAGCATGTAGCTTGACCCAACAAAAACAGAGTTTTTTTTTTTTTTTTTTTGTAAATCCACAAAGATTTGTTATGTAAATCCATAGCTTTCCTCCTGCCATCAGGACACTCCCTGTACTCTGCTGTGGCCTCTTGTACCCCATTCTGCAACACACAGACAGATGCATGGACAGAGGGTGGTGTGTGTGTGGGGTATGATCTAAGAATTAAATATTAGTAGTTATGATCAGAATAAAGAACCTGCATTTCCAAAGGCCAACTATTGAGGGAAATCAGGACTACCAAGCAAACTGTCAAAAGACACACACATGTCTTTTTCTGCTCATGGTATTAATGCCACTACATTTTATTCCTTATATATTTTATATATGGTCATAAAAATCTTTCAGAAGGGAAACTACGCTGTACAAGACACGAATTTTTAAAACAAGGGCTTTTTAAAAACTTATTTAATGTAGATGAGTACACAGTAGCTGTCTTCAGACACACCAGAAGAGGGCATTGTATATCATTATAGATGCTTGTGAGCCATCATGTGGTTGCTGGGAATTGAACTCAGGACCTCTGGAAGAACAGTCAGTGCTCTTAATTGTTAATCCATTTCTCTGGCCCCTAAACATGGCCTTAATTTCCAGTTCATAAAACATTTAGGTCAACTTATAAGGGGTTAACACCGCAAAAAAATTGCCTGTGTTAGCCCAACCTAGCAAACAATGGGCATTATAGTCTTTATACTACAACAGGTAAAAAAAGTAACAGAGCATTTTAATTTGATCGTGTATGAGGCTCAGCATTTACTTGATTTACTTGTTCATTTGCATTTTTGCCTGAGTAGAGTTTTTTAACCATTGTTCATTTGTCTTAGAGATTACAATGTTTTCAGTATCCATTTAAGTCTTTTAATGTTAGATTTAAATTTTAAATTGTTTTAATTTTTGTTTTGAAATTATTTTGATGTACAGAAATTTAAACTATATGAAGAGCAAATAATTATGTACTTCCATTGAAGTTATACTTGGAAAATTTCTTCTGATAGATAAATGCAGAGGTGTCTAACCTTAGGCATGGTTAAAACAAAGTCATAAACTGACTTGAAGTAGTATCAGATTTTTTTCCTCAATTTTCTAACATGAACATACCAGGAATGTTCTACCAATAAACTACATCCCTAGACTTGTTCTTACTTTTAATTTTGAGACATGGTCTCATTAAATGTCCAAGCTATCTTTGAATTCATTCCCTGGCCCAAGAAGGCCTTAATCCCATGGTCCCACCCTCACCCCACACCTCAGTTTTCTGAGTATCTCCAATTTCATGTTTAAGATATCAGGTCTAGCTTTGCCCAAGGAATTTTATGTTGAAATCAGGTATATACATACATATATACATACATATATGCTTAGAAATCAAGCATTTACTGATGGTAAATCATAAAAATGTTTATAATTCCTACCACTTATTAAAGACAAAACACACTCACAAGCTAATTAGACAAATTAACTCATTTTTTTGTACATTAAGAGCTAAATTTTGGGACTAGAGAGATACCTAAAAGGTGAAGAGCACTTGTTGATTTTGCAGAGGACCTGGGTTCAATTCCCAGCACCCCTTTGATTGCTCGAGACCATGTGTAACTTCAGTTCCAGGAGATCTAATGCCTGCTTCTGCCCTCTGCAGGCACTGGTCTATGGTGCACATATATACATACAGACAGGCAAAAGACTCATTTTGGTAAATTTATAAATATTTTTAAAAAGAATTAAAAGTCATCTTAATATTTGATATTTCAGAACATTTTTCAGCATTTTCCAGAGTTAATACTTTTATTTTATAATTATCAGTGGCTGACAACCCTGTTTCACATCAACACATAAAAATGCAGAAGTATGTTTAGGGCCATTTTAGAAAGTGCTAAAATTCTGTCCTAATCTCAAGTCAAAATTCACTTAACAATTCTGGAGGAAGCAAGAAGGTAAAAGAAAATCAAACATTATAGAATAATTTGGCACAAAGATACATTAACCTGATACTTATATGCTGAGGGAGATGATAGTAACCTTCAAGCCTTTGTTTTCTGTCTGCCTACTGCATTTCTTTTAGGACAGAAAACTATTATAGTAGGAACACACACTAGTTTAAAAGTGAGCAGAAGTGTTCCAGGCAACATTTGTTATATGAGGGTCTGAGTAGCGCCAAGTGTTCCCGTTAAAAGGCTGTGGTTAAGTCACAAGCTGTGGCATGGGTGTACACCACCACACATCTCACATTCACTGTGGGTGACAGACACCTCACAGTCATAACAGGTTCTACTGTGAGTTAGTTTTTGGTCACTACACATTTGGAAGCCCCAAATGTGTAGTTATGTGCCCCTAGAATGGGTCACAACCCAGTTGTAGAAGCTATGAATTAGAATACTCAACATACTATAGCTGTCTTCCCTGCTGGACTGGGGGGGGGGGGTTCTGGGCAGGACATCCTTTTATCCTTGTAGCATATGCATGTAACAGTATAGAATCTGGCAGATCGTCCATCAACAGTTGCTGAAACCCTGCATGAAATGACCACATAATATGAGTCAGTGGCTAACATTTGTGTGGTATATGGAAGAAGCCGCTTTGCCTATGTGGGCTCTTCAGTAGCCATGAGAACAGACTATGAGGAAGATCTTATGGCCTGCAGAGTACAAGAAAATGGCTTAAAAATTAATTTATTTCCTAAATGTGAGAAGGACTTAAGTCTAGGAATTCCACAATCTCAAGACCAAGTCATACTGAAGGCTTCAAAATAGAAGTCTTCTGTGATCTATAAAACGCGACGCACTTTATAGGAACTGAGAAACAGCTGTTTCCCTGTTTCTGTTTTACAAGGCAACAGGGCTCAAGGGTATATCCTAAGCATAAAGAGGAAATGTATTTGCTTAGGGAACTGTGACTCCGAGCTGGCAAAGGCTGTGGTTTGTATGCTAGTGTCCCGGTGAGTAGAAGGAGGAGGATAAGAAAGACATGCAGATTACTGAGAAGGGAAACAGCAATAATCACCAGAGAAAGAAAAGAGACTTGAGGTTGAAACTAAAGAGAGTTGTATGTACTCCAGGGAGACTCTCGCCGTAGGAGCCGCACATTGCTTACAGTAACAATGACTTTAGGTAAACAAAGCTGACGTGAAGATGATGCTGATCTAGACAAAAGTACAGAAACCGAAAGCCTAGTCACCGGGAGCAGCATGAATACCGAGTTTCTCTGTACACTAGGGAAGGGATTTTTACAGAAGCCTGTTTGGCAAATAGATTAGGAGTCCAGGGGAGAATTTCACACGGCTTGAATATATGTAGAAGCAGGTAACAGACAAAGAAGCATGCTTAAAGTGTTCATGCTTAAACTTTACCAGCACCGATATTTTTAGTATAACCAAGCATTTGTTGAATTGAAAGGATCCCACATTTTGTATTATGCACCATATTATCTCAAGGGGCAGTTGGCAGTCAGCCTTCTTTAGCATTTCTTAAAAGCATCCAATTATTATTATTTGGGGGAAATGACCTAATTTTTCCTTTAAAAGAACTAAGTTATTGTTGGTTTCCTTCAACTCTGAATTTTCTTTCTCTCCATCCTATGACTTATGATCAAAGTATTTATTGTGGTCAAAGGACATGGACCCACTCACCTCCAATATTTAATAGGCACCTGTTACATACCTGGTGCTCTGCTGTGCCATTCTTATTCTGAGACACTGACAATAGAGGAAAAGATGGGGGTGTGCAAGCGATTAGTATAGTATGTGGTGTGAGACTGCAGTGCTGGCAACAGACAAGGCTGTGAGGTGCGTGTGTTGACGAAAAGGAAGTACTGGGTTATCTAAGTTGGAGGAGCTATACGCATGCTGTTCATTAAAATCCAGGTACATACAAAAGGAAAGGCCATTCATTGTATGATAACTGAAAAATTAAAACAGTGTAGGAGATGTTCATGAACGGAAGACCTGATGTCAACGGGCATCTTCATACAATGAAACACGGCATCAGTGGGAAGATTACTGTTCGATGTGGCAACATGCCTGAACCTGAAAGTATTAACAAGCGAAAGCACAGAGCAGACTCATGTTCTTGATTCAAAAATGATTCTGAGCCCCATAAAAAAAAGCTGAAGGGCACAGCATTTCACAATGAGAGGCCACAGCCACCGCCGATGACACTCCCAGCTCTGATGACCATTTTCTTTTCAGAGTTAACTCTTTTCACCCTCTGCCCGACTTTCTTTGTTTAGTTTTCCCCCAGACAGAGCCACAGTTCACAGCAATGGAACCGAAACAATCAAATCTTTAAAAGTCATTTCTCATGTCTCAGGTTCCTGTGTTTCGATTGGTGTTTTTCCATCTCAGGTAGACTGCAAAGTGTAGGCCCCACACATTGGAAAAAAATAATAATAATACAAAGCAAAAGCAGGAAATTATGGATTTTAGTTGTATATTGGTATACAGTGCACTGTTTGAAATGTATTGTTGAGTATTACTTTGTACAGGTTGATCACTTTTTTTAGAGTGAAGAAAGAACAAACTTGGTTTCCTTTTTTTTTTTTTTAAAGGAGTATAAAATAATGAAGGATGTAAAACTGATGCCAAATGAGCTTGTTCTTTAGTCACGATGACATCTTGTTTTTCCCTCTAGGCCAGTCCTGTTTCTAAGGTGTACAAGGATCATGTTACAGGGTAAGAAACTCCACATCCGTGTGTTCCCATTCGCATTTTGTATTGGTTCATGTATACCATTTTTACAAAAAGGAAAAAGAAAAAAAAAAAGGAGTACTATAAAATATCTGCCTTCTTAATAAAAAAAATAATGTCAAAAAAAAAAGAAAAAAAGTCATTTCTCACTAAGAATCCCCAGCTCCCCAGCCCAAGACTTAACACACAGCGCCTGCCTTCCTCTGACTGGGTGTCCAAAGGTGAGTTTGTTTGTAGATCACTGTTTTTAGCACAAGAGAGCTCATACTGTCACATTTAACTGCCATCTCCTTGGAGTCAGCAGGTGAGACTCCCCCGCCCCACGATGACCTCACTAGTTACAGAAGCCGTTCCAAGACGTCAGGAGATGTGTGTGTACAGTGTCTCTTTCCACTGCCTGCAGCACAGGCGCAGATAAATCTTCCCAGAAACGTTTTACCTTCCTTTGTGAGTTATTTTAACTTGGTAATTATAACTTGGTGGAAAGGTTAAGACGACATTGACATCACATGCTCCGCACGGTGACTGCTTTTGACATAGGGAAGCATGCCTCACACTGCTTTCTGAGTTGTACATCAAGCCCTAGGGCTAGAGTTTATTTATGTTGGCTACTTTACACCTTCTCACTTGCCCCTCCAGTTTCCCTTACCTTCATGCCAAAGAGCAGACACAGAGTTTTTCCTTTTCATAATTTACCATGTTAAACATATATCCAAGTCAGGATGCCCCTTTCAGCCACAGGAAGAGTCTGGGGCCCCGACTGACGGGACAAACCAAGAAATAGAAAAGGCAGTCTGGCTAAGGAGACACAAGTGGAAACTTCGAAGGCAGCACACATCTAAGGAGCTATGTCATCTGAAATTAATTCTGAAGTCAGCAATTAGAGTCAGGTTACAGTCCAACGATAATTCTGCTGCTAATTACTCAGGCCTTTACAACACTTATTTCATTGAGAGACACTCAGCCGTGACTTCTAAGGGTGGGTAGGGGGCAGAAGGAAGGAAGGAAGGAGACAGCCAGATAAATGGCAATGCTTTCCTTTTGCAAACAGACAGGCCTAATAGGCTGCTAACTGAAATGATTATTTCTTGCCTAAGTGAGAGATCATATGTGCCGCCTTCTCCTTTCCCCGGCAAAACAAGGCGCCTCAGACCACCGCTCTTTAGTAAACTGCAAAGGATCACTGAAGAGATTCTTTGGATGTGTGTTTTCATGGGAGGCACCGAGGTGTGAGATGACAACAAAAGCATCATCAGGAAAGAGAAGAAGCCCAGGAATGAATCATTTGAGCAACTTGGGGTCAGTGGTTCAAGGTTCAGAATAACACTAAGAAGCCATGGTGATCGCCAGAGGGAGCAGCTTCAACTATGCCAAGTGCTATGACCGGGGCAGCTTTGGCAGAGGGAATAAGTAGGGCATCCCGAAGCTAGTTCCTGACAGTTTGAGACACACATCTAACCATGATAAAGCACAGCATCAGGACCAAAAAGCAGACCAGAAGAAACCACCAGATACTGACAGCTCCATGGTCTGTCTACTACCTCAGAGGTGTCATTCTCTTTCTTCTGGCACAGGTCTAGGAGGCCACTTTGCCACCTGGAGCTGTAACCCGCTCCCCCACCCCCACTACTACTGCTACCAGCACTTGCAGAACAGCAGTGAGTGCTGGGTTCTGTGGAAAGAGACCATTTCTATCACTGGTTTGTTGCAGGTTTTATATCACATGAAGCTGCCGGGGTCAATCAAGGTCAGCAGTGGTGACCTCAGGGTCACTGCAAAGGGCCTCAGCCTCCCAGGTCTTGCTGTCTCTACCCATTTGCATTTCTGATCTCCAGTTTATTCACCTTGAAATAAAAAGGGACTAGTGATGCCCAAAGCCAAATTGTACAGCTTAATGGCCAGAAACCAGACTTGTCACATGTAATCAAATCAACATAGTGTTGGTGACAGAGTTAAGACAGTTGAAAAATCAGCTGCTGTTCCAAGTTCTAATTTTCAAGTTATTGTTGGGGCCGAGATTTCTCTCACCTTGTAGCTTTAATTTTGGAAGATCTCCAAAGCACACTTTTAGTCATATTTGAGTAATTGAAACATGAAAAAAAAAATGCAATGTTTCAGCCACATTAAACTCTAACCAGATGCTCTTAGAGTTTTTGCATGTACACATCACTACTCTGGCAGAAAGTGGTGGAAATGTGTCCACCAGACTGGAAATACAGTACCCTTAAGAGCCACCATAATCTACTGACATATTGTACTCCCAAAGAGGAAGTAAAGGAGGATCCCACTGGCTCCCCAATACTCCCTCTCTCACCAGAACTCGGTGGAATCCAAGTTAACATTTACTGAATGACTTCTGAGAGCCGGAAACGGTGCTGAAGAACAGTGGTGGGTTGGCGAGGTTTTACTCAACCTACAAAATGACACCTGTCTAGGATTTTCATAAGAAGGGCTGACACCAGGTCTCCACTTGAATACTAAGGTTAGTGGTAGTTCTTTTCTTCTATTAACAGGAAGCAAAAGGGGCACTAGTTTGGGTGTTTAAAATAAAAGCTGTGTGCCTGTGAAGTAGGCACTCTTACCAATGGAGACGCATCCCAAGTACCTGTACTCTCAGCACTAGGCAGGCAGAGGAAGAGGCGGGAGAGCAGAGAGTTCAAATTCAGCTCATGTGCTCCTTAATGAACCTGCAGCCAGTCTGGGATGCATAGGACTTGGTCTCAGGCTGACTTTCGGGTGTTAATTCCAATGTCACCATTGTAACCGCCCCCTTCTCATTGAGTATGCAAAGTGTGTGTGTGTGTGTGTGTGTGTGTGTGTGTGTGTGTGTGTGTGTGTGTGTGGAGTGTGCATATGTGGCTGGGAACACAGAGCCTCCTGGCACACTAGGCAAGTACTTTACCACGGAACAGCCCCCCTAAGATCCTAACATCTATTTAAAATGTAAATATGATCAGAGGACTGTTCTAATGAAAACTCCACAGCATTGTGTTCTTGTAATTAAAGTAATATCCATGTAAGAAACATCCATTAGTCTTTGCTGTCAAACGATCTCCCTCTCTCCCTTTCTCCACCCCCCCCCCCCAACTCACTGGTTTTCAAGACAGGATTTCCCTGCATAGCCCTGGATGTCCTGGACTAGATCTGTACCAGTTTGGCCTCAAACTCAGAGATTCACTTGCCTCTGCCTCCCAAGTGCAGGGATTAAAGGCCTGTGCCATCACAGCCACGCTGCTGTGCAACGTTTATGACAAGAAAATCAAATCTTAACTTAATCCCTACTGTGATGGCAATTCTTGACTGTCAACTTGACTACATCTGAAATTAACTAAAACTTAAGCACCAAGTACACTTCTGAGGAATGGTTTCTTCTTTAATTAGATCATTTGAAGTGGGATGAGCCACTTTTCACCTGGATCTTTTGAGGTAGGAAAATACACCTTTATTTGGGCCTCATCTTCTAGTGTCAGCTTGTACAAAGGACATGGAGAAAAAATGCTTTTGATGCCTGCTTGCTCTTGCTCTCCCTGGAAGTCCACTCCTTCACTTGTAGCTGGTCTTTGCTACTTTGTGGGTTCTTCTTTTTCCCACCCCTTATCTCCTGTTTTCACCCCCTATCACTAGATAGGAGAGAAAGGGTAGAGGAGAGGGATGAAGGGGGAGTGAGAAAGAGAGGGAGATATATCCTAAGGATCTAACAAACCACAACCTACCCTCCATCAGGGCTCTAATCTATCTATCTATCCATCCATCCATCCATCCATCCATCCATCCATCCATCCATCCATCCATCCATCCATCCATCTATCTATCTATCTATCTATCTATCTATCTATCTATCTATCTATCTATCTACCCATTCATCATACAATCATAGAAACGATCTGCAGCTGGCAAACCAAGCCTCCTCTAGATCATGAGGCAAATTATGGTCAGCTGGTGCAAAGCAGTGCCATATCCCTGAACCTGGATTCAAAACAAAAACATATTCTTGTGATATTTCTTTGTTTCTTAAAGAGCCCCAAATCCCAGAATTCTCTCAACACTCACTGGTACCATAGAGTCTACTTCTTGGAATTCTGGCATATACCTTAGGCCAGATGAGACATCCAGCCTGTGGACTCAATAACTACTGGATTCTTGGGCAGTCAGTTGGCAGTAAGACATCCACTGTTAGGCTAGTAGGACATTTATATAAATCCCCTTCATGTGTGTGCGTGTGTGCATATGTTCTGCAAGTTCTGTTCCTCTGGAGAACTTTGACTAATACAGATTTTGGTACTAGAAGTGGTTCTAGAACAACGAAAGTTTATGGAAGTTTTTAAAAGTATCTGGAATAGCATTTCCAGTTTGGAAACATCTACACATACTGACTCCCCACCTAGAGTCTCAGAGAGTACTAAAAGCCATGGTATGAGCTATTTTACAAACATAAGAAGTCCAGTGGTATGGGGCATTCCTTCTAAGGTGAACCTAAGCTATTACCTGGCCCTGCCTACCATTAAGAAAGAAACACAATGTTTAGTGGGCCTGTTTGGATTCTGCAAACAGCCCATTTCTTACGTGTGTGTGTCAACCTACCCCATATACCAACTGACTTGGAAAGCTAACTTTGAATGGGGCCTGGAGCCGGAGAAGAGTCTTCAACAGGTTCAGGCTGCTGAGCAGGCTCCTTTATCCCTTGAACCATATGATCCAACAGCCTGGCTGATACACGAGGTGTCAGTGGCAGATAGTGATGCTGTTTGGAGTCTTTGCTAGGCCTCGACAGGTGAATCACAGACAAGGCCTTTGGGATTTTGCAACCCCAACCATCTTCTGTTGGCAACTACTCTCTCCTTGAGGGATAGCTCTTGACCTTAGAGGAAACAGAATGTTTGACAATGGGCCACCAAGTCACCATGGGATCTGAGCTGCACATTGTGAGCTGACCCACTAAGCCATAAAGCAGGACATCTGCAGTACCAATCTAGTATTAAATGCAAGTTGTATGGGCATGATTGGGTTCAAGCAGAACCAGAAAGCACATGCAAGTTACATAAAGAATTTGCCCAAATGCCTATGTTTTCTACTCTCCTTTCTATGCCATCTGCTGCCAAGCATGTGTCTATGGTCTCATGGGGTGTGTCTTATGATCTGTTGTCCAAGGAGAAGACTGAGGCCTGGCTTACTGATGGTTCTGTAGAAGTGTACAGCTGTAGCATTACAACTACTATTTGGAACAACCCTGGAAGACACCAGCAAAGAGAAATCTTAATAATGGTAGACTGCTGGGCAGTACGGGTGGTTCTAAGTTTTGCTTGGAAGTAGAAACAGCCATATATGAATTGGCTGGATGGTCAGGGGCTTGGAAAGAACATGATTGAAAAATTGACGAGAAAGACCTCAAGAGAAGAAATACATAGCTCTCCCCAAATAGGTGAAGAATGTGAAGATACTTGTGTCTTACATAGTCATCAAAAGGTGACCAGCTGAGGAGGAGTTCAGTATCAAGTAGATAGGATGACCCATTCTGCAGAAAGTAGCCTCTTTCCCCAGCCACTTCTGTCATTGCCCAATGAGCCCAGGAATAAAATGGCCATGGTAGCAGAGATGGAGGTTATGCATTAGCTTGACAACATGGAATTCCACTCATTAAGGCTGACATGGTTATAGCTACTGCTGAATGCCAGATTTGCTAATATGATATGGCACTATTCCCTGGGTGGTCAGCCAGTGACTCCATGGTGACTTACACTGAACCACTTCCTCCATGGAAAGGACACCACTTTTCTTATTGGAGAACTCATTTTGGTCATGGATTTGCTTTTGATGGATGTAATGCTTCTACAAAACCACCCAAATCACCAAAATGCCTAATCCACCACTATGGCATTTAACACAGCATTGTTTCTGATCAAGGAACTTACTTCACAGAGAAGAGAGACAGTGGGCCCATGATCATGGAACCTACTGGTTTTACCAAGTTCTCCACCATCCTGAAGCAGCTGGCCTGATAGAAAGATGGTGTGGCCCTTTGAAGACCCAGTTATAGTGGCAATTAGGTGGCAGTAGCAATGAGGGCTGGAACAGGATCCTCTGAAAGGTAGAAAATGCTTTGTGTCCTTATGGTTATTCCCATAGCCAGGATCCATGGGTGGAAAAGGAAATAGTTTCACCCACTCTCACCCTTAGTAACCCCAGTAGAAAAATGTTTGTTTCCTGTTCCTGCAACCTAAAGTTCTGCTGGCCTAGAAGTTTTAGTTCCAGAGGGGGAACACTCTTGCCAGAAACCACAACAAACATTCCATTGAGCTCAGACTCCCCTCTGGCCACTTTGGGCTTCTGACACACGTGAACCAACAGGCTAAGGAATAACAGTGTTGGAAGGGTGACTGATTCAGATTATAAAGGGGAAATTGGATTGTTTCTCTAAAATGGAAGTTAGAAAGTCTATGTCTGGAGTGCAGGAGATATTGGTGCTACCATGCCCCAAGATTAAAATTAGTGTGAAACTAGACAATCTAATCCAGGCAGGATAACAAAGGGCATAGACCCTCCAGGAATGACATGGATCACTTCCCCAGGAGAAGAAGCAAGACCTGCTGAGGTACTTGCTGAGGGTGAAGGTAATACAGAATGGGTGGTAGAGGAAGGGAGTTATAAATACCAGCTAAAAATAAATTATAACTATAATTGGCACAAGTATTTCTGTCATATTTTGTAAAAAGATGTTTGTAAAACTACTTGTGTTTTCTTTCCTCCATTTCTTTATCAGGTAATGTAACAACAATGAATAGAATATCAGTTTTAAGATAATCCCACAAAATGTTACTCAAAATACCACTGTCATCTGTTCTAAAATTTATAATGCATTTGCAGTTGTATGAGGGATAGTTATGTTATGCATAGTTATGACCTGGTTAGATATATAATATGTATGTGATTATACATGGGACACCTATCATGTTAGGTATAGCTTTTACCTGGTTATTTTTTTCACTCGGAAATTAAGCATGACACAAGGAGCTAAGATTATGTGCCATGTTGTCAGGGGTTACTTGTGATGGCTATTCTTGGCTGTAAACTTGACACCGTCTGGAATTAACTAGAACCTAAGCAGCAGTGTACAGCTGGGAGGAATTTTTCTTAATTAAATCGTTTGAGGTGGGAAAACTGCCTTGATTCCAGACCTTTTGAGGTGGGGAGACCCTTCTTCAATCCAGACCTTTGAGGTGGGGAGACTCACCTTTAATCTGGGCCACCCGTTCTGGTGGCAGCCTGTGTAAGGAACATGGGAGAAGGAAGACTTTGTTCTTTGCCTGCTTGCTCTTGGCCTCACTAACAAGTCCATTCCTTCACTGGCATGAGAGTCTATGGGATGGAACAACTATTGGGGTTTGGATTTTCTGTTGATCGGCAGCCACTGTTGGTTTAGCTGAATCACAGCCTGGAAGCCACTGTAAAATTCTCCCTCCCTTCTCCCTCTTCATTCTCCAATTCCGTTCCTATAGAGAGCCCTGAGGATCCCCATCTTGTAAGACATTTCTTCCCTTATACACCCAACCTCTATTCAAATGTTTCATCCTTCCACCTTGGACTGCTTTCCTTCCAGCTAATTCTTTTAAAGTTTTGTTTATTTATTTCACGTATGTGAGTACATTGTCATTGTTGTCAGACACACCAGAAGAGGGCATCAGATCTCATTTCAGATGGTTGTGAGCCACCATGTGGTTGCTGGGAATTGAACTCAGGACCTCTGGAAGAGCAGTCAGTGCTCTTAACTGCTGAGCCATCTCTCCAGCCCAGCTAATTCTTTTAAAACTAGCCAATTGCAAAAGACTGTGAGATAGGACTCTAGCCAGTGTGGGGAAGACTAGGTTGCGATTTGCCTTTGAATAATCACCAAGAGCACTTGCAGTCTCAGGGCTTGCCAGGGGGGCTGGGTCATGGTTCTTGTGCGGCTTCCATTTTGCATGTTCCTTTGTGAGACAGTGAGGCCACTGTTCCTAGTAGGAGCTACAGGAAGAATTCCAAGGTCTCAGCTTCCATTTGTTCCTCAGTTCCTCTCTCATGTGTGCCCTAAAGTGTGGCTGATCTGTTCCAGCCACATTAATTTCCCTGGACCCCAACAATGAGCCATGCCCTTTGGTACCTCAGTTCTGCTTGAAAGGAGCTTCCTTAGTTTTTAGACAGCACTAGCCTTACAGATGTTTGGAAAAGTCCCAGGCAACTGGAGCAGGCATGTTCCTTTCTCATTTATCACAGCACTTTCATTAATTATAACTATCTGACTACTGGTTACCTTTTATTTTTGAGACAGAGTCTGGCAGCCCATTCTGGTCTCAAACTTGCTATGTAGCTGAGGATGACTTTGAACTTCTGATCCTCCTGAATGCTGAGATTAGAGAATACAACCATACCCAGTGTATATGTTATTCAGGGTTTGCCCAAGGCTCCCCCGACTTAAAAAATGATTTATTTATTTATTTATTTATTTATTTATTTATTTATTTATTTATTTATTTATTTAATGTATGTGATTACACTGTTGCTGTCTTCAGACACATCAGAACAGGGCATCGGATCACATTACAGATGGTTGTGAGCCACCATGTGGATGCTGGGAATTGAACTCAGGACCTCTGGAAGAGCAGACAGTGCTTTTAACCACTGAGCCCTCTCTCCAGCCCCTACCCAAGGCCTCTTACATGTTAAGCCAGCACTCTACCCACTGAGCTGCACTATGTATCCCAGTTACTTAATTTCTTTTACAGACACCAATTTCCAAAATGGTGAGGATGGATAATGTCTCCTTAAAACATACTTTTACTATTCAGGACAGTGTCTAAGCACAATACATAATTACTGAACAGATGAATAAATATAATTGCAAATAATAAATTTGGGAGACAAAAGAACATCTTTTTTATTGTGTTTTGACTACCACAAATATTATACCACTGTAAATCTTGCATTTCTATGAGAGTTTGTTCATGACTTCATTTTAACTAGGACCACCCTGATTGATTTGAGGCTGAGAGAATGGAGACCTAACGTATGGCTACAATTAGAGCATTTCAAAAGGACTGCTTTAGAAGACCAGGTCTGGCACACAGTATAGTTTGAATGGGGACTGGGCAGTTCTTTCTTATTTAAAGACATTTGTGGTTGAAAGAAAAGCTGCCATTATGTGTGTGGCTTGGTGTTCCTGAACTTGAGAAAAATTATAAAGAACCTTAAAGTCCAGCAAGAATAGAGAGTACAATGGACTGCTGAGAGTCTTGTGAGGCCACTCTAAGGGAACACCCTTGTTGCTGTCATTTGACTCTGCCCTGGGCTGCCACCTCGCACAGGAAGCTCTGTGGTACCCTGGTGCCAGGTCTGCCTCTCAATCCGGCCTGGTGGCTAGAATGGAAGATCCCAAGACTTGGTCTA